>NC_063168.1:77669916-77969916 GCF_023159225.1 Perognathus longimembris pacificus
TGTGAAGAAAAATACATGAAGCATTTTTATGCTAGTTATTTTGTTGAATCAAAATGTATCCATCCCCAGCTGAAATTCTCATTTTCAAGAGTAATTTAAAAGACAGCATTCAAGAATAGGATTATAGAGCTCCTTTGACTCATTAGTAATGAAAACAACCTCATAGAATAAAAGAAAATGTTGTCACAGTATAATAACTTAATATATAAATGTGAATGATGAAATAAAATTTGGCCCAGTCAGGCATGGTGGTACACACTGTAATCCAGAGCTTGGGAGGCTGAGGCTAGAGGGTGCGGAATTCAAAGCCAAGGCTATATGATGAAACCTTGTCTCAAAAACAAAATTCAGCTCATCTGTACTAGCTTCTTTCATGTGTCAATGACAAATAATAGGATATCAGATTTAAACTGTAACATGATCATACTATAAGTGAAAATGAATGTCATAAGGTACTTTTCACCAAAATAAGTAATTCTAGTATTCTATAATTTTTACAGATAATGAGGTGTATGGTATGTGTTTTTTTATTATTAAAAAAACCCTTATGCTTCTTCACACATTCTTTTTAATTATGCTAATAGAGCCATTCATGAAAAGCTGAGAAGGGGCACCCAGCCACCTGCACCAGTAGAGGAGTAACCCATCCTCCGTTCATCTGCATAGTACCACATCTACTTCAATGTTTGGTCTTCATTCTTGTTGGTCATGCTACAAATCACTTTTCCGTCAGCTACTCCTTACAGACAAAAGCTGTGACAATCATCTGGGCCACAGTTACTGGGCAGCACCAGCTCACACTGCTCCAGGTGGGACTCTGGAAAACTAACTGGCAGCGTAAAACATCACGGCCAGAGGTAGGACTCACAGAAGCCCTCTGGAAGTGGATCCCTGGGAAGAACTTGGAACAACTTTTATACTCAACAGCCTCTGCTATCTGGTGGGCATAGAGTCACTCTCAGCCTGTACTTTATGCCTTCATGGAAGCCTGAAGCACAATACTTTTATACTCAGAAGTTTAAAGGTAAAAGCAAAGTCTATGGTTTCATTCATACAAACAATGACAGCATTTGCACTCAGGTATGGCACACTTATCTAGAAACAAAACAGAACTCGCTTTATTAAATAATCAATCTTCTATTTCCAAGCATGAGCCAGCATAATTAATAAAGCCAGTGTAATTAATAATATCAGATGGATTTCAATTATAAGATACTACAAAAAGAAATGCAAAAAGAAGTGCCTGTCATGGTTACTGTTTGGTTGTGACTTTCCCAATGCTCATGGGCTCATTTGGCTCCCTGGCAGAATCCAAGGCTTTGTGGTCCATGTGAGGAGCAGCATGGGCAGACTGAGCACCCACACGCAGTGTCTCTCCTCCCTGTGGGCTGAGTAGTAGTAGATCACCTTCATCCATTCCAAGGCTTGAGAAGAACGCCATGCTGTCCACCACCAATAGAACTGAGAGCATGTCGATGAGCAGTAGAGCACCCATCACATTGCAAAACACCTCCATTTACATCTTCTGCCTTCACAGTGCAGGTATAGAATGACTCAGAAGAGGTGCACTCATACTGTGATGAAAGGCTGCATGGTCTGTGTGGCTCACCTTTCCCAGTGAGCCTCAAGCTTCTGTTGGCAGAAGTAAAGTGGTCAATCCATACTTAAATTTTATTCTATTCAGTGCTAATATTTCAATGAAGTTTTCTGTCAAGTGTCTGCTGCAGGAAATGAGGACAAATTCTGGTTCTAGGAAACAAATGTGCAAAAGTCTCACCTGTGAAGAAGCCCTGGTCCTGTTGGGCTGCCAACTGCACTATCAGCAGAGTCTGCCAACAACTGCCCCAGACACGTGTCAGGGGAGGACAGTGAAAACCTCCACAGGAGAGTACTTCAGCCATCCTGCTCACACTCCCATGCTCACACCAACTGCTCATACCTCCACGTCCACATCACCTGCTAATAGCCCCTGCTCACACCATCTGCTCACACCTCCATGCTTCACACCACATACTCATATTTCCTGCTCACACCTCCATGTTCATGCCACCTTCTCACACCTCCTGCTCAAATCACCTGCTCACACTACCTGCTCATACCACCTGGCCACACTACCTGATCACATTACCATGCTCACACCTCCATGGTCACACTACCTGCTCATAACCACCTGGCCACACTATCTGCTCACACTGCCATCCATGCTCACACCTCCATGTTCACACCACCTACTCACACTATCTGTTCATATAACCCTGTTCACACCACCTGCTCGTACCATCTGCTCACATCACTTGCTCATCCCATCCTGCTCAAACCACTATACTTATACTACCCTACTCACACCATCCTGCTTACATCCTTCTATCTTGCAGGTCACACAAAGAAGCACACACAAAATAGACACTGTAATGTGTCTACTCGACTTCAGTGGAAATAAATTCTACTTCTAACTACTCTGATTGCATGTATTGAATTGGCTGGGTTTTCAACAACCCATGCACACACCAATGACACATCCTGGGAGATAGAGCTGAAGTGCATCAGTCAGGTGGGGAGTTGGGGTTACCCGTGTGCAGGTAGGACCTGACCTAAGTGACTTTCCACCCCACACCTCCACTCTATGACTTCCCACCTCAGCCTCCATTCTATGACTTCCTACCCAGCAGCCTCCATTCTGTGATGTTTCACCCCATATCTCCATTCTGTGACTTCCTATCTCACACCTCCATTCTGTGACTTCCCACCCAACAGCCTCCATTGTGAGACTTCCCACCCCCAGCTCCATTCTGTGACATCCCACCCCCACTTCCCACCCCACACTTCCATTCTGGGACTTGCCATCCCACATCTCCATTCTGGGACTTCCCACCCCCACCTCCATTCTGGGACTAAGCAGTTTGTAGAAGCACCAAAGGTCCTGACCTTGGCCTCAGAGGGGCCAACTTCAGTGGGCTTTTCTGGTTCCCATATGCCGGAATGTGGTTGAAGATACTACATGGTATGTCTCATCTCAGACACTTTTGGGGAAGCCAAGCTTCGATAGGCTTCATTTTTCTCCAGGAAGCTGTAGACATGCATGATATGAATTCATGGAAATTTCTGGGCTTGTTCCCATGAAAGCTCCTGCATATATCCACATGGGTGGCCAGACAGCAATGTATACACTTTTATGCACACAAGTACATACACTCATATATGCATGTGAAAGAAGAGACAAGGAGTGTCAGTCATGTGTGTCTATTACTGGCTGCCTGGTGATCCTCTCTTTCACCCCTGCCAGAAGTTTCTAGAGCAGAAAGCCAGAGGGTCAGAAGAGGCCCCACACTGAGGTCCTGGCTGGTCAGAAGTTTTGGTTTTAACTTAAGGAGAATTAGTTGGTTGAAGTGAAATAATCTTGAATGAATACCCTCTGTCTATGGAGTTTTTGCTTGTGAATCTCCTTGAAGGAAAGGACTCTAGGCAGGACAGGAATAGTCACTGCTCACTCAACGGTGCATGAATGCAGAAGGCCTTCTAGTGGTTTAGGCACCACAGGTAAACCTGGGTCCCCCCACGATTGTCTGACAGGGCGCTCAGGAACACAGGTAAACCCAGGGTACCACGTTATCTTCTGATAGGGAGCTCAGGAACACAGGTAAACCAGGGTCCCCCATGTGATTTTCTCTTTGGACAGGCACTGCTGCTGGTTGCAGCCAATCTGCTCTGAGCTATCTGGGTAGGGTCCCACCCTGGGAAGGAAATCAGATTATTCATTCATTGTTTTCATCCTCACAACTTCTCTCTCTTTTCAGTCAAATTCTGCCCAGCACTGATGATAAAGTGCCTACTGTGTGGACTGAAAACTATAAGGTGAAAATGACCATGTTTTCTGTGAACAAGCTTACATGGGCTTACACACTTAGGAGTGTATGTAAATGAAGTCTTCCCTAGCTGTTGTTTGAACTATGTTGGTCATCAAAAGAACAGTGGCCAAAAGGCTCATTCCAGAACATTCTATCCAACAGGATAGCTGTGGGAAGCCCCTGAGCACAACACAGACAATCTGCCAAGACAGTGCGTGGAGGGCTGGCCTCAGTAGGCTGAGAGTGGCAGGAACTGAGCCCAGCTCACACAGGCACAGGGAGAAAGACACACTTGAGCTTTGTTCTGTGGCCTGTGGGTTTAAGTGAGGTACTGACATGGCATTAACTACATTCTGAATGATTGATTATTCACACTTTAAGAGTGGGTGTCCAGTGTGGTGTCCCGAGTCAGGGCCTTTCATGTAACCCTTTACCTCGTGTATTTCTAGCTTGACTTGGCCTCGCGCAGCAGAGAGGTGAGGGCAGTGGCTGAAGGATACCCTAAGACAGCTGAGCCTTTCCACAGCTGGATTCAGGAGGTGAACAAGGCAGAATTCAGAGTGTGGGTGTGCGTGCCAAGATTTGATTTGTGGTGTCATATCTTGGAAGAACTGGAGACGTGATCTAAGTGAGGCCAAGCGGGCTTGAAGTGTGCTCTGCCTCCTGGGCTCAGCAGGGCTGGTCTGTGGACAGTGGAGGTCTGGGGTGGGGCTGGTGTGATGACACCCACTGGCATGGTCTCTGAGCCTTCAATAGAGCCATCCGTCTTCCTCACCACCAAGAGACTTTCACCATTTAGCTGGTAAGTAACTAAATATAATTAATGCTCAATGCTGGGAAATCTAATTCCCTTGTTCTTTGTAGTTTTTTTTGTAGATTTTTTTATTAATTTAATTAATTTATTAATTGAACACAATTTTTTTTGACAAGGTGTTGCGCAGAAAGGGTACAGTTACATAGTAGGGCAGTGTGTACATTCTTGTGATATCTTACACCCTGTTTTTCTTTCCCTTCCCTAGGTCAGGTAGACATATATACAATATACAATGTATCAAGAATATATACAGTAGCCACGTGGCCACGCACAAGAAAGTTCGCCTAGGGCATTAAATGTAATGTCGATATTAGACAATATGTCGACAGTAGTCTTATATGAACGTACATACATAGCTTTTGAGCTATTCCCCTGAGAGGTCAATTTTTGACCTTTATATGTTGAGTAATTGTTTGGTTTTAGTTACATACTGTTGGGTCGCTGCCCCAATCCAGTGGGGAATACTATTTGACAAGCAGTTTTTGGTTTCCCAGACTTGGTCTCTACTGTCTCTCTGTCTCCCTTTCTTAACAGTCATATATCAGGGAGATCATGCCCCTTTGTTTTCTGTGTTCTAGGCTTGTCTCGCTCAACATTATTTGTTCGAGATTTGACCATTTCCCTGCGAATAACAATATTTCACCATTCCTAATCGCTATGTAGTATTCCATTGTGTATAGTACCATACTTTTTGGATCCATTCGTCTGTGGAGGGGCATCTGGGTTGTTTCCATATTTTGGCTATTGTGAATTGTGCCACGATAAACATGGAAGTACAAATGTCTTTTTTTTTTTTTGGCCAGTCCTGGGCCTTGGACTCAGGGCCTGAGCACTGTCCCTGGCTTCTTCCCGCTCAAGGCTAGCACTCTGCCACTTGAGCCACAGCGCCGCTTCTGGCCGTTTTCTGTATATGTGGTGCTGGGGAATCGAACCTAGGGCCTCGTGTATCCGAGGCAGGCACTCTTGCCACTAGGCTATATCCCCAGCCCCACAAATGTCTTTTTGATATCTTGGGGTTTGCTGTTTAGGATAGATGCCTAGGAGTGGTATGGCTGAGTCATAGGGTAGGTCTATATTGAGCTTTTTGAGAAACCTCTATACTGTTCTCCAAAGTGCTTGTACTAATTTGCACTCCCAGCAACAATGGAGAAGGGTTCCTCTTTCCCCGCACCCCCTCCAGCATTTGTTGTTGCCTGAGTTCAGAGTATAGGCCATTCTAACTGGGGTGAGGTGGTATCTCAGGGTTGTTTTTATTTGCATTTCCTTTACTAGCAGGGATGTTGAGCATTTCCTCATGTGTTTCTTTGCCATTTTTATATCTTCTCTTGTGAAGTCTCTCTTTAGCTCCTTTGCCCATTTCCTAATAGGTTTATTGGGCTTGGAGGGGCTTAGTTGTTTGAGTTCTCTGTAGATGACAGATATCAGGCCTTTGTCTGTTGCTGTGCTGGTAAATATCCTTTCCCATATCGTTGGCTGTCTTTCTATTTTGGTGGCTATGTCCTTAGCTGTGCAGAAACTTTTTAATTTGTAGTAGTCCCATTTGTCGAGTCTTTCCCCTATTTGTTGTGCCCCTGGGACTATATTCAGGAAATTCCTTCCTGTGTAAGTTCTAGCATCTTTCCTACTCTGTCCTTCAGTAGTTTCAAGGATTCAGGTCTGATATTGAGGTCCTTGGTCCATTTTGAGTTAATCTTGGTGCATGGTGATAGGCTTGGGTCTACTTTGAGTTTTCTGCATATGGCTGCCCAGTTCCCCCAGCACCAGTAGTTGAAGAGGCTATGTGATACCTCCTGCACTGCTTTTTTTTTGCCTAGAATTGCTTTGGCTATTCTAGGTTTTTTGCTGTTCCATATGAATTTGTGGATTGGTTTCTCTATTTCAGTGAAGAATGTGGCTGGGATTTTGATAGGTATTGCATTGAATTTGTATAACAATTTGGGCAATATGGCCATTTTCACTATATTGATTCTGCCTACCCATGAGCATGGGAGGTCTTTCCATCTCCTTGTGTCTTCTTTGATTTCCCTTATTAGATTTTTGTAGTTTTCATTAAATAGGTCCATCACGTCCTTGGTTAAGTTGATCCCTAGGTACTTTATTCTATTTTTGACTACTGTAAATGGAATTGTTTCCATAATTTCCTTTTCTGTTTGTCTATTGCTGGTGTACAGAAAAGCTGCTGACTTTTGTGGATTGATTTTGTATCCTGCTACTTTGCCAAATTGGTTTATTAGGTGTAGGAGTTTGGGTACTGAGTTTTTTGTGTCCTTCAGATATAAGATCATGTCGTCTGCGAATAGGGATAACTTGATTTCTTCCTTGCCGATGTGGATCCCTTTGATGTCCTCCTCTTGCCTTATTGCTATGGCTAGGGATTCCAGCACTATGTTGAACAGAAGTGGGGAGAGTGGGCATCCTTGTCTTGTTCCTGAGTTTAGGGGGAATGATTTAAGTTTCTCTCCATTTAATATGATATTAGCAGTTGGTCTGTTGTATATGGCTTTTATTGTTTTGAGGAATGTTCCATCTATTCCTGTTCTCTCCAAAGCTTTTAATAGGTATGGATGTTGTATTTTGTCAAAGGCTTTTTGGGCATCGACTGAGATAACAATGTAATTCTTAATTTTAGGTCTGTTTATGTGGTGAATTACGTTGATTTATGGATGTTGAACCATCCTTGTGACTGAGGGATGAAGCCTACTTGGTCATGATGTATGATTTTCTTGATCAGTTTCTGGATCCTGTTAGCTAATATTTTATTGAGGAGCTTTGTGTCTGTGTTCTTTAGTGATGTTGGTCTGTAGTTCTCTTTTTTTGTTGGATCTTTGCCTGGTTTGGGAATAAGTATGATATTAGCTTCGTAGAATGAGTTTGGGATGTCTCCCTCTGTTTCTATTTCACGGAAGAGTTTGAGGAGTATTGGTATTAGCTCCTCACTAAAGGTTTTGTAGAATTCGTTGGTAAATCCATCTGGGTCTGGGCTTTTCTTTGTTGGGAGGTTCTTGATTACCTCCTGTATCTCACTGTAAGTTATTGGTTTACTTAGTTGATTTATTTCTTCTTGGTTCAGTTTGGGCAGTTTGTACTTCTCTAAGAAGTACATTTCTGATCCATTGATCCATTTGATCCATTGATCCATTTGATCCATATTGATCCATTTCTGTAAAATTATTGTTTTTTGCTGGGTAGAGGTTTTGGAAATAGCTCCTTATGATTGTTTGAATATTGTGTGTACTTGTTGTAATTTTTCTGGTGGAGTCCTTGATTTTACATATATGAGTCTCTTCTCTCCTTTTTTTTTTTTGTAAGTCTTGCGAGGGGTCTGTCAATTTTATTTATTTTCTCAAAGAACCAGCTTTTAGTCTTATTTATTTGTTGAATGGTCTTTCTATTTTCAATCAAATTTTTCTCTTCTTTAATCTTTGTGATCTCTCTCCTCATAGTCGTTTTAGATTCTGTCATTTCTTGTTTCTCTAGTTGTTTTAGTTTCATCGTGAGGTTATTCACCTGCTCTGCTTCCATTCTTTTAATGTGAGTGCTGAGGGCAATGATCTTGCCCCTCAGTACTGCCTTAGCTGTGTCCCATAGGTTTCCTTGTGATGTGTTTTCATTGTCATTGTGGCTTATGAATTCGTTGATTTCATCTTTAATTTGGTCTGTGGCCCAAGTGTTGGATAGCAGTGTGGAGTTTAGCCTCCAAGAGTGTGTATAGCCTCTGTGGTATCCTTTGTTATTGAGGGCTACCTTTAATCCACTGTGATCAGATATAATACATGGAATGACGTCAATACTTTTGTATTTGCTGAGGTTCTTTGTGTGGGCTATGATGTGGTCTATTTTGGAGTATGATCCATGGGCTGTTGAGAAGAAGGTGTATTGGGTCTCTGTAGGGTGGAAGATTCTGTATAGGTCTGTCAGATCCATTTGGGATATGGTGTTACTTAGGTCCTCAGCTCCCGTGCTGATCCTCTGGGTGTCGGATCTGTCTCTTGGAGAGAGTTGGGTATTAAAGTCACCCACTATGATTGTGTTTGCGTCTATATTGTTCTGTAATTCTGTGAGAATTTGCTTGACATATGTAGGGCCTCTTTTGTTCGGTGAGTATACATTTATCACCATGATGTCTTGATTTTGGATTTTTCTTTGTATTAATATGTAGTGTCCTTCTTTGTCTTTTTGAGTTGATTTTAATGAAAAGTCCAGCTTGTCTGAGATCAGGATGGCTACACCTGCCGTTTTGGTAGGTGAGTTTGCTTGGTAGATCTTGCTCCATCCTTTCATTCGGAGTCTGTTTTTGTCTCTTGCTGTAAGGTGGGTCTCTTGTAGGCAGCAGATGTCAACTTTTTGTTTGCGGATCCATTCTGCCAGTCTGCTCATCTTTATCGGAGAGTTTAAACCATTTATATTTAAAGAGATCAAGGATAAGGGTGTTTTTTCTCCTTCCATTTTCTTGTTGGGCTGTTTTTTCCTCTTTTTTTTTTTCTTGTCTTTAGTGAGCTGTTCTTTCTGTTGGCTTTGGCTATTGTAGTTTCTTTCTGTTTCTGTCTGTGTGTCTTTTACGATCTCTGTTGGGTGGGGTTCCCCTCTTAATATTCGCTGTAGGGCTGGGTTTTTATTCACATACTCCTTTAGCTCCTCTTTGGTGTGGAAAGATCTGGTTTTCCCTTCGATTGTGAACTCCAATGTCGCTGGATATTTGATCCAAGGTTGCATATTGTTAGCCTGACGTACTTGGATGGTGTTCTTCCACTCACTTCATGCTTGGTAAGTTTGTGTGGAGAGTTCTGCTGTTATTCGAATCCTCTTCCCATTGTAAAAAATTTCTTTCTTCGCTTTGGCTGAATTCAGAATTTGCTCTTTAATCTTGAGATCTGAAATCTTGAATATTATGTGCCTTGGGGTGGCTTATAGGCTGGTGTCCTATAGGCTTCGGTTACCTGGATGGGGTCCCTTGTGAGATTGGGGAAGTTTTCTGCAATAACTTTATTGAGAACATGATTAAGCCCTCTGCTCTGGTATTCAGCTCCTTCTTCTATTCCAATTATGTGCAGATTATATCTCTTTTCTTTGTCCATTAGTTCCTGGATTAGTCTGCCCTGAAGCTTCACCGTTTCTTGGAGTGTGGTCATTTTCTGGTTGTTGTCAGCTGCTTCATCGTCCAGGCGAGAGATTCTGGATTCCATATGGTCAATTCTTTATGCTGTGGATTCAATTGCGGAGTTTATGGATGTCAGAGAGCTATTTATGGTTGTCATATCAGCTCTGATCGTGGAAATTTCTTCCTTTAAAGAGTTGTATTTTAAATCTATTTTTTCATGCATTTCAACTCTCAGGATGTTAAGGTCTTCTTTAAAGGAGGCTTGCATTGTATCCATTTTTGCTTCCATTTCTTTAATGGAGGCTTGCATTGTATCCATTTTTGCCTCCATTTCTTTCTTGGTTTCCTGGGTGTCCTTCAAGATTTCTGCTCTAAACTCCTGGAATTGTTTTCTGATTTCATTTCTGACGCTTTCCATCATTCTTGTTAACGTGGCCTCATTTGCTTTTTTATTCTCCATCTCCTCTTCAGTCGTGCTGCTTTTTGGAGCTGGCAAGTTGTCTTGTTCTTTGATGAACTGTGTTATGTTTCTTTGTGATTTGCACATCTGGAGATCTGTGGATAGCTTCTCAGGTTTGGTTTATAGCTCTGCCCTCCCTCCTGTGTAGGCGCATCTACCAGAGCAGGTGCTGCTGCTGTGGCCCTTCCCACCTGTGCGGGGTACGCCTACCAGAGCGGGTGCTGTCGCCGGGGGCCCCGCCCACCTGTGCGCTGTGCGCCCGCTACAACAGGCACTGGTGCTGTGGCCCCGTCCACTTTAGCGGGGTACGCCTCCCAGAGCGAGCCCCGGGTTGTTGGGTTGTGTTTGCGCCCTCCCGCGAGTCCATTGTTGGGGGTGGTATGTGTGGGGCCCAGTGGGATCAACTGTCTGGTGCGGGTTAGCGCCCTCAGACTGCGCCTCTGCTGCGGGGGGGGGGCATGATCAGGCCCAGGTGTCCCTGCTGTGCTGGTATTGCCCACCAGCGCCTGTGATTTTAGTTGTAAGAGTCCGCGAGGTCCAGGCACCTCGGGTGGGGCTTGCACTGCCGGCTGTCCCCCGGCCCCTGTTGGGAAGGGGGCAGGGCCAATTCGACCAGTTCAGGATCCTGTGCGGCCTTGGGGCTGCTCCACCCTTCCCCTGCTAAACTGACTTCCCAGCGCCTGATGGGAGCTTCCCGCCTGATTTGGGGGTTCTTTGTTCCCTCGAGGTGGGGAGGGGGAGGGAGGGAGATCTAGCTTCTTTGTAGAGTTTGGGTCTCTGATAGCTGGTCTCCCGTTGGGGGAGGGGGGTAATGGAAGACTCACTGATCCTGGATTGTGTGTGTGTCCCGCACAGCCGTTGGTCCTTCAGGGGGTGGCGAAGTGTCGTGGTGGCTTCCCCAGCTCCCCTGTTCTGCTGCGCTGGGTTCCCCAGCCGCTGTCCGTCCGATCTGGTGTGGACCCGAACTTCTTTTCGCCGCCGTCACCATATGTCTTGGTCCGCACTCTCCCTAGAGTCTGTGGGGACCCACTGTCTGGACTCTGCGCTCCCGGCAGCCTGTCTGCCGATCGCTGGGTTCCCCTTTCCCCGCCTGGCCCTGTTCAGGCCAGGGTCGGCTGGTGGGGGGAGGGTGCCCCGGAGATTCTCCAGCTCCGTGTAGGTTTTCGGCTCTTCTTTTTAACTCCTTTGTGTTTTCCTGCATATCTCCACTGCTTCTGGCTGCTGGTTTTGCTGGTTTCTTGATGGGGTGTTGGGTGTTGGAGTTCCCAGCTCGCTATTCAGTTGGAGTGAGTCGGGGTACCTCCCTACAGTGACGGCGCCATCTTTCTTCCTGTTCTTTGTACTTTTTTTTTTTTTTTTTGGCCAGTCCTGGGCCTTGGACTCAGGGCCTGAGCACTGTCCCTGGCTTCTTCCCGCTCAAGGCTAGCACTCTGCCACTTGAGCCACAGCGCCACTTCTAGCCGTTTTCTGTATATGTGGTGCTGGGGAATCGAACCTAGGGCCTCGTGTATCCGAGGCAGGCACTCTTGCCACTAGGCTATATCCCCAGCCCTCTTTGTACTTTTGGAACAAGTCAAATTCTATTTTCTGTGCTTGTTTGGGTTTTAAAAAATAAACAACTGAAACTATTATTAAAGATTTATGAAGGAATCTGCCCTTCAGCCCTTGAATGAATCTGTAGGCTCTGGGTAGATGGAGCAGAATACATATCCATGCTGCCAGGAGGCCCTACTGAGCATCCTCCCAAGTCAGCCTGGCCTGCCCAGGGCTGCAAGTGAGACCCAGAAGCCAGCCTTGCCAGTCTGCCAACTCACAGGTTGCTGCACCTTCCAGACCACATGCTGGACAGCTGCCATGAGATGTGGACCGTCCTGGACTCCAGAAGCCGCCCTGGACTCTTTCTTTGGAAATGCTGGAACCACTTCCCCGATGGGCACAGCAGGATGCATGGTCTGGTAAAAATGTCCCCAGTGGAAACAGACATCCAGCCCTACACCAACAATTTAGGCTGTTCACAGCCTCCATCTCACTCATCAAGCCTCAGCACCATGGGTCTAGCAGCATGGCCCTGGCCTCCTCACTGCACTGAGCACACAGCACCATGGGTCTAGCAGTGTGGCCCTGGCCTCCTCACTGCACCGACCACACAGCACCGTGGGTCCAGCTGCATGGACCCAGCCTTCCTCACTGCACTGAGCACACAGCACTGTGGGTCCAGCAGCGTGGCCCTGGCCTCCTCATTGCACTGAGCACACAGCACCATGGGTCTAGCAGTGTGGCCCTGGCCTCCTCATTGCACTGAGCACCATGGGCCAGCAGCGTGGCCCTGGCCCTTCTCACTGCACTGAGCACACAGCACTGTGGGTCTAGCAGTGTGGTCCTGGCCTCCTCATTGCACCGAGCACACAGCACCATGGGTCCAGCAGTGTGGCCCTGGCCTCCTCACTGCACTGAGCACACAGCACCATGGGTCTAGCAGTGTGTCCCTGGGTTCATCACTGCACTGAGCACACAGTACCGTGGGTCCAGCAGCGTGGCCTTGGCCTCCTCACTGCACCGAGCACACAGCACCATGGGTCTAGTAGCATGGACCCAGCCCTCCTCACTGTACTGAGTACACAGCACCATGGGCCAGCAGTGTGGTCCTGGCCTCCTCACTGCACCGAGCACACAGCAGTGCCACACATCAATGTGTCCTCCCACCAAGGTGATGGTGAGGTGGACCCATGAGAGGCTCTTAACTTTGAGGTGAAACCAGGAGCCAGTAAAAGTCTGTTCCTGGTTCCAGCCTCCTCCATCACTGGGATACGAGAGGTGGGCCCTATGGAAAATACTCCAAAAGATTTATTGGAATGTGTGCTTGTTTGTGCAGTCAAAGTAGGTGTTTCCCCAAGAGCAGGCGAGTGTGTGCTTTAGGGTCAGTTCCCTGGAAACACAGAGAAGCGAGGGGCGCCAGGTGCTCTATGATGTCAGTGGCCCCATTTCCTCCTGTGAGGTGCCGTGGAGGCTCCTGACAATGCCCATAACAAGGAGTCACTTTTTTGTTTTTCAAATTCTACATGGCTTTTATCTTACTTTCAATACAACAACACTTTTTCTCTAGGGAGTGACCTCTTACCTTTGAAGGAGGGGCTCTCCATAGGGAACATCAGGGGCTGATACAGAGCCTGTCAGCTGAGATAAATACATGTACATTTAGTCACAATAATTTAGTGTATTACAGTTTTTGTCTTTGGCCTGCCAACTCTATGAGCTATACAACCAAATATTCCTAAATTTAAATTCTGACATGATTATTTATGCAGATCATTAAGGTTTTTAACATAAAGGTTTTTTGGTAAGTCATTTCTTCCTTTCGTCCTCCTCCTCTTCCTCCTCCTCCTCTTCACCTCCTCCTCTCCTTCTCCTCCTCCTCCTCCTCCTCCTCCTCCTCCTCCTCCCCCTCTTCTCCTCCTCTCCTCCTCCTCCTCCTCTTCTCCTCCCCCTCTTCTCTTCCTCTTCTCCTCCTCCTCTTCTTCTCCTCCTCTCCTCCTCTCCTCCTCCTCCTCCTTCTCCTCCTCTTCTCTTCCTCTTCTCCTCCTCTCCTCCTCCTCCTCCTTCTCCTCCTCTTCTCCTCCTCCTCTTTCTCCTCCTCTTCTCTTCCTCTTCTCCTCCTCCTCTTCTCCTCTTCTCCTCCTCTCCTCCTCTCCTCCTCCTCCTCCTCTTCCTCCTCCTCCTCCTTCTTCTCCTCTTCTCTTCCTCTTCGCCTCCACCTCTTCTCCTCCTCTCCTCCTCCTCCTCCTTCTCCTCCTCTTCTCCTCCTCCTCTTTCTCCTCCTCTTCTCTTCCTCTTCTCCTCCTCCTCTTCTCCTCTTCTCCTCCTCTCCTCCTCTCCTCCTCCTCCTCCTCTTCCTCCTCCTCCTCCTTCTTCTCCTCTTCTCTTCCTCTTCGCCTCCACCTCTTCTCCTCCTCTTCTCCTCCTCCCCTTCCTCCTCCTTCTCCTCCTCTTCTCCTCCTCCTCCTCTCCTCCTCCTCTTCCTCTTCTCCTCCTCTTCCTCCTCCTCCTCCTCCTCTTCTCCTCCTCCTCCTCTCCTCCTCCTCTTCCTCCTCCTCCTCTTCCTCTTCCTCCTCTCCTCCTCCTCCTCCTCCTCCTCCTCCTCCTCCTCCTTTTTCTTCTTTTCCTTCTCCTTCTCTTTCTCCTTCTTCTTTTCTTCATTTTTTTTTTTGCTAGTCTTAGGGCTTGGAGTCAGGGCCTGGGCATTGTCCCTGGCTTCCTTTTGTTTAGGGCTAGCACTCTACCACTTGAGCCATAGTGCCCACTTCTGGCTTTTTCTGTGTATGTGATGCTGAGGAATTGAACCCAGGGCTTCATACATGCTAGGAGAGCACTCTGCCACTAAGCCACTTTCCCAGCCCAGTAAGTCATTTCTTGACATGGAATATGAGCTACATTTTAAAAGATGCACATGAAAGAGAACAAGGGCTCCAACCTCCATAGAAAATGACTGTGTTGTGGAGAAGCAGCTGAGCATCTGCTTTAAAGTCTTCATAACTTCAGTATTACCCCTCATTCACTTTCTCCTATGGTGGAAATGTCCGCGTTGGAGTGCACCAGCCTCCTGTATGTAGGATGGACTCAAGACATGTACTTTGTAATACAGTCAAGGTGGCGATTTGCTTCTGATTCCGTATCATCTCAATGGCTGTCTAAAGATGCTGGATAGCTTTTGTATCACCTGTCGTCTTTTTGTTAAACTTGCCATGACCTGTTTACTTCTTTAGGTGCAGGTGTGCGGGGGATGGGGAGCACAGGACACTGAGAGTGCAGACACAAGGGTGGCATTGTTAGGCTATAGCCAGGCCCTGGGTGACAAAGTGTCACTTTTAGTAGCAGCACTGTTCCTTCCTTTCTGCTTCCTCTCTTTCATCTGTACTTTCCTGTCAGAAGGGTCTTCATGCTTGCAGGAACTGAGGGACTGCATCAGGACAAGACAGAAAGGGTTTCAGTCAACAACAGCACAAACATGAAACAACCAAGTTCACCAGAGATGCTGTCTGTGTGCATCTCATGACCACCACTGGCTTAGGGCCACTCAGTCTTTTCAGATAGGTTCACTTATTTTTAGCATATATGAATCCAAATATAGCACAAGACTTATTCACCACCGAATATTGTGTGGTGGTATCCCAGGACTCTCTCAGGCTTTAGTAGCAGGTCCCAGTGAGGGCAGAAGACAGATACACCAGCAGGGGAGGATGGTTGTGGAAGTGGGAGCTATATACACCAGGGGAAAATAAACCTCCACCACTGTGGGCCTGAGAATCCAAGGAGCCAGGAGTGGGCTTTGAGTTCAACCTGAGACCAGGCTCTTAACCACTGAATCTAGGATCATAGTTGAATTAGCACTTAACTTGAGAAACTGGGAGTAAAATTAAACCCCCTTGCAATAATGGAGCCTGAAGTGCCACCTCAAGCACCTGGTCCCCAGGATTTCATCATCTTCTTGCACATATGGGAGACCTGACCTCTCCATAGTCTGTCCCTGGTGCTGACCAGAAAGAGGTGGGTAGTTCTCAGAGGGCTCTTGCACATGCGGAGACCACCTCCCTCACAGCAACCTCATGCCAGGAACTCAGTGTGTGGCAGGCTCATGGGACAGACCAGTGTCAGGAAGTGACATCAAGTAGTTTTACTTCCTCCAGACAAGGAGGGGAGGCAAGGAGAGCCCTTGACTTTTGTCATTGCCCCCTATAAATATGAACATTTGAATCTTACAGGATGATCAGGGTTTTAAGGTACTGGAGCAATTCCCCATTTGAGCTCAATGGAGCTATTCATTTTTAAATGAATCTCTTTTTCCCCTTTCTTCTATATTCTGTGTAATTTTGGTTAAATAATTCTGTTTTCCCAAAGTCTTTTTATCCCGTGAGCTCATCAGTAAGCATTCCCTGAATGGAGCCCAGCTGCCACTATCAGCAGCTGACTTCCTTCTTCACCCTGTTGAAGATCTTCCTCGGACATGAAGGCTGCTCCGACACTCCTGGACCAACACTGGGCCCTCTGGGGAATGTCCTCAGATAGAGCAGCCGGGCCCCTGCCTGCCAGTGCCACATGTCAGGACACAGGCACACCACGTACTTCCTACTTCCACTGCTTTCTCCAAGTCAAGCTATTTGCTTTGTTTTTGCAGTGTATGCATCAGATACCCCTTTCTGTTCCTGCTTCTCTGAAAGAGCAGCCTTCGGGCCCAGGATGGGGCTTCTCAGAGCCCATCCCTCAGGAGTGAACACCCGGTGACAGTACCTCCCTCCAGAGGGCAGATTCTCCTCCTCTGACTGTGGTGCAGATAAAAAGTGTTGCTTAGTGCTGGTCATCAAAGTGCATTGGCTAAAGTGCAACGTCCAGCTAGAAGACCGGCCAGGGGATGAGCAGATGGCTGAAACTCCATGGTTGCCCCTTGAGATGAACATCAGGGAAACTTTACCGAAATAAAACAAAAGCAAGATGCTTCCTGTGTGAAAGCTTTTGAAGTGTACAACACAAAGCAATTATTTACTATTATTTGCAAGTGTATCATGTAGGTTACACAGTGCAAGCTCTTTAGTAACATACTCTTGTGTTAAACAGCATTGACTTAAGACCCAAACTGAAATTACATTTAGAAAAGCAAGAACAACAAAACGACGTCTCCAAAAGTGCTTTAGTGAAATCTGAACAACAGATTTTCTTTGACATTCTGCTTTGTGCTGTTTTGCCCAGCTAGGTTTCAAGGGCAGAAGAGAGTAATGGTGTCTCTCAGCTTCGGACACACATCCCCTTTGTTTGGAGGAATAAATCTATTCACCTCCTCCCCTATCTTCTACACCAGAGGGGATCTCCTCTCATCTCACCCCTTTGTTTCTCACCCACCAATCATTCTGTCATGTGCCACACTCATGACTACATGTGTGCAAGCTGCACAGTGCTATGTGTGCATGCATTTTGATCTCTCTTGAATAGTGGTATGGGGCAGACTTGTTTCAGGCCGTGGGTTTGGCACTTCAATCTGCCTATGGGATTTTCCAGCTTGCCATGCTTTCAAATCCCCTGGCATGCTCAGGATCCGCTGCACAATTTTCCATTCCTCTCAATTCAATGCTTGGGTGTTTTAGAGAATTTCCTAGAGGTTCTGAGTAATTTCTAAAATGGGGCCTACTTTTTATTTTATTTTATTTTTCTATCTGAAATGGAGTCTTCTCAGTTATCTTTATGCACTCAAGGCTAGTGTTCTACCACATGAACCGTACTTCTAGTTCCCTCAATTAGAACCAGTTTCTGTTTGTACACATGGAAATTGCTGATAGCATGCAATGATTTTGCATTCTTTGATTTTCTTGAATTATCTTGATTGTAGTAGGCTTGTTGGTTATGTAATGATGTCATCTGTAGTCAGAGAAAGTTTTGCCTCTTCCTTTCCATATATTATTCTTTAAATTAGTTTCTTTTATCTTCATTGATGAATGTCTCCAACACAAAGATAAACAATACCGAACCAGTAGTATCTGGACTTCTCCCAGTGTGCCAGAAAGCTTAAATTTCTACATTAATTCACATTCTAAATGAGCTGCATGCCATCATGTTGGCTCACAATTCTACATTCTCAAAGAACATTGAGGGTTCAAAAAAGATTCTGTTTATATGGGTTGTATCACTGGTTATTGCAGTATAAATTGAAACAGAAGTTTTAAATACTTAAATAATTTTAAAACAGCGATAAGAAACTGACTAAACATTTAAATACAATGTTTTGTGTAAACATAAGTGGATTTCACAAAAATTAGTGAGAAAGTATGGGATCATTTCCCAATTTTAAATGTTTCTTTGGCATTGGAAACAGCTAGCTTTCTGAGGCCTCGCTTAGGGGTTACCTCTCAGCACCCACAGTCGCCTGTGGTAGCTGCTGTGTAGAGTCCATGATCAGGTCACTGGGTGCTCTCGCCTGCTGTGGTGACCCACAGCTAGGGGGTCTGCCTTGAATTCTCCAGAGATCTGTGTCCCAGCATTGTTTGGTAATGTCATATTGCACTCATTTGAAAAATCCTAGTTTCATTAATAAACTATGATGATCTTTCAAATATTGAGACATTTAATTTTACATCAAAGTATAAAATGTGTTGACTCTCTTACCAATCTCACTGCAATAGGCTTGAAGTAGTGAGAAAATTTCAGTTACATGAAGATGGATATAGATTTTTCAAAAACTTATTTGTTTATATTTATCTATTTACTTACCTATTTTATTGATGCTAGCACTGTGTTTAACCCAGGCCCTTGAACACACTTTAGGTTGTTTATACTTAATGCTGTTGCTCTGCCATATGAGCCACAGCTTCACTTCTGGCTTTTTCCTGCTAGCTAATTGGAAGATGAGTCTTATGGATTCATCTGCTTTGCTGGCTTTGAACTGTAATTCCCAGATCTGAAGCTCTTGAGTAGCTAGGACTATAGGTGTGAGACACTTGTGCCCAACACAAGTCTTGTTTTTGTTTTACCATTGGCAACAAATACCCTCTAGTGTTTTCTTTTTCTTTTTTTTTGGCCAGTCCTGGGGCTTGGACTCAGGGCCTGAGCACTGTCCCTGGTTTCTTCTTGCTCAAGGCTAGCACTCTGCCACTTGAGCCACAGAGCCACTTCTGGCCATTTTCTGTATATGTGGTGCTGGGGAATTGAACCCAGGGCCTCATGTATAGGAGGCAAGCACTCTTGCCACTAGGCCATATCCCCAGGCCCTAGTGTTTTCTTTTGATGGACAGGCTCTCTTTGTTTAATCTTGAGTCTGTGACTTCCAAGCACCCACATGGAGCAGTGTGAGTGACCTGCAAGTCCTGCTGCAGGCAGGGTGGTGGCCACTGTGGGAAGGACGGCAGATGATGCTGCAGTTCCAACAACAGCACAGACATTCCACATCAGGAAGGGTCCTTCTCATGTCTTGCTAAGCCATGATTTGTGACATGGTAAATGTAATACTTATTGTTAATTAGGGCTGACCTTAAGTTCACAAGAATAATTGAGCACACTAAGTCTGACAGCTACCGCCAGCAACACCAGGAGCTAAGAAGGGACAGAGTAGAATGTGGCCTTGAGCTGTAACATAGATTTGCTCCCAGGACTAACAATTCATTCCACTCAGTTTTGGCTGGTTGGTTTGTGTCTGCTCCTGTTTTTGTGTATGTCAACACAATGGTGAAAATACAGTATCCCAGCAGTCTTATAAAAATAGTTTGGACACAAAAGTTTTAGTCTTTTTTTTGCCAGTCCTGGGGCTTGGACTTAGGGCCTGAGCACTGTCCCTGACTTCTTTTTGCTCAAGGCTAGCACCCTGCCACTTGAGCCACAGCGCCACCTCTGGCTTTTCCTATATATGTGGTGCTGAGGAATAGAACCCAGGGCTTCATTTATGCGAGGCAAATACTCTGCCACTAGGCCATATTCCCAGCCCACGTTTTAGTCTTAATAAAGATAATTTGCAAGTTTATGCTTTTCTTTCCCCCAGGTAACTTATGTTGATAGAGACAATCTGATTAGAAATGTTTTGTAGCATTCCCATTAGACAGTGCATGGATGCTGCTCTCTACAGTGAACTCCAGGTGAATTTCATGTACATTGAGGCTATTGGTTTAAACTTTCTAATTTTACTGTAGTATTTGGCAAAATTGAAGGATAGAACATAAGATTTTGTGTCTGTTTAGATTTTAAAATATTACTTTGATGTCTACATTTGCTAATGTGCTGTGTGATCTGTCCCTAGGTGTGTGAGACAAGGCCCAGAGTTTTTGCAGAAGAAATCAAAGATCAATAGCCATACACACTGGCCAGAGCAATTGCCAAAAAGCAGGCCCGTGACAGATCTACACTGCTTATTCCCAGTCACTATGTGACTACTCTCAAATCAAGAAAGGCCCTATAGGCACACACTGAAGATCTGCCAGGAGGTGTCTTCAAACTGATCTGGGGGACTTGAACCTGAGTCCACCTCAGACAACATGGGAGAGAGGCCCAAACCACCCGGGGAAGTGCTCTCTGTGTTCTCAAAGCAGGTTCTGCCTGTGTGCATGTGTGTGTGTGAGGGGGGGTGTCTGAGGAGTTCTTCTTCTTCTTCACAGGAGGTCACCCCTTCACCAGAAGCATGACTAGACTCTGAAAGTCCCTGGTTTACATGGACATGAGCACACCAAGAAGCTGCCGCTCCTTGTCTTCCTTATCCTTCAAAGGAAGCACACAAGTAGAATGTGAGAGCACACAGTCTAGCCTGCCAGCTCCGGGTGGGTCTCACTCATCTCAACTTGCTTACCTCAGGAGGCTTCCGGGGACAGGGATCCGCTGGAGACTGAGCAAGCCTCCTTTCATGGAGGCCCAGGCCTGGGGATTTAGCTGGATGGGTTGTGTTGAGCCAGGAGCAATAGGGGAGGCACAACCTTTTCTTTTGTGCCCATAGTAGCTTGGTCAGAGTGACTACAACACACTCTTGAGGAGGGCATCAATTACCTGTGGGGCATATGGTCACTTAAATCAGCACATTCTTGAACCAATGGTGAGATGTTTTTGTCTCCTCTAGACTTAGCCAATGGCCCCAGTAGCCAGTGGGGTTGGGAACAATGAGAACCAAAAAGCTGGGATCTGCTTCTCACATCTGGGAGTCATCAGAGTTGATATCTGTATTAACACCCGGGCTCCTATTAACATTCCTTCCAGTGAACCAGAGCCGTCACTTTAAAATAGAGCAGATGTTTTGAGATAAGCACATGCCAGCCAGGCAGAGTCTCGGGGCTGTTTCTGGGACACAGAGCATGGAGCATAGCCCAGCTCCCTCAAGGGCCCACCCACTGCACATTTGGGGCAAGTCAAGTCCCAGGTGTGAATTGTTGAGATGTCAGCCCCTAAAGGCATTGTAATTCTGACATCAACTGAGAGGCAGAGCCTGGCCATGGGTGGACCCAGCATTCCTCTCTAGGGACTAAGCCACTCATACTTAACACTGTCCAGCAATTATCTCTACAACTTTACTGCAGCTGGTGGCTCCAATTTTAACTTTGTTTTTTAATGCCTTACTGTTTACAAAGACAAGAATTATCAAGACCCCACAAATGTGAGCAATGGTCTCCCTCAGCTTAGAGAAGTAGATGTCAGCCAGACTCTGGGAGACAGATCTGCTGGGCAGTGCAGCCCAAGCATCTCTTGCCAAGAAGACTGCGAGGTGCAATTGGCCCTCAAGCCACAATGCCAAGCCCCCCAAGGCCAGCATAGCCACCACCAGCCCAGACACCATGTCTGAAAATGGTTCTGCTATCACAAGCATGCCAGCCACCAGCCTCCCATCCCATGCCTAAGCCAGTGAGCTCAGGAAAGACTTCCCTCGGGATTAATCTAGGATGACAAGACAGGATCATTTTCTTCCAAGTAACTTGAAAATATTGAAGAAGAAAATAAACAACGCAGAACAAAACAAAACTACCCACAAAAGAGTGGATGGGCTTTTCCTTATCTGAGTAACCTTTCCAGGAATTTTGTAAAAAATCCACATTTTGCCAAATTTAAAAAGTACAGTTGTTTCTTAACAAACCTGCATGGACTCCAAAAGTTAACATGGACATAAGAGAAATGTTGAGGTGGTAGAAAGGGGAACTAGAAACCTTTTGTTTCCTGCAGGCTTGTGAGGCACATTCCCCATTGTACATGTTTGTTATGTTTTTCTGCTCTTAAGTGGTACCTGGGGTCTCAGAGTCAGGTGTGGGTGACCTTAGAGCACATTAGGAGCACATCTGGCTTTGGCTTATTATTCTAAAGAACTGCTCCTGTGTCTTGCAGCATTGGCTCCTGCGCCTCCCACTTCCACCCAGGCACAGCAGACTGTGATCAGTGGTTGGAGTGTGTCCAACCTGCTCACCCCCTCCTAGGAACTGTAGAGACCTACAACAGAGATTCCTAGCCCCTCCTTCCAATAGAACGCACAGTATCCCACAAAACCTAGGTGATCATAATTACAAATCCATCCACCATTGGAAGGAAAATGTCCACTTCTGCATAGTATTCAAATTTAATGTCTAATAGTTAAAAGTGACTCTGTTAAGCCTTTCATCAGATGCAAAATTTCTAATAGTTTTCATGAAGGCAGACCATAACGTGCTTGACAAAACACAGGCCTTGCAGATCATGATTATTTCCAGAACCATAAAGTCTAGGTTTTTGGCACAAAGGAAGACAATTTCTTAAATAAGAGAGAGAGAGCGAGAGAGCGAGCGAGAGAGCGAGCGAGAGAGAGAGAGAGAGAGAGAGAGAAAAGAAAGAAAGAAAGAAAGAAAGAAAGAAAGGAAGAAAGAAAGAAAGAAAGAAAGAAAGAAAAAGAAATATAAAAGAAAAGGAACAGTAGGCCTCTCACCAGGGGGAGGCTGTGTCTCTGGCCACAGAGGGCCCCTCCTAGGGGGCAGGGTTGTGAGTCTCATTCTGTGCTGAGTTAGCATGTAAAAACATCAGATTCCTGCTCTGTGACTGAAAAGCCTTTTTTTCTCTGTAT
Organism: Perognathus longimembris pacificus; assembly: GCF_023159225.1. NCBI lineage: Eukaryota > Metazoa > Chordata > Mammalia > Rodentia > Heteromyidae > Perognathus > Perognathus longimembris. The sequence continues at coordinate 77,692,663 of NC_063168.1, forward strand.
AGTTGAAGAAATTTACATCACAAATGTTTCTGGCCCAGGACCACCCAAAGCTCCTACATCTGACCGAGGCCTACTCACCCCTAGAGCCTCCAGCCTTCTCCTGGACTTACTTGCCTCCATGCTTCTTGGCCTTCCTCCCACCCATTCCCATGGTCTGTAGCATAGCGTTCGAACTGCTGTGATCAGCAAATGAGCCTGGACTAGATTTGTGAGATGAAGATGTCCAACAACATGAGAACATCCAGGGAATAGCCACTGAGTGAAAACACCACCCAATCCATGCCTCTAGGACCCTTGCAGGCTGGGATGGTGGGAAAAGCAGACAAGCCTTCTTCTGAAAATTAAGCTTGCATTTTCTGCTTGGATGTTTTCAGCTATACTATAAAGTACTGTAACTCCCTGTAACTCCAATAAAGCAAACTTTATAGCCCTAAACTCTTATTCTGTCGAATTTAAATCCCTGGACACACTTCAAAATACAGTATAGCATTCTCCACACCTAAGTCAAATACAAAGTCACAAGTCAGTGTCAACCTGGACACCTTCGGCTAAGCAGTGGCACTTCTGTTCATCTTTTAAAACAAGAGGAAATTCTGACAGGACAGTGAAGGCTCAGATTTTGTGCTTATATAATATTTGTATAATATGTTACAATTAGTGCAGCATATGTTTATATTTTTAAGTAAAAATTTTATTATTGTAAAAGGTAATTTATTTTCAATTATAGAAAAGTAAAAAATTAAATTAAAGTAAACTAAAATAAACTGTCCTAGTGTCTCATCATCTAGAAACAACTGTGGGTAACACTTTGATGTGTGCTCTTTCAGACTTTACATGCACTGAAGTTCTCAAATAGGATTATTCTTCTGCATACTTTTTCAACACTTTTCAAATATACAGTCGACATTCTTCATGTGAGGGTTTACTCTATGAGGTTCTGGCAGGAAGGCTAGGGTAGATTCTACAGTTTTGGAGACCATATCAGGCAGCTCTGGGAGGAATTGGGTACCCTCCAAAACTAAACTGTCCTTCCAGTAGAATTCAGCAAGGCTGCAACACTGGCCACACTGCACGGGGAGGGAGCTGACATGCCCAGGGAAGCCAGGAGCTGTATCCTTCACCAGCTGGTGTCAGATGAGGAGGAGGCCGGGCCTTGACAGCCTCTAGCCCCAAAGACCAAAGACCCCAATGCTCTGTGTGTGGAGCCCTGGCTGTGGAGACAGAGTGCATGACCATGCTCAGTTTTCAGGCCTTACATGTGTGAGAATTTGCCAGGAAACTGGAGTGGTAAAGGATGCATGCAGGATGTAAGTGCTCACAATGACTTCAGAGGCTGCTCGAGACATGCCAGGTTTTCAACAACCACAGGGGCAAAGAAAGAGTAACACAATCAGAAGGAAAAGCCTAAGGGTCACTGAGCACAGTGGAATGAAGTTAGAAAACTTTTAAGGAAAGATTAAAGAAAGGTGTGGTACTTGACACCAGTGCAAGGAGTAATGGAACCACGCAATGTGGTCTGGCCCTTAAGGTAACCAGGAAGTTCAGCCTGAAGTCCTTCTGTAAGTTAATTTTATCTTGGAAACAGAAAAGAGGAAGCTGAAAAGACACAAAAAGATGCGTAAATATAAAGACCAGTCAGGCACTGGCTGGAGAAGCTGGGCTGAATGAAGTCAAAGTCAGGCCAGGGGCAGTAGGCTGTGAGTGATGGAGCTTTCCCACCCTCGGGGCTGTGTCACCCCAAGTTGTCTCTCTCATGGGGATTAGGAAGGTGCGCCAGCCATACAGCTGAACCTGACCCTTGTTTCCTTATCTTGGTGATCTCTAGACTCCTAGACATGCATGCTGCTATATCCCAGCTCGTGGTGGATCTGGACATTTGACCAGAACCTGTATCTCTAACATCACCCTATAGAAGTAGTTCAGCAACACAGAAAACTGAAGGTGAATTCCAACTCTGTGTCAGGTGTCAACCCATACAGCCATGCAGAGCACAAGCGATGGTTCAAAGTGCAGCCCAACTAAGAGCTGGTGACCACGCTGGAGTCAGTGCCCAGCAGCCAGTGTCCAATTTGGTTAAAAATGTGATTGCACAGTCTCACTACATTTGACACCTAGGATATTTGATGATGGCAAAAGGACTTACTAAATATGTTGGGAATTTAAGGGAAAATAATAACCTTATTCAGGTTTTTTTGTTTTTGTTTTTTTTGTTTTTTTTGGCCAGTCCTGGGGCTTGGACTCAGGGCCTGAGCACTGTCCCTGGCTTCTTTTTGCTCAAGGCTAGCACTCTGCCACTTGAGCCACAGCGCCACTTCTGGCCATTTTCTGTATATGTGGTGCTGGGGAATTGAACCCAGGGCCTCATGTATAGGAGGCAAGCACTCTTGCCACTAGGCCATATCCCCAGCCCAAGAGAAAATGAATATGATGAGCAAGGACTATCCAAATCTACTGTGGTACTCAGAAGAGAATTGGGAACAGATACTTCCAGTTTCTAAGGTCCTGTTCATCCATGACAGAGGCAAACATGTCTGGTCTCCAAGGTCCCATCTATCCATGGCAGATGCAGTGTAGGAAGCCACCAAAAATTCCCTTCCTGGTACAATGTGCCAAAGGCACAGGACACCTGAAAGAAGTTTTTGGAAGTCAGAATGAACTGGCAGTGCAGACTAGGTCAGTGACACTACACACGAGAAAGATTCTCTCCATCAAGGAAGATCACCATGGCTTCAAGCACCCAGTGCCAGAGGGCATAGGAGCATCTTTGGTCAGAGGCTCATTCTGTGAGGACTTCCACAATGCACAGTCTGAGACTCAGAAGTCCTTCTGTGCAGCTGTGATCCGAATTGGTGTTGGCTACAGAAGGTGCTACACTGCTTGTAGGGAAGTTGAGTGGCCATGGACACCACGAGTGAAGCATCCTGTAACAATGTGCCCCTGGACCCTCGGGGTCCATGTGAGAACCTCACAGGGAATCACAGAGACCCGCCGGGGTCTGGAGGACATGGTGCCACCACCACGTTGATATAACCTAGAGAAGCAAGGAGACTTTAGGAGTTGAATCTATGACTTTGTGGACTAAGTCAGGCTCTTGTGCCTGTGCCAAGTACCTGAAGGATTTCCCACACAGATGCTAAGACAGACAGATGACAGACAGATAGACAGAGGACAGACAATGTCAGCAATTGAGTCACTAGTAGCATCCTCACCTCACTGATCCTGACAAGAATCTGTGGAATCTTCTGTAGCAAGGGATAGAAGTGAGCACCCAGCTTATACAGAATGGACATGGAGGGCATGACAGAGGAACCATGAGCATTCCTGCGGGTCATGTGCCCTGCTAAGAATACAAACAAAACACGACTTATACACTATGAGGGCAAGCTAAACATCCATGGTGTCAAACCGATACAGAAGCACTGTCTATCCAGTATTGTCTCTCTACTGCCATAGACCAGAGGCTCCACACCTGTTCTAAGCCACCAGAAGAGGAGATTGAGAACTCTGGCTGTAAGAATACATGGGTTTAAAAAAAATTTCTGTCAAATTTGGCAACTTTTCCTTCATCTTTCCCAGTGTTGTGCAATTACAAAGGTGGAAGGGGTCAGGAGACAGTCAGGCCCTGAGCCCTGCTGACACATAAGATGTGGATAGCCACGTCTGCTGCAGACAGGCAGAAGTCTGAAAGGAGAGTTGCTGCCTCTCCCTGGGGGCTGGCACCTCTCTCCAGGGCTGGCTTTCCAGGATGCCTTTCATTTCTCCTAGAGTCTCACCAGCTCAGGATGTAGGGAATAAACAGCCTATCAACATAGCTGTGACGTATTTTTCTTTACCAGCTGGGCTCATGTGAATAATGTGCCCAGCTGCATGCAAACAATGTGTGCAAACAATGTGCAAATGAACCAGGCAGCGTCAGGACAAAGTGCGAAGCTCCATTTAGCGGGCTCCACATCCGCAGATGTGGTGTTAACAAGAGGGACAGAAATACTGGCTGCTTGGGGTCATGGAGTGATGGCTCAGAGAATGTGGTTATGTGAATCCAGTCAACTTCTGCATTGGGGACATTTACCCAAGGTCCAGGTCAAATCTGTGAAGTCCCCAGTTAAAGAAAAAACAAGTACAAGGTTTTCTCTGTTCCTAGAGCCCCAAGGACCAGGGTGGGGATTCCAGAGGTCCTTAGCCATTCAGCAAAGCTATATGTAGCAGCCTTCAGAGGTTTATCAAAGTGTGTGTGTGTGTGTGTGTGTGTGTGTGTACATGCACATGATCAAAATAGCAACTCTTCCACAGCACCCTATATTAAACAGTGTAAAACAGTAGTTAGGAAAAACTAGGAAAGCAGTGTCCAACTGAGTCATATTGCTTAGAATGAAATAATTTAAACACAGAAGCTTCTGCATCCCAAGTCAGAAGTAGCCATAAATATAAATACGAACCTCAAGAAGTTTTGTAAAATGTAAATAAACAAAGTTAAAATGTGGATTTCTTGAGAAAATACGAACTGCTACTTCTGCACTATCTATTCCTGCAGTTATATCAGAAGTTCAGTCACAAGATTGGACTAACTGACATGCATGAGAACTTAAAGAATTTAGAAAACATGTGACTTGGACACCTCAATTACACTATCACTAGGCTAACCCACTCATTAATTCAGTCATATCCATAAACTTACTCAGTCAAATAAATAGAGCCTTTGTTACATGCGTGGAGCATTGGGCCCATCCCACACAGGCTTAAGCTATTCTAATAAGGTTATTTTCAAGTGACCTCAGAAGAAACTAAGAGGAAAGAACTGATTATTTTACTCAACTGATAATTTAATTGCAAAAAAACCCTCATATTTAATGGGAACTTTGGACAGTCTAGGTTTTAGAATTAAATGACAAATCTCTCTGGCAAGGCTTCTGAGCCTTTTGGATCAAACATCTCAACATCTGCAGGCAGAGATATTACTTGGGTAATTCCTCCACACTGTGAATATGTTTCCTTTCCTTAGATTGCTGTCTGAGGGGAAAGTGCTGCAGCCCACTGCCCTAAGTACCCATGAGTGTGGCTGTCTGTCCAGTGTGTGCTCACCACTGCCAACCTTGCCCCCCTGGCACTGCTGTTCTCTGAGCAGCCATGCTGCAGCACCCTGGCGGTCACTGGGTCGATTCAGGCTAATCAGACATCAGGATGCTCTGGTCTGTCAGCGGAGGTGATTCAGAACCGGCTGCTGCAGTAGCAACCGAGGATGTGGTCATTTGCCTCATGCAAATGATTCCATTTCTTACTTCTTTGTGAGCTCAATGGCATCACAAGGGAAAGAAAATGCATCTATTTATTCCTTGGCAGAAAGCAGCAAGTTAATAATTTTTTAAAACCTTGACATTCCTTCTTAAAGCAACAGTGGAGTTTATTTAATACAAGTCTTGCTTTCACCAGCATGATTCTGCTTGAGACGTTCTCCATTCCAGTGGACCAGAGGATGAGACCAGCTCTGGGCACCCCAGCCAGCTCCTTCCTCACTGGCCTCCAATCCATCCAATCACAAAATAATCACGTACCTAGCTATATTTCAGATCTAGAATGACCACGTCTTATAGGTAAATACTTTCTAATTGGCAATCTATTTCCTGTTTCTAAGAGAACCTCACTTCCGGGAAGTTAGCCATCCTGCTGTCTTCAAAGAGGTCTCCTATAGGAGAAACCGCACACAGGCCACCACGGCCCTCAGTGGCTGTCTTGGTGTCCACCTCAGTAGATTTCCTCTGAGCTGACCCCCAGGGACTCTGCACCCATGTCCTGCAAAGGCAGCCTCCAGTAAAAACGGACAGAAAGGAACAGGGCTTGCTTTATCTCCCACTCTGCCTGCTTAAAATGTGGACCAACTTCTGCTTTGGAAATTTAATCTATCAGGAAGTCTAAATGAAACAATGTTGGTTCAACCTACTTTCCTGTCCTCCCATTGTTCTATTTACCTTTAAACTCCCCACTGGACTAATGCACCCTTGAGTCCTTGAACTGCCAACCACACAGCTACCTCCAGAAGAGCACAGGCCAGAGAGGGCAGGACAAACCCACAGAGGGCTGCGAGGTCCTACCCAGGGGACATCATGTGCCAATGTAGGAGGGATGCCTCCCACTTCTGGTCCCTGCATGAGACGGCCAACCATGTCCCCTCTCATTTCCTTTCCAGCATGTAATGGCCTCCCATGTCCCCTCCCACTTCCTGTCCAGCCCATGATGGCCTCCCGCATGCTGCACAGCTGGCCCTGGCGTCAGGACCAGGCACAGACGTTGATTGCTGTGGGTCCGGTAAGGCCTCTGCAGAAGGCGCTTCTTTTGCTGTAACCGCCGTTGAATTTAACACCAGGGCACCAAGTGAACTCTCACTTGGAGACCCACAGAGCAGCTTCGGAAGAGGCGGTCCCCCTTGACCACAGGACGCCTTGCTCATAGGCCCCAGATGCTTTCTGGCAATGGCTTTGTGGTGGGATTTACTGAACTAGCCCCTCTGCGTTGCTGGGTGTGGTTCAGGGCCCTCTCTCTGCAGTGGGCTCACATGTTGGAGGTTATGAAGAACTGGGGTGTAGAGTTGGTCTAGCTGCTTTGGTCATCTGCCCAGGTCCTAATCCATGTCCCCCACCCCAGACTACCACAGGCAAGGTACCACAGATGGTCAGGGCCGTCCCAGTAGGTCCTGAGAGGACATTTCCAGATACTTCAGCTGGGTTCCACCAGCCTGGAGCTTGACCATCTCCCTGAGGCACTCCCAATGCCTTTGGCCTTTCCTGGCTGCTAGCTTCACCTTGGAGTAGGAGTAGTCATGGGGTTGGGTAGCACATAGCCTGGCTGAAAGAAACACTGCATCCTGGAGTTCATTTCAATTAGCACCATCTTATATGGTCATATGTACATAGCTATTGAGCTATTGTGATCTGCTAGGACTATCCTAGACGTTATTACCAATGAGGGAAACCATAGAGTCTATGTTTCTTTGGATCTGGCTTACTTCACTTACTATGAATTTTTTCCATCTCTTTCCATTTCCTTACGAATGGAGAAATGTTATTCTTTCTGATGGAAGTATAGAATTCTATTATGCATATATGTACATATGGCCATATAAAATGATTCTAATTGAAATGATATGGAAACAAGGGGGACTTTTGCTTTTAATGTACTGTGTGAATTTTCTTTCTTTCTTTTTTGGTTTTGGTTTGCTTTTGTTTTTTCCTTTGATTTATCCCCTGTCATCACTGTTTTTGATTCTGGCACCCTATATCTTTTTAAAAATTAATTTATTTCTTTATTGTCAAAGTGGTGTACAGAGGGGTTACAGTTTCATATGTAAGGCAGTGAGTACATTTCTGATCCAACTTGTCATTTTTCCTCCACCTCCCCCTCCCCCATTCCCTCCCTCCCTATGAGTTGTACAGTTTGTTTACAGCATATAGTTTTGTAAGTATTGCTGTTTCATTGGTTTGTCTTTTATCCTTTGTCTCTCCATTTTGATATTACCTTTCCATTCCCTAGTTCCAATACTTGTATATACAATATCCAGGGTACCAAAATCAGTTACAGTGATATCAGGGATAAAACCATGGGGAAGAAAGACTAAAGAAAAAGGCATAATTTCACATAGTATGTTGAAAATTACAACAGTAATAAACCACTTATTTCTATAACTTGGAGTTCATTTTGCTTAGCATGATCTTGTTCATATGTACATAGCTATTGAGCTATTGTGACCTATTCTAGACATGTACTAATTATTCCCAATGGGGGAAACCAGAGAGTCTATGTTTCTTTGGGTCTGGCTCACTTCACTTAGTAATGACATTGCACCCTGTGTCTTATATATAGGTTTATCTGATTTGGGGAAGGGAATGGAAATAACAAAGTGGTGAAACAAAAGACAAAGGGTGAACCAATGCAACAGTAATACTTACAAGATAGTATGTGAGAAATGAACTTTACAACCGGGGTGGGGGGAGTTGAGGGTAAGGGAAAGGGATAAAAACAAGGGAGAAGGTAATGATGTTTGATAAGAAATGTACTCATTACCTTACTAATGTAACTGTAATCCCTCTGTACATCACCTTTACAACAAAATTAAATTAATTTAAAAAAAGGAACACCAGTAGATTTGTGAAAGACAAAATGAAAGAAATGAGAACTTGAATGTGAGAAGTCTGGCAAACATAGTGTTGGCTTTGCTTTTCATGTCCAGTGCTTCTTGTCTGTTACAAGATGAGAGGAAGTATTCACACTGGACACACAGAAGGCCGTGTTCAGTCACTGAGTTCATTTATGTCGCCTTGCTAGACATTTAGCAGTTGCCAGGTACATAATACTGAATTTGAAACTTGACCAACTCCACAGAGAATGATCATGTTCCCCCAACTCAGAATGTCTTTTACAGCAGAAATGTTTAGCTCTTCCATGCCAGTTCTTTGCCTGTTTCTCTGTTTATGATGACTTTGACATGCAGACCTGCTTGTCCCAGCCGTCTGCAGTTGTGTTCCTTCCATCTGAGGCATGTGCTCTGCTCTGTCCTCTCCACCACACCTTACAGGGCTCTGAATTGTCCTGCGCTGCCGATCACTTTGTGGCATCTCATAGGCCTGGTCCTGTTTAACACTTGGTGGAGGTCAGCATAGGCATAGTTCTGCCAGCAGTGGGAAAGATTTCTCTGCTACCACGTGTTGACCACTGTGGTCAGCTGTCCCTGTGGGCATTGTGAGCCTCCTGAGAAACTTTGGTGATGACCCCATGATGGCATGGACCCTAGACAGCACAGGTGCTTGACAGTAACAGGCCCCTAGATCGGGGACTGGCATATACCTCATCATGCTGTCTCCTGCCTCCATGACGACGATGGCATCAGTGTTAGTCAGTGTCTTCAGGAGAACAGTCAGATAGGATGTGCATGGAGATGAGGGTGGGGCTCCTCATGAGAATTTGGTTCATGTGATTATAAAGGTGAGATGCCCAGAAAACTGCAGGCAGGTTGCAGGTGGGAGACCTAGAAGGGTTGAGATTGCAGGCCAGAGGCAGGCTGGAAGCAGGTCAGATGGAGACCCAGAAGGGCTGATGTGCAGACTCCCATGCCTGAAGGCAGGAGGAAGCCTCTCTCCCAGGGAAAGTCAGACCTGGCTCATTCAGGCCATTTCTGATGGGGTAAGGTCCTTCTCACTGAAGAGAATCCACTCTGCTCTGCTCTGTCCAACAACCAGCACATCAATTTCCTTTGGAAATGTCTTCAAAGAGATGACCACAGAAAATCTTGGACATGTGCATATCCTGTTTCCTTTGGGCCAGACCACACAACATTTGGAGCTTGCTCCTGTCTCCTCACCTCAAGACCTTCAGGAGTGTTCTGGATACGCTGTTTGTCATGGAGCAGATGATTCATGAGAATTTTCCTTTCTGAGCTTGCCCCCTGATAAGTATGTACTGTGGCTTAGGGCATGCATGCCCTGGTCATGGCCTCTGGCATGTCATGGGCAATTTCACTGGGCATTTGCAGCCTAGAGACTGAGGAGAGACACTCGTAATTTTTGAAGGTTAGAAATGCTGATGTGGGCTCTGGAGACCTGACAACCTGAATTTGAGTCTAAATACCCACAGTTTTGTTCTGCTGCTTGCCAGGCCCTCTCCTCGGGATGAAAAATGGAAGGGAAGGCATCCACATTCATGTCAGCCCTGGTTGCTGACCAGCAAACTGTTTGCCCAAGCAAGGTAGAGAGGCAGACCAGCATGGAAGGCAGGTTTAGTGTCTCAGACAGGCAACAGCAATTCTTTACCCTCCTGCCTGGTTGATTCCTTCCCTCCTTCCAGTGAACATCTTCTTCTGTTGACACTAAGAGTATTCTGCTCTGGACACCAAGCACAGCTGGCTGAGCAAAGCGGCTCCATGACCATCTTGATGTAATTGTGCATTAAGAGTCAGTGCTGATGACAGAATTCCTGTTCCTAGCTTGCCAAGGCCCGGTATCAATGTGAGGACTGCCACACACACATCAAAAATGCTTAGGAGCAATATGCCATGCTGTTGTGCTGGCGAGCAGCTGTGCCCAGGGTGTTTGTGTCATCACCTACAGCCAGTTGTGGGTGACTATACCTGCTAGAAGGACTTCTGCCAAGTGCAGAGAATTACAGGTCTGGAGGCCTAGTGTCACTGAACCAGAGAACCAAAGAACCAGAGAACCAGAGAAACAAATGCAGCCAAAGCTGGTCCAGGGCCAAGCACACTGCAGGAAAATGTGAGGAAATAATTCTACTACTACACTTGTTTGAGTCTTGTGACAGATTTTTAAAGTACAAGCTTTTTGTAGGCTAGATATTAGAGAAAAAGAATGACCTTATTTTTGTGCCTTGTAACTTCAAAGCATTTTTATCAATATGCAACTATGATACTGTCAGGATATGACAAATTTTACAAGCTAAGGAGACAGTGAATCATTGAGCTGATTCATCTGCTCACTTCAAGCAAAGCTTGAAATGTGTGTTTAATGCAATATGGATAAGGCTGTGTGCTCAGTGACCAGATCAACTCAAATCCAATCATAAACTTCAAAAAAAGATCCACCCAAATGTACCCTGTGCTGAGTGAGACACTGCACTCTTACTGTCCATTTCTGACATGAGCAAGCTGGCCTCACCATTGACTCAGTCACAGCCCAGTGATTTGGTTATCTGGAGGGAGGCAGGCGGGGGGGGGGGGAAGCTGCCTCCCACGACAGTGCAGAGAGAGACTCTTGAGGTGCTTCTGCTCTTCCTGAGTGGCATGGCACCCTAGTGACACTGCAAAACACAATAAGCTTTTTTAAATCTCCATCAATTTACAAAAACACATACACAGAGACAGAAAGAGAGAGAGAGAGAGACAGAAATACAGTAAGGCAGAAAGAGAAACAGAGATAGGAGAAAGAAAGAGAGAGAGTAAGAAGAGAGAGAGTCAGGCATAGAAGCCATATTTGCTTATAGACAACTCTGGCTGGATTTCTCCACAAAAATCACATGTCTTTATTAGATGTGTGGCTAAGAGTTAAATTTTTTTATAAAACTGTAAAAGCATCTTTTAACTTTTAATTTCTTGTGATATGTTACTAGCATATAGAAATTAACTGGATAATTTGCATTCATCTTTATCCAGTGTCTTACTAAATTCAGCTAATAAATTTTAAACCTTTCTGCAAGCTTTGCTGGATTTTCTTTTCTTTTTTTAAAATTTTAAGTGATTGTATAAAGGGGTTTCAACTGCACAGATCAGATTATGAGGGGAATGAATTTTGAACAACGCTCTACAAAGACGATCATTGGGTCTCTATGAAAGGTTTAATATAATTCTTTTCAATTCTTGCAAATTGTTATTGATCTTGTTTGGCTCTTCTAGTTTGTCTTTCCAGGTGACTTCAAGTACAATAGTGGTGATGTCCCATTCTGTTTCTCAGGATGAACGTGCTCAACGTTCTAACATGAATAATGACTGTGTTGCAGGTTCTTGTAGAGATACACTTTTAGACTCAGGAATTCTCCTTTTATTCCTAATTTGCCAGACTTTTGTGGTTGTCATCAGTTATGAGTTTATATTATATTTCATCTTCTTTCCTCAGTTGTGGGCATCTGCATTTTTTCAGTCTTTGTAACAATCAGCATGCTTTCTTTATTCTGTTAACCTGCTGGTCTGTGTTAGAATGTTCAAGTCCTTCAGTTAAACACATGTGCGCCATTTGTATTAGTGACTGAAGGGTACGAGCATTGTAACAGAAGATCTATCCAGTGCTTTATTTTCTGAAAATGCATGCCTTGTGCACTTGAGACCTAGATCCTCAGAAGGACTTACATGTAGAGCTGTGACATGAGCATTAGGGTCTGGGTCTTTTGTCTCTGGTGGTATTTGGGACCTACTGTCTTCTTTTACACAACTAAGATTTACTTGCATGTTTTGCACACTTATATACTTTTAATTTTCATTTTTTATGTTGAAGGTATGTTTTTGCAAACTATGTGTAGTTGAATCAGTTTTTACCTCTTTGAATGAGCAATAAATGGTTTTATAGCTCTAATAACAATTTTTAATTAAATTAAATTAAGAACTTAGATAACTGACATCTAATGTAGTTATTGATATGTTTATACATGAATCTGTCATTTTTAATTTTTCAGTTTTTTTCTATCCTGTAATCCTTTTTCTCTTATTTCAGTTTATATGGTTTATTCCTTTTTAAACTTATGGATTTCTGCTGACAGTACTGTGCATATCCTTGACTTATTAAAACTTAATATAAATGAGTATTTGTAATAACTGAAAAATATACAAGCAGCTTATAACATTTCAATGACCAGGCTTTCTTGGCCTTTATTGATGGTGTATAATTGGAACTTTCCATATATGTTTATCAATATAAGTACCCACCTATACATATATATATATGCAATATATCCATATGTACAGATGACTACAGATGTGCAATTAAACACACATGCATTACTATTGTTGTAACACACAATATTTAGTTTGGCCTACACACATAACTATCTTAATCACTGTTCATTCTGTCTTACATTGTTCTGCCTCCCTTGGATTCATTTTCCTCTGTTGGAAGTAGTCTCTTCAGTACTTATTCTATTCCAAGTTTTCTCTAAAGCATTTACATGGTTTTGTTGTTTTTATTGTTTTCCTGAAATGTTTTTGCCTTGACATAACTCCCGGGGGTTATTTTCACTGGGTCCTGGGTGCTGGGATGAACAGATTTCTATTGTGTGGGTTCTGATGGACATCTCTGTCAGCAACCATGATGAAGGACCAGAGCTCCATCGTTCTTCCTTCCCTTCAGGACTCCACTATGGATTCCAACCCTCAGAACTGGCAGCTGCCCTGAGCAACAGTCCTTAGAGACTGATTCCACACAGTGTAGCCATGCACTCTGGGGCTAGTGGTGTACATGCTCTCGCCATAGGAACTCTCCACAGTGGCCAGCCAGATTACCAGAGACATCAAGTCCACCTTCCTAAGTACTTCCAGCCCAGGCTTTTGGCCCACAGCCATTGCAAGGGCTGGAACTCCTTAGACACAGAGTAAGCTCCCTCTGTCCAGGACTCTGCCGCAGCTTCCTCCTAGGGCCTCTGTGGCCACAGCTAGTGGTAGATTTTGGAAAGGATAAAAGGAGAAAATGTCCTGACACATGTCAGGACACTGATAAAATGTAAGGAAAAAAAAGAACAGCACTTGTGTTTAACAAGCCCTATTTGCTCCTACTTAAGAATCTATTGTTGAGAAAATGGAGTGAACCTATGGTACGAATGAAACATGAAAAACCTCTATGGCACTATTAAGAGACCGAGCATAACAATTACAAACATAGCAGAAGAAAAAGGGAAAGTTAATTGGATAGAAACATATCAGATAATGGGAGAAAATTTCCCAAGTCTTGAGGAAGAAGCAGGCACTTACATCCAAGAGACTTAAAGACAACTGAGAAACAAACAGATGAGAAAATAACAGAGTAGTTCATCCAACAGCTGAACAACTCATATTGTTTTCAGCAGCCCATTGAACTTTCTCCAAAATAGATGACATCTTAGAACATTAGACACATCTTAACAAATACAGGAAAATTGAAATAACTTCTTGTATTTAATCATATCATCTAAAACTAAAACTAGAGCTCACTCCCAAAAGACATCACAGAATGTTTAGAAACACAAGGAGACTAAACCACATGTTGTTGAAAGATGAACTGGCAATTAAAGAAGCAAAGCAGAAAATCTGAAAGTTCATAGACTCTAATAAAAGTGAGAACATGACTTATAAACGCTTTTGGGACAGAACAAAGACTAAGAGGAAAGTTTATAGGCATGAGTACCAACATCAAAAACCAGTTTTCAAATAATTAGCTTAATGATGCTTTTTCAGCTCCTAGAAAAACAAGAACTAAGCTGGATGCCAGTGTCTCACACCTGTAAATGTAGCTACTTGGGAGGTTGAGATCTGAGGATTATGCTTTGAGGCCAGCTCAGGCAGAAAAGTCTGTGAGACTATTTTCTCTAACTACCAAAAACCCAAAAGTGAAACTGTGGCTCACATGTTAGAGGGCTTTTCTTGAGAGAAAAAGCTAAGGGACAGTGCCCAAGCCCCGAGTTCAAGTGTCAGTACCACCATAAAGAAAAGATAATACACACATGAGCTAGGTAAACCCCAAATCCACGAGTATAAATCGGATTACATAAAGATTAGTGCAGAAATCAGATAGTGAAAAAACTGTACACCGAGTCAATGAAATAAAAGGTCAGTTCTTGAAAAGATATGTAAGATTGATACTTAGCCAGTTTGACTGAAAGGATGAGGGGAATACATCTAGATAAATACGCCAACAAACTCTCAAATAGCATGAGGGCATACTGTGAAAGCTTACATCTAGATAGGCTTTAAAGTCTGTAAGAAATAGATTTCTAGATGTACTTGGCCTACCAAGATTTAACTGTGGTTAAACACATCTATAATAAGCAATGAAACTGAAGCATTAATATTCTCCAGATTAAAAAGCCCAGCAATCGGCGGATCTTGCCAGATTCTACTGGACCTTTCAGAAGGTCTCACACAACTAGTCCTCTAACATTTACAGATATAAATAAAAGATACTCTAACAAACTCATTCTGAGAAACCAATATTGGACAAAGCTGTACAAGGACAGAATAAAGAAGAGAATTATAGAAAGATCTCTTTATAGACAAAAATTCTCAATAAAATACTTGAAAACCAAGTTCAACAATACATCAAAATGATTGTGCACCATGATAAAGTTGGTTTCATTTTAGGAATACAAGTTTGGTTCAGCATACGTAAATCAATCCATATAATGCAGCACATAAACAGAATCAAAGACAAGAAACATTCTATCATCTCACTTGATGATGCAGAAAAAGCCTTTGACAAAATTCAAATTTTTATGATAAAAGCTCTGAAGAAAATTAGAAATAGAAGTAATATATCTCAATATAATAAGCTATTTATGACAAACCTATATCAAAAATCATATGAAAAGAGGAAAAATAGTTTTACCTAAAGTCAGAAATCAGACACAGCTATCCATCCTCCACACTTTTATTTAATACAGAACTGGAATTTCTAATCAATGCAATAAAGCAAGAGATTGTGAAAAAATACAGCATCCAAGCAGGGAATGATGAAGTCAACCTACCCTTATTTATAGATGATATGATCTTGTACATAAAAAGTTCTAAAAATAACCATCTTTGCAACTAGCAGGATACAAAGCCAAGATACGGAATTCAGTAGCTTTGCTTCATACCAACAATAAGCTGAGAAACAAAAACAGAAAAAAATTCCCCTAAAATATTCTTATGAGTAAGCTTAACCAAGGACATGAAAGACTGCTACCCTGAAAATGCTAAAATCTTGAAGAAGGAAATTGAAGACACCAGAAAATAGAAAGATCACTTATACTCATTATTGACAAAACCAGTATCATGAAAATGTTTGAAAGCAATCTACACATTCAGTACAGTTCCCACTAATAATGTAATATATTTCTTCCTAGAAACAGAAAATCAATCCTAGAATTCATATAAAAGCACAAAAGCCTCCAAATAGGCAAAGAACTCTTGGGAGAGGAGGGAGAAGAAATACTGAGGTATCATAATATGTATTTTCAAATTATATTACTGAACTACAGTAACAAAAATAGTATGGTACACGTACAAAATCAGCTCTGAAACCAGTTAAATAGAATGGATGATACAGAAATAAATTCACACAGCACTAGTCATCTGATTTTGACAAAGGAGCCCCAAAACACATATTTGAAGAAAGATATTGTCTTCAACAAATGGTGTTGGGGAAAATCAATATTCACATGTAGAAGAATAAACTGGATTTCAAACCCTTATTCTGTATTAGTATTAATTCAAAATGTGTTAATGATCTTTAATGGAAGAATTGAATGATGGGAACATCAGAGGTGGGATACCAGTGGGAATGGGAAGATAAATGGAGAGGGTGAAGTAAGGTGAATACAGTCAAAGTACTCATCATATACACGTCAACTCCTGCAAGGATACTTTATGGTTGTTCCTGTTCCATCCTTGGAGAATCTCTGTATTGTCTTTTCTACATTTTGTTGACGACAAGTTCACAAGTCCACTAAGGACAAATATGGTATATGCCTCAGCATCCTTCTACCTAATACTCTTGACTCTACAATAAAATCTTGTTTTTATATGAAGCAATGAATTTACAGTATTTTTTATTTTTTACCAGTACTGGGACTTGAACTCAGGGCCTGGCACTATCTCTTCATAAGCTATTTCAGCTCAAAGCTGCATTATACCATTTGAGCCATTCCTCCACTTCCAACTATGCTGGTTAATTGGAGACAAGAATCTTTCCAATGTGTCTGCCTGGGGTAGCTGCAAACCAAGATTTTCAGATCCCAGCCTCCTGAGTAGCTAGATTATAGGCGTGTGCCACTCACCAGGACCTGGATGGAGTTACACTTTAACCTTGGCTCTGAGTCCCAGTACTATCTCAACTCATTGCTCCTCAGGGTGCTTGTTAGACCTGTATTTGACCTCTCTGACAGTCTGACTGTTCAGGAGCAATGAGCTTCTTCTGCGGGACTCTGCCCACGTTCAGACCCCACAGTGCTTTTCAGGGCTGGCTCTGTTTTCCTCAAATCAGTGATGCAGATTCAGTTAAGTTCTCCTTAACACAATCCTTATGGTTGAGGCTAAAAGAAAGGATTGTACCAAACCATGCTTGACTAATCAAACATGAGATTTATGAGCACTTTCTGCAAACTTTGTTTGGCTGCCTGATTAATGAGTAATAAATGACAAAGATTTCACACTAAGTCCTGTTATTTAACTTCAAACTTATCCACTGGTAAAAAAAATTAAAAAGCGAGAAAACAGGAAGTGTGCATTGCTATGGCAAAGAAACACTGTTATCTTAAGAACATACAACTGGATAAGGAAACTTCAGATACATATTCATAGAAGACTGAAGTTGAAATAACCACTCTTACTCCTCTCCATTTTCTTAAGGTGGGGGAGTAAGTGAGTCTCTCCCCATCCTGTTTATCCATTTCGAGTCATCTGTCAGTTCAGACAGATTAAGGCAGAAAGGTGGGGAGCTGCAAGCTGAGGCCTGTAGTATCCTGGATTAATGGCTCTCCACAAAGTCCCAAGCGCAAGATGGCTGCCCTTACCCTTAAAATAAGATGCCTGGGCTGGAATAGCTGCCTGTGGCAGTCAGGGCAGGAGCCTGCCTGGGTCTTGAGTATGTTTAAATTCAGCCAGGTGACACTAGGAGCAGATCCATCATATGTGTGTTTCAGCCTGCACACAGTCCACAGAAGACAGGTTGAGATTCCTTTGATGACCTTTATGCTGTCCTGTTGTCTTCCTATGTACTCAACAAAACAAAACCCCTCTCCTCTTTTCCCTAGTGTCAGCCAAAGTTCAGACTTCTTGCTTAATTTGTGCCCAAACCTTCCAATCAGCCTCATTTTGTTTTTTTCTTGCTATAACAACCAACTCAAAGAACAAACAGAACCATTCTTAGGTTGCTTGTTTTCAAGATATCAGGAGCCATGTGGCCTCCCATGTGCTGGGTGCAGATAGAGCCAGCCCCCTTGGCTCTGACCAACTTAGGCATGTCCTTCCCTCTGTCTACCCTGGCAGACCTCAGTGCCACTCATCTTGGGAATCTGTCACTGTTCATGGCCTTAGCTGACCCTCTGCACATCCAGGCTCCCAGGAGTCCTTCCAGGACTCTTCCAAGACTCCCAGGAGTCTTGATGGGAGGTCCAAGTCCCATCCAAGGAACTCTGGCTTCAGAATCTTGTCAGTTGGGCCACATGGCTTCAGTGGTCTGCAGATGCGCTTTGCTCTTGCCAGGCTGCATGAGACCTGGATAGCTGGAAGCCAGTGTGGCCCCATCCTCCATACTGGCTCCCAGTGGCCAGGGATCTGTGCCCTGGAGAAGCTCATGCTCATAGGTCTGGCTTTCTTCCTCTCAGAAAGGATCCTACAGACAGAGCTCAGCACTCGTAAAATGAGTTTTACTTTAGCAAGTTTATCCTTCGCAAACAGACATAGAACTAACAGGAAAACATTTTCTGGCCAAGCAATAGGAAGGGGCATGCCTCTGAAAAGGCGGGTTCTCTGAGAACTAACCACCATTGAAGCACATGGGCTGTTCTCAAAGATACTGTCCAGACGCTAAAAACACTAGAGATGATTTTTCCTGGCAAGATGTGCAGAGAAATAGAAATTTTTATTTTGTAAAATAAATCATGAAAAGGCTCCAAACAGCTGTTACTTTAGAACTTCCTTAAACAACGAAGTCGAGTAGCGGGGCCTTGGCCCCAGCCTGCTAGCCTCCATTCACCCCTGACAATGGCCCAGGCAATGCATCCGTCAGTGCTGGCTTGATGGATATGCTTCCTAGCTAAACTGCACATACACAGGGCCTATGCTCAATTTGCTCCCTCATACACGACACATGCATTTCCAGAAAACTGGAAATTTAGTGACCGTGGTGGTGCGGGCAAAATGTGTGAGAGATGAAACATTTGGTGGGAAAAGGCAGATGTAAATGCTGGTACACCAGGGTCAGCTGCTTATCTGACTGAAGACATAAAATGAAACACAAAGAAAATGGAACTTTCTGCCATCATTTTGGATCTCTGGGGAAATCCTTCATGTTATGATCATCTCTGCCGTATCAGCCCACCTTCCTTCAGCTAGAGTAGCTCATGGTCCTGGAACACAGCTTATCATCAACATGGAAATCTGTAGTATATGATCTCTCAGTGGCTGGATTGATACCACAGAATGTGTGTGTATGCGCGCGCGCATGTGCGCATGTGTGTGTGTGTGTGTGTGTGTGTGTGTGTTTGCTGGTATCCTGACTTGAGTTCATCTCACATTCATATTCAGTTTGCTTGCTTATGGCTGATGTTTCACCACTTGAGCCATGACTCTAGCCCAATATTTGGCTGGTTAATTGGAGATGGAGTCTTGCAGACTCTTCTGTCCTGGCAGGCTTTGCTCTGTAATTCTCTGATCATGTCTTCCTGAGTTGCTAGGATTTGGGGTATCATAATCATCAGGGCCTAGCTATATCACAGGATATATGCTGATGGAACTTGTTCTCTTATCTATTAATCTGGTGAGAGCAACAATCTGTTTTACAAACAGCTTACCACATATAGTACTCCATGTAAAGGTCACAGCTGCTCTGTCAAGTCAGGCTCTAGCCCCATTTACATGTGAGAAGCTGAGCCTATGTGGACAACAATGATCAAACTGGGACTGACTATTTTCTAACTCCAGCCACCTCTTTCCTCACAACCAATGCTTCCACACTCCCTGCAGAGGTCTCGGCCCTGCCGTATGGGGAGAGTGTCTCCACACAGCATTAGCATCCTTTGTTTGGGTCAGCGCTCAAATGGGCCCATTTTGTTGATTCCTGTTGTGGAGAAACTACCAGGGTGTATGAACCAGATGCCAAATCTGCACATTTGTTCTCCAGCCTTGGAGTAGAGTAGTGGGAAAATTCTCAGGCTTCTGCCTAGCCTCTTCCTTTGGAAACAGAGAGGGCTGTCTTGGGGATGGCTGAACCCATCCAAGATTGGTTTTGTCACAGGCTCAAAGCCTGACCAGCGCCTCTGAGGCAGTGGAGACTCTGGCTTTGTACCGCCTCCAGGTGGCTAGAGGGTATGAACCTGCGTGGGCCTAGTGTGCAAGAGGAGGTCACGGCCTGCTCACCTTCTCCTTTAGTGTGGACTGGCATGGTGGCTGTGAGGGGCCCAGAGTCCTCAGCTGTGTCTCTTTTCTGTTGTGCTGATTTTGTCTAAAGAATTACTTCTAGTATCCTAGCACCAGCATCTTCCAGTTGTCTTCATCTCAGGACATGTTCTGGAGCTGGCTCCTGGTTTGTTTCATTTCTAAGGAAATAAATACCTACAGGTGAGAAAAACATGGGATGGAAAGACACACTGGGGATAGGAAGAACGTGGATATTTGTAGAAAATCTCCACTATCTGTGGGTTTGCAAACTGCAGCAGGACCCAGAGCTGACTTCTTGGTCCGAAGCCCCGGGTCAACCACACCTTCTGTCCTGACTGACTGCTCAGTCCATGGTCCACTGTCAGCCTCTCCCTTCTCTCCCTAAACACATCCTGTTAATATCTCCTGAAATCCCAGTGGCCTGAGACAGTCACACTTTCTGCCATGCCCTCACCATGCTGACTCAGAGCATGATCATCACTGCTTGGTCACATCCTGTCTACTTCAACTTGAATTTTCCTTGGCTACTTACAGAAACTTCCTTTCCTCCAACAGCATGCACCCCACTGAGCTTCCCTCGCCCTTGTGGGAATTGTGGACCCATGGTTTCTAGGCTTCCTCACCTGGGACTCCCTATCCCACCACAGGTGTGCAGACTGAGCTCTGTCAGGTAGTGATGACTCAGAATTTCTTTCCAAGTTGTTTGGCCAGGTTGTAAACATACTCACTTTTAATTTTTATATATTACATTATATATAATATATATTAATATAATAATATATAATATTATATAATATATTATGTAATTTTTATATATTAAGGCAAGCATTTGGAACCAGAGCCAGGATTTGTGGCTTGGGTTTCTAGTGATAGTATGTGTAAAATGCAACAAAATATTGTAGGAAGTGAGTAGCCATCCTTAGAGGAAGAGAGAGAAAGGGAGAGAGGGGGAGAGACATGGAGATTCTAGAGAGGAAGAGGAAGCTGAAAGTCAAACTTGTGAGCAGACATTAACTCCAAAATAAATGTGGAGTGTTGCAACAAAACTTAGATTAACACAGTGAGGGGGGCTGGACCGAGATTCTTTTTTTTTTTCTTCTTTTTTTTGGCCAGTCCTGGGGCTTGGACTCAGGACCTGAGCACTGTCCCTGGCTTCTTTTTGCTCAAGGCTAGCACTCTGCCACTTGAGCCACAGTGCCACTTCTGGCCATTTTCTGTATATGTGGTGCTGGGGAATTGAACCCAGGGCCTCACGTATAGGAGGCAAGCACTCTTGCCACTAGGCCATATCCCCAGCCCTGGGCTGGGATTCTGATGTGCTGGTTGATCTGAATTTTGAGCTGGACCAGAGTTCCCAGCATGAAGCTGTATTCAAGGAGGGCTATTACAGAAGCAGAATTTACATTAGACAAATCTTAGCAGCCATAACTTTAGTCTTAGGGAGAAATCTAAGGAACATGTATGTGGAATTATACACTATGCAACATACTGAAATAGAATTAAAACTCACATCAGCCATATGACTCTTAGATTAAAAAATGTTTCTATAAGCCAGTAGAGAGCTGATATAATCCACAAGACCCCAACTATTTAAACATAAATTACTTGTAAGCATAATTCTGTAACACGTGATTGCAGTGTCACCTGAAAAGAGAAGAGGAGAATCTCCAAAGTCCTCAGCTCAGCTCCCCACACCCTGCAATACAAGGCCTTGAAATCTACTAGAAAAAGAACTCTGAGGGGTTGCGAAGAAAAGAAAAAGAAAACTCACAAGGTAGAAGGTTAGCAAAGATGTATTTCGGGGTTTTTAGCCCCCGCCCTCCCCCCCATCTCCCGCACGCTCCCCTGACCCACGGGAGAGACAGGGAAGGCACCCCGACCGGAGGAGCCAAGAGAGGAAAAGGTCGGCAGGCCGCCTGCACCCAGCCCTCCCTCACCGGAGGACAATCAGACGGCCTGGGAGTCATCTCATTTATTGGGGAAGTACGTGCCACTAATATAAGGCACAGGAGCCAATCAGGTCTAAGATCGGCAGGAAGGGGAGGAATGAGCTGTCCATCAAGGGCAAAAGAGCCGGGGCATCACAGCCCACAGAACCACCTCCGGGTTATAACCAAAGACACTTGTAGCAGCTGCCCGTTGTTGTTAGGCACCTCCATCTTAGCTACACGTGGCCCCAAGACTGAGAAACAGGCGGGGCCAGTTAGTTGACTTCCAAATGTGCCCCACAGATGCATTCAGCTAAGCAGGAAAAAATAGGAAGAAACAGCAATGGTGAAGAATTCCCTGACATGAAGGAGGTAGAAGGAAAGGTGCAAATGGCTATTTCCACCTGGGTATGTGGATTCCTTTGTGAGGCTCCGGCCTGCCCTTACTAGATGTGTGGCCAGCTCACCTAGCAAGTCCTCATCATTTTGCCAAGTTCTCAAGCACGAAGACAGTGGGTTTAGGGCGGGTCTATCGCCCAGACAGAGGCAAAATGCAGCACTTAGAGTGTTCCTTTTTTGTTAAAGAATCTATTCACCAAACATACTTTAGTCTCAAGTCTGCTTTTTAGCTTTCCTTCCTGTGTTAATTCCTAATTCCTAAATCACACTAAACATTCACATGTACACACACAGTGTGTGTGTGTGTGTCACTGTCACTTTAACGCTATCTATCCTACCACCATAGGACATATAATAGATGAGTTAATAACAAGTTTATAAAAAAAATTAATTACAAAGGTCAAAAGGAAGTGAGACACTTTGAGAGAGATCAAGAAATAAATGGGGGGGCTGGGGATATAGCCTAGTGGCAGGAGTGCCTGCCTCGGATACACGAGGCCCTAGGTTCAATTCCCCAGCACCACATATTCAGAAAAAACGGCCAGAAGCGGCGCTGTGGCTCAAGTGGCAGAGTGCTAGCCTTGAGCGGGAAGAAGCCAGGGACAGTGCTCAGGCCCTGAGTCCAAGGCCCAGGACTGGCCAAAAAAAAAAGAAATAAATGGGGGCTGGGGATATGGCCTAGTGGCAAGAGTGCCTGCCTCGTATACATGAGGTCCTGGGTTTGATTCCCCAGCACCACATATACAGAAAATGGCCAGAAGTGGTGCTGTGGCTCAAGTGGCAGAGTGCTAGCCTTGAGCAAGAAGAAGCCAGGGACAGTGCTCAGGCCCTGAGTCCAAGCCCCAGGACTGGCCAAAAAAAAAAAAGAAAAAAAGAAATGAATTCTTCCATGAATTCTTGAAAAAACAGCCTGAAGGAGACTAAAAATAAGTACAAGAAAATATTCAGAGACTTAAAGAAATAGAATTCTCATAATATAAACAAGTGGCTGTAAAGAGGAAAAAAATGAAGATATTTTAGGGAGACCAGATATACTCACTTAAATAAAAATTGGAAGCTTTTATTTTATTCTAGATATAACTAAAGAGGACTGTTGTAATTTTGTTAAGGCAGTTACACGATGGATTGTGGAAAGAGGCAGAAGTGGGGAAATAGAAGAGAAGGCGAGATGCCCAGGGCACCAGAATAAGCAATTCATTCATCAATCAGCAATGCAGAAAAAAATAGTTGGTTGGAAAATAGCTACAACATCTCCACTATGAAAAGAGAGGCAATTGTTCCAGGCAGGGTTATATAAAAACACATCTATACCTAAGCATATCATAGGAAAGTTTCCAAGGCAAATCAGAAATATTAAATGCAGCCAGAGAACAAAGGCAGGCTATTTGTGAAGAAATTATAGGATGACATCATTCTTATTATCAGTATTGTAGACTAAAAAGCACCACCATGGTATCTGTAAATTAAGAAGGAAGGAAAATGACATCGTATAATTCTATACTCTATTATGTTATTTTCCAAAAGTGTCTATAAAAAGATATACTATCACACAGCTAATTTAACATTCACTAATGATGCCCCTCCATTCCAGATGACTATCAAAAGAATGCCTGTCAATAAGAAGGAATTTAATACAAAGATAGTTTTGGACAGGAAGAACAAACACACACATATTGTTAATCTTAACACATGGAAATAAAACACTCACAATGATTACTTTATAAATTTTTAAAAGATATTTAAATACACCTATTAGAAAACAATAAAATAGAAGATAAGATGGAAAAGATTGCTAAAGTACTGGAAAAATTGAACACGTATAATTTTATTCTCTTGTAAACTTTTAAAACAATTTGTGTTAGTCTAGAAAGAGAACCAGGGGGTAAGAAACAGGGAAAAGAAATGTCCACTGAAAATAAGTCTGAAAAAGGAAATGAAAATAGTTTTGCAAACAGAAAATCTAAATATTACAGAAAGAGCCTCAAATATTACCCTACAAATTTACCCTAACCCTACAAATGTGGAGGATTAAACTCACTTATTAAAATGAAAAATGGTCAATCACAAAACAGCACTTTGAGGGGCTGGGGTATAGCCTAGTGGCAAGAGTGCCTGCCTCATATACATGAGGCCCTGGGTTCTATTCCCCAGCACCACGTATACTGAAAATGGCCAGAAGTGGTGCTGTGGCTCAAGTGGCAGAGTGCTAGCCTTGAGCAAAAAAGAAGCCAGGGACAGTGCTCAGGCCCTGAGTCCAAGCCCCAGGACTGGCCAAAAAAAACAAAAAAACAAAAAAACAAAACAGCACTTTGAAGTTGAAAAGGGAGAAAGTGCAAAACTACCAAGAAAATATTTACAGAAAGAAAAATGCTAAATTCAAATCAATCTTACTTCAAATAAATTTACGGAAAGAATAATAAACAGACATGAAAATAGGCACTTCACAATGAAAAAGAGAAATGTGGAGATAAGTAACACAAACTCCAGTAAATCTAATGACCTCACCTCTAACACAGAAAGAGAAAAATTGAATCATTCAAATCTATACAGGGATATTTGAATGTATGTGTCTCTGAATTTAAAAGTATAGAGGATAGAAATAACTATTAATCTAAAAGATCAATACAACAAATCTAAAAGATCGATAACAAATAACAAGTACACATTATTTTCTAAAACATAGAATATTTAGCAACCTGAGACCTATAATAGGCTGCAAAACAACTTCAAGTAGGAATCAGAATTAAAATGTCAACAGATGATAGACCTAATCAAAAACTTACATATGAAAATGAAGAGCCGATACAGAAAAGGCTTAGAAATCAGCAAATTGCTAAATGTTAGAAGGGTTTGAAACTGGAAGTCTAACTGCTAAATCAAAGGGACTATACTGAAATGGAGATGAAATGCCAGAGCTCAAGGTTATAAGATGTGTCCGCCTGGGTTTCTGAAGAATTGTGCCGGACAGAGTGGCCCCAAAACTTCGCTGAAGAAGAGACCACCTCACCCAGGCTCTGCCACTGTACTGCCATGTTAGTGCAAGAGAAAGGTATGTAGGAAGAAAGGTGAAGTCCATCATCATCACCACCATCACCACCATCACCATCATCATCATCTTTAAGTAGTTGAACAAAGGAATTGCCATTCAATAATGCAGTTTATAAATACAGTGCATCTTGATCAATGACACCCTAATTGTTGCTTTTAATGTTTTTCTTTTAGTTTATGTTTTTAAAAATACTGTTTTATTCTGTAATTTATATACAGCTATATATCGACATATGCATATGTATGCATAATAAGATATTAGACTTTCTTTTTCAATTCTGAATCACTGCTGTGTGTGATATTATCTTCCTGCTTTGAAAAACTTTTAGAAATTACAGATGAAAGTTTATCACTGGCAGAATGTATAAAATTGGCATTGAAGGAAATGTGACTCTTTAGAAATGGTCCTGTTGACCTGGGAGGGCTTCCCACCACAAGAGTCACAGGTAGTTCTTTGTCAAAAGCTCAGATGTGGAAACAAAGTAGGAATATTTCTTTTCTTGGCTATTAGTGATGGATGAATATTAATGAAACCTTGAAACCAAAGCCTATGGGCCCAAAGAGGAGATTATTCCACTTAATTCTCTACTGACAATGAATTTCAATTTCTAAATGTACTATTTCTATCACTTCTTTCAAATAGTCCTTTCAGTCCATCTCATTATCCTTTTCCTGCTGCCTGAGATTTTTACAACTCCAAGGGAATTGTGTTTGGCCCTCATTAGAGTGACTTCATCACACCTACCTGTTATACTGCTAAATCTTCAGCAAGCCACCACCAGGAGCCAGACCACAAAGCCTTTGGCTGTGATTTGGGTACCTGATAACCGTGCTTGAATTATGAATTGCTTAATCCCCTCATGAAAAAAAAGAAAAAATTTAATAACCATCAATTTGTAATATGCATGACAATTACATGATTAATTACTTTCTTGCAGTTTCTAAATAGTGACCTCATGCATAACTGTCTTTAAAGAACATCATATCCCTTATTCTATCCTCTATATTCTTCAAAAGGAGAAACTGTCAATCCCTTGGATCCAAGCATGAAAACTCAAGACTCTAAAGAGGCTGACGAAAAATCAGATGACAGATGGGGAAGCCCCCTGGGCCCTGTGACCACATCGGTTTGCAGTTTCACCTTTCACGGGTGGTACCTCCACACCTGAGATCATGGCACATCTTTAATGAAACTTGAGTTTTCTGTTAACAGTATCATGGCCTCCATCAGTCAGGTGAGAAGTGTCCTGCCTAGCTTGGGGATAAGTAACTTCCTTGAGAGTACTGGGCTGGGGGAGCAGCCTGAACCTTCTTAAACATGAGGCCCACACATTATCACCATCAGGGCGGCACTGGGATGAGAACCAGGGATCTGAGTGAGACCGGAGGCGTGTCTTCTGCTTCCACATCAGATACAAGGCATCTGTATGCTCCAATCCATGAAAGGCAAGTTATTCTTTCTATGTTATGAGTTTCCTATAGCAGAGACTTTTACAAGAAAGTAGAGAAGAGGACTCCAGTGAGCTAAGAAAGTTAGAAGGATGGGGGCGGGGGGTGTGTGGCTCAGTGACCTAGGGGAACCCAGTGAAATGGCTTACACAGCTAGCCCCAAGCCAGGGAATTTATAGAGATTTTAGCATCTTCTGTGAGTCCAATAGGAAACTAGAATACAAGAGAGACCATCTATTACCAGGAAGAGCTACTCTGGTGCTCTTGTAGTGAGCAGAGGGCAGGTAGTGGACTCAGCAGGAGACTGATGCTTCTGTATCATCCAGGGGGTAGGACCAGCTTATGGATGGTGGATTGAATTGAGGAAGAGGCCCATTGTAATCAGAAATCTGTACTGTGATTCCTCCAGCATTGTGCTTTTCACTCAAGATTGTTAGGACTCTCTTTGCTCTTCAAGGTCTTCTTGTGAGTTTTTGGATTGATTTTCTAATTCTGTGAAAAATAACATTGGGACTTTTATAGCTATTACATTAAAATGTAGATTGCATTTGGCAATATGTTTATAATAAAGATACTCATTCTGTCAATCCATAAACATGGTATTTCTATCTTCTGGTGTCTTCTTCAATCTTCTTCAATTTCCTGCTTAGGTATTGTGAAGCCTGGCTGCAATGTATGTGGCTGTTACTAGAATGGAGGGGTCCACCATTGGTAGAGGAGACATTCTTTCTTTTTTTTGCCAGTCCTGGGGGCTTGAACTCAGGGTCTGAGCACTGTCCCTGGCTTCTTTTTTCTCAAGGCTAGCACTCTGCCATTTGAGCCACAGCACCATTTCTGGCCTTTTCTATATATGTGGTGCTGAGGAATCGAACCTAGGGCTTCCTGTATAGGAGGCAAGCACTCTTGTCACTAGGCTATACTCCCAGCCCCTAGAGGAGACATTCTTTAGCTCCCATTGCAGGAAAACAGCAGGGAGTTCTCATCTTGAGAAAATACCTTTTGTCAGGACTGACTTACTCTGGGGCCTGTAAATAAAAAGCATTCACAGCTCAAAAACTCATAGGTTAAACTTGCTTACTGGAGTGGTTGTTGCCCCACAAATCCTTTCAGTGAAGGCTTACATAACCTTTTCTTGTAGCTAGAGTTGGAAGTTCATTGACAAGACTGTCAAATTTTACCTTCCAGGAAACATTCTGTTTCTCCCTCCCCACTGGGGAAGCCAGTAGTTGGCTTAGCCCTCTTGGTCTGCTGAGTTCATTTCTCTATAGTTTTGTTTCCCTGAAGTCTCTTTCATGGTTTTTCTACTCTTTCTCCTCAGAGAATCTTCTGTGTCACTAGATTCTCCTAAATTATGGAGTAAATGTGGCAGATACATCTAATCTACCGTCTTGCCCACCCCTCTCTCTGCCTTTATCGTTTCACAAAATATTCGCCTCAACATAGATAGTTATATCTATGCTGGTGGCTGCTACCCAACCCTGAGCTGAAAACAGCTGACAGTGCCTGGGATAGGGTAGGACCCAAGAAATGGGTTTAAACTGAATTGTTCCTCATTTCTTATCATTTCCTCTAAAGTGAATCCAGGTGAAGGAGCAACTTGTGAAGGCGACTGGTAGAAGGAAAGGAGACTGGGTGTTACTGTGCCTCAAGATTCCATGGTGCTCAGGATTGAGACCACAACATGCACGCCTCCAGGATGGGCCAGTAGTGCGTCTCCAGGACAGGCCTGCTGTGCGCCTCCAGGATAGGTCCACTGTGCTCCCCTGCCTTGCGCGCCCGCCGTGTGCCCCCGCCATGCGCCCCGCCATGCGTTCCCACCGTGCGGCCCAGCCGTGTGCCCCCGCCGCGTACCCCCACCGTGCACCTCCACGGTACGCCTCCACAACAGGACCCCTGTGTGCCTCCAAGACAAGCCCACGGTCTCTGCACCCCAAGCAGACACCGTTATCTGTTACTTTGTTCCTAGGAAGGCTGATCCTTCACATGTCTGAATTATGTGGAAATGTGTCATAAATCTTCAACATTTAATCCCGGTTAAACAGATTCCCCTGAGACACAGCTAGGCACATGAGAAAGCCATTATGTGCCTCCTGGGGTGAAGCCTGCCTGAGGACAGCCTGGTGGGCTTGGGAACCAAGATAAGCCAGCATTGGGTCCTCTGCTGGCAATCACCACAGCCCTGGAGCAAGTGGGATCCCATGGCCCAGTGTGGCTTTCAAGGAGGAGCCATGTGGATGAGACTCTAAGGCATGCTTAGGTGCTAGTGGCAAGGCTCAGACTCAGGCTGGAGCAAGGAGGCCATCCTGTGCCTATACAACAGATACTGCTTCTGACTCTCAGAGGAAGAGAATGAGTCTTTTAAAGATAACGTCAGAGATTACAGTTATATTGGACTTAGTCAAACTGGACATATATCACAAAGATGACTCACAGGCCCACGTGTGCAATCCCCCTCCTGGGGGTGTTGCTGCCAGGGTACCACACCCAGGGGAGGCTTGCCTGGAGCCTTCGCCACTGTAGTCCGCAGCATAGGAGTAAGAGACTTTTCTCAACAGAAAGTGAATTGTGCACTACCATCTGGGATGAAATAAGAAACATTTGGGGGGATTCAGTTTTTGAAATGAGACCTGTGTGACAGAGAACTGCATTCTCATATCCTGTAGTGTTTCATGGGAAATGCCTAATAGTTCGATGTGGAAATTAGACACCACGAACACTCAATGATCCATATGGATGGGGAGCAGGAACAGTCCAAGCCCACAGTGATGGGCATCCTGAACACATCTTTTATTTAGGAATGCATCCCATTTTGGCAGCCAGACAGTCCTCCAATCAGGTTCAATTAGGCCAATGTTAAGCAAGTTTGCCCTTTCGCAGAGCAGAACAGCTGCTTTAGGTGGGGTGGGTGGAGGAGAGGAGACCATGATTTCATTGCAAATTGGCTTCAGAGAGTCCTTAAGATATATAACATGCACATGGGAGCCTCAGCAGTTGCTGCCTTTAAATGTACATCTTATCCCATGCATCGGTGCACAATACTGTGTAAGCATTTGTAGCTTTTGAGTGGTAGCCAAAGTAGGCCAGGGCAAGGAGCGGGTCGTTGAAAACTATTTTCTCATTTTCCAGAATTGTATTAAGCTGGGAAACTGATGTTATTTGTTTATTATGGGAAATTTTTGTTCATTCAACAAATATTTATTGAGTACTGTTTGCCAGCTCACTAACATTCATTGTGGCCAACTTGTATGTCCTGTGGGCCTTCTTCACTCTGAGCTGAGATGGAAATAACCCACAAACTCAACCAGAAGTCCTACGAAGGAACACAGGTGCCTGGTGTTGGGGTTGTGTTTCTTCTTGCATGTTTGTTAAAAGAGTACAAAGAGACCAAGGACACAAGGAGGAGCTGTAGGTGTGGCTGCCATCCTAAGTGATATGACCAGGTAGCCTCCTGAGAATGTGACATCCCAGTTAAGGCGGTGACAAGAGACAGTCTTCCACTAATGGGGCCTACTGGTGGTCCATACAGGCTCTACCTTGAAAGGACATGAGAAAAGACTCTGCTTGGGTAACTGAAACATGAGTGATTGTAGAAACTGGTGAAAGAGGCTGGGAATATGTCTGCTTTGGGTAGAGTCTAGAGGCGCTGATCAACCATGGCTCCTCCACTGGACATGTCTGCAGGCTCTGATCAACCATGGCTCCTCCACCGGACATGTCGTCTGCAGGCTCTGATCAACCATGGCTCCTCCACCGGACATGTCGTCTGCAGGCTCTGATCAACCATGGCTTCTCCACTGGACATGTCGTCTGCAGGTGCTGATCTGAGCAGGGCTCCTCCAGTAAACACCATGGTGTAGACATGAGACAGGTGCTTCAATATGTATGAGGAAGTTTGGAAGTGTATAAATGTTATGTTTTTGAAAAATGATTGCCTTCCTCTCCACAACAGCATAACTTAGTGGATAAATTGAAATATTTTTGGTTTAAGAAGGTCACTTTCTAAAGAGAAATATATACAATAAAATTATGGCTGAGAGATGGCTAAAATTTCTGAAATCAAATAATTGTAAGTTATCATCTTATTTAGCCTCCACTTTCCTTTTGAGGATTTCTTCTGTGCTGATGGGTTGGACCATCTCTGGGGCACATTGTGTTCTCTCACACATCTCCATAGCTTCCCCTTACATTCAGGAGCAAGGCTGACAATATGAGAAGCCATGGCCTCAAAAGAGGGTGACCCTGGGATATTTGAGCATAGGAATCCCCCATTCTCTCCAGATTTACCACTTTTGTTTCAGTTCTGCAGGGTGTTTCATTTTCAGCAGCCACCTGTATAAATAATTCATTGTCTTTAAGTCTTCTGGAAACATTGCAACTGACATTGACAATTTCGGGAGGAAGAAGGAAAACAGGCATGTTATGAAAAGGTCATATTTCCTACAAGGTTCTGCCTCCAGGCTTTTTGTGATACTGAGTGAGACAATCTTAAATCAACAACGTATTTTCCTTGATGATCTCAAAAAATTACAACATAGTATTTCTTTTGTGTGAAGTTCAATTGCAGTGAAACTCATAAATGGAATGCCTAGAATTTATAATACATTTTTTCCTGTGAGTAGATCAAGCTAATACAGTCTAGTCTTCTAGTCTTCTAAAATCAGCATGGTTTTTTTTCTGCTTGTTGCATATAAATTACATTCAAAGTTCTTCATCAAGAGGTCAAACACTCATGGGATTCAGAGACTTGCAGGAGCTTGTGGAGGGAACATTGCTGGCTGACAAGGATTAAATAAACTTCTCCTTGATCATTCTGGAGACATGATCCATAAATGAAGAGGTAACAATGCAAGTTCAGAAGGTCAGCAGTTTGCCTCCACAGAAAACTCTGGCACCCTCTGAGAGGTGAAGTGGGGCAGAGGGACAATGGCCATTTCACAACTAACCTAGACCCAGGGCCCTTACGATTCTCCAGACACTGCACAAACTGAGAAGGAGCGAAAAAGAGCTCCAAAGGCATGGGCCAGGCAGATACTTTGGTTCACTATGTAAGCTATCATATGTGTTATACCCCTCACACAGAAGCATTTCTGTTTTCTATATTCAATGTAAAACTAAGCAATAATGAGATGATTGCATGCATCTTCAACCATTCCACCGAAGACTGGGGTCTTATTTACCTAAGACTCTACTTTATCTATACTGGCTTTTGTTGACATCATCTTCCAGTCAACTCTACCAAGACAAATGGCTGTGAAAAAATAGATTCCTAGCATATGTCAAGCTCTGAGGACCGTAAAAGTTTCAAACTCTGCTCCTGAGGAAAATCCAGTGGAAAATAGCTGAAAGGCCCTCCTGCAGCACACCACTGTCAGCAATGAAGGCAACAGCAGAGGCACCCATTTTCAGAAGAGCATGGAATATGCATGGCCAGGAAGCCACCAGGCTGTGCAGCAGAGGACTCTCTGTAGAAAAAAATGAGACAAGCTGGAGAACACTACCATCTTCCCATATTAGCACCTTTTTTGCTGCTTGCCAAAAATATCTTGTACTTGGATTTAAATAAAGTCTGTGCAATGTAGCATGCAAGTGTTTTGCTTGGTCTGTTCTACTCTTCAGTTATTTATGACAAGTAGACAATAAATGACCAATAACCACCTGTCTGCTGCCACCACAGCAAGTAGACATGGTGCAGGCCCTGAGAGCCTCTAAGACGAGATGCCTAAAATACAGGCTGCGTGCTCTCTTTCTCTCTCTCTCTCTCTCTCTCTCACATACACACACACACACATACACAAATGCACATGACTGATGGAAGGTGCTGACACACAAATGATTTCATCACCCTCTTTGATTTAATAGAAAAATCAATTATTTAAGAGATAAAAAAATTGAAAATAATGCTCTATTTAAGAAATTAAATATAAATAAGTAGGATCAAACAGTTACCATAGCAGTGATAATCTATCAAAAGACCAGGAAAAGGTGGAGGCCTGTGGATTACACATCTATAATCCTAGCCACTCAGGAGGGTGATATCTGATTGAAGTTCAAAGCTAGCCTGAACAGGAATGTCTGAGACTCTAATTGCCAATTAACCAACAAAATCCAAAAATGGAGCTGTAGCTCAAGGGATGGAGTGTCAGCCTTGAGTGAGAAATGCTAAAGGATAGTGCCCCAGCACTGAATTCAAGCCCTAGTAACACCACAAAAAGATGGTGGGAGTGTGAAGCTGATAAAAGTACCCGGTACCTGTCTTCAGTAAG
Organism: Perognathus longimembris pacificus; assembly: GCF_023159225.1. Taxonomy (NCBI): domain Eukaryota; kingdom Metazoa; phylum Chordata; class Mammalia; order Rodentia; family Heteromyidae; genus Perognathus; species Perognathus longimembris. The sequence goes on from NC_063168.1 coordinate 77,725,560, forward strand.
GAACATGTCCCTCCTACAGATCCCCTCACACCCAGCAGAGGAGACAGGCTTTAGCTGTACAAGGCCAGACAGGGTGTACCTTTACAGGTCCCCTCAATTCAGTCAATCAGCTGTAAGTCTGGTAATGACTTAAATCACTAGCAAGAAGCTTATTTTGACAGTACTTGCTTGACTCTGTATAGGAATGTCCTCACTGAACTGTAATTCAATATGTGCTTTTAGATTTGAGTGCTAAGTTGAAAAATAGCTCTCCAAAGGACAGTGTACATCTGCCCAGAACATTGATAAGGCCTCAGGTGTTCTGTGTCCTCTGTGCACAGCCACCTGAAGCCTGACCAGGTCACTGACAGATGCCTCCGGGTGTCCTGTGTCCAGTGTGCTCAGCAGCAGGGAACAGTCACCTGGAGGCTGGCCAGATCTTTGACAGAGGCCTCAGTGTGTCCTGTTTTCTGTATGCACAGCTGCACTGGACAGTCACCTGGAAGCTGGGTGTGAAGGGGGCGGGTGGCAAGGGACCTGACTCTGTGGACCCACAGTGGGCACTGCTCTTTGTGCAGCATGGCCTTGGTTATCTGTTCTAGACAGGGAGGCAGGGAGGGAGGTACAGCCTGCTGCAGTGTGGGGATGATACAGTCTTTTATAGACTCCTGCTCACCCATTGGCATATCAGACAAATGCATGTCATCACAAGACATAGCAAGACTGTGCAAGTATGTGTGGGTGTGATTGTGCATCCAAGGTCAATTACAGTACTGTGAATATTTGAAGACTGAAAATTCTAACTAGTAAAAAGCTAAACTCACAAGCTACTTTTAAGAAGAGTTTACTTCTCTTCTTCTTCTTCTTCTTCTTCTTCTTCTTCTTCTTCTTCTTCTTCTTCTTCTTCTTCCTCCTCCTCCTCCTCCTCCTCCTCCTCCTCCTCCTCCTCCTCCTCCTCCTCCTCTTCTTCTTCTTCTTCCTCCTCCTCCTCCTCCTCCTCCTCCTCCTCCTCCTCCTCCTCTTCCTCCTCCTCCTCCTTCTCCTCCTCCTCCTCCTTCTTCTTCATTGTCAAAGTGAAGTACAGAGGGGCTACAGTTTCACATGTAAGGCAAGTACATTACTTATCCAACTTGTTACCTCCTCCTTCATTTTTCTCCCATCTCCCCCCTCCCCAGTTCTTTCCCCCACATGAGTTGTATGGTTAGTTTACCTCAGCTGGTTTTGTAAGTATTGCTTTTTCAATGGTTTTTCTTTTTATTCTTTGTCTCTCATTTCTGTTATTCCCTTTCCTTGCCCTTGTTCCAATACATGTCTATACCTTATCCAGGGTACTAAGATCAGTTACAGTAATAGCAGGAGTAAAACCACAGGAAAGGAATTCGAGAGAGCAAAAGTTACTGTTTCACTAAGTATGCTGAAATTAACTACAGCAATGATATACCACTTATATCCATAACATGGAGTTCATTTCACTTAGCATTATCTTATGTGTTCAGACTGGCATTGCTATTGAGTTGTTGTGCTCTTCTGCTATGTCTATCCTAGATATCTACTACTTATTCACTATGAGGGAAACCATAAGGTTTATGCTTCTTTGGGTCTGGATCACTTCACTTAGTATGATTGTTTCCAAGTCCTTACATTTCCTTACGAATGGGGCAGTATCATTCCTTTTGAAAGCGGCATAGGGGAGCTCTATGTTTAGCCTTCTTAGGAACCTCCACACTGAAGAAAATCTTACTTTTCTTATCCTAAAAAAGAGCATATTCCTACCATCATTTAACGTTTCCATCAGCATTCAATATAATAGAGCATTTCATTTGTTCCAATAATGAAATGCTATAAATAAAGTTTAGCATCATTTTTGCTTGTCCCATTACTAAAGTATATTTAGATTATTCCTAGTATCCTGCCATAGTCAATGTGTGATCAGCAATGGTGGTTTGTGAACACGTGTGAAAAGGTTAACATTTCCATAGAAGTCAACTTTACATGGGAGTCAGTGAGAAGGTGTCACTCTGGTCCTGGCTTCCCTGAGCTTCTCTCTGTTTGGGGGAGCACCTGAGGGACAAATTCAGAAAGGGGTCACATTTACATACCCCACGTGAGAGGCCCTTCCCCATTTCCCACCCCATTTCCCAGGCTTGTGAACCTGGATTCATTTCCCATTGCTCCTTCCGATTAAGAATATCAAAATATTGTATTGATTCATGATGATCTTTTTATGAAAACCTTTCATTGAAAATGTGTATTTGTTCTAAATAAGAACACTACAACCTGGGGAAATTAACTAAAATTTAGGGAGGAAGCCTCTTTTACCAACTCTATTCCTTTCCCTGCAGTTGAACTCTGCACTGGAAAAGGTGGAGGGTGGAAGAACATGACAGGGAGCACAGTGCCTCAAGCTCCTTGCAGCTGCATTTCTCCTAGGATGCACCTTGCAGATGATGCTCAGCTGGAGATGAGGCTGGAGGGCACAAGACTGGCACAAAGGACTACACAACTCTGATGTGCGGTGGGGTGGGTTAGGGGACTAGAAGGAAGACAACTTATATGTCAGGAATGTGTACAAACAACTTAGTAGCAAAGAAGCTTGCAGAGTGTCTCAGCCTAGAGAGATGGCATGCACTAGGTCTAAGATGATAGCTAGGTCTGTGTGGGCACGAACTTCTTCATTCGTGGGATCACTGCCTGAGATCTCATACATCAGATCTACATGAGATCCCATCTTCCAGATCTCTGCCTCAGACACTTCTTCCATCAGGTCACTGCCCGAGACACTTCTTCATCCACCAGATCACTGCCTGAGATACTCCATCCATCAGATCACTGCCCGGGATGCTTCTTCATCCTCCAGATTACTGCCTGAAACGCTTCTTCTTCCAGTAGGTCACTGCCTGAGACATTTCTTCATCTCCCAGATCACTGCCTGAGATACTCCATCCACCAGATCACTGCCTGGGAGAAACAGAGCACCCTGTGGAGAAGTCATGCTGAACACGTGGTGTCGGAATTATTGCTGCTCAAATATGAGAAATACAAAGTGTCTCAGGGCTAGAGTAGAACTTGGAGAATCAGGAGCACGGCGGTGATGAGCAAGGCTGGTATGACTGAGAATCCCGCAAGAAAGGGGGGTCAGGAAGGAAAAAACTGGGAGAAAATAAGGGAGGGGTGACACTGTTCAAAAAGCAATGTACTCAAAAAAGAAAGAAAGAATTGCGCTCAATACCTGACTTATATAACTGTAATCTCTCTGTACATCACCTTTAAAATAATTTTTTTAAATTAAAAAGCAAATCTGGTAAGAAGCCTTCGGTCATCTCACAAGAGCAATTTTCAGCATGCTTCTCTTCAGTCCAGCCAGGCACTCTAATTTTCAGCATGCTTCTCTTCAGTCCAGCCAGGCACTCTCCAGTAAAAGCTTTGCTCTCAGGCAGTAGGGAAAGGCAGGGATCTCAAATAACCAGTAATGGCAATAGTAGTTGTATTTACAAGCACTTTAGCTGGCTGGCCACATAATGCACAACTCAAGAAGATGAAAATCTACTTCTGATGCAAGCTATATGAATAGTAAAATTAAATATATGAAAAAAATTCAAACCTTATGCCATCTGTAAAGTTTAAGGAGAAATTTAAGATTTTCACAGATGCTGAAGGCCTTTGGATCATTAAACAACAACACCAGGAAAAGGGAAGGAGTGACAGTATTAAAAAAGAAATGTACTCATACTGGGCACCTCACAACAAGTAGCACTCAGATCAGGATAGTCAGCAGAAGTGCTCATTGTGCCTTTCTGCTTAGAGTCTATGGACTCCTCTCTTCTGGTTCTTTGTGAAACATTCAGTAAAACCTGGCAATTGTGGCCTTCACACTGTGCTGTAGAATGCCAAAAATTATTCCTCCTGCCTAATATTTTTGTTCACATCATCCTCTTTCTATACCTTTCTTAGCCTCTACTAATCATGGCTCTGTTTCCCTCCTCCATTAGATCAATTTTTTTAGCTTCCACAAATGAAAGAGATCTGATGGTATTTGTTTTTCTGCATGTGGCTTTTTTTATTTTACTTCACACCATGTCCTCTAGGCTTATCCATGTACACACAAATGATAAGATTTCATTCCTCTCTCTCTCTCTGTCTCTCACCACATACATATATGTAGATATATATGGTATATGTATGTATATGAGTATGTGTGAATATATGGTGATATATGTATATATACATATACACTCACACATCCCATTCACCCAACCACGGACACCACAATGGACCTGCGTTCTCCATTGCCTCATAATGTGGCATCATTTTGTATGCTTACTGGATAATTGCACATCACCTTTGAAGTGGTATCTACTCAGACCCACCCCCCACTGTTGAAAGTGGGTTCTTTATGTCTTACCTCTCTAATTGCATCTGTTACTATACATCCTCTACCCAGGCTCCTTATTAAGTGCTTGCATTGCCATACATTCCCTCCAATCCTTTGGATTGCCTCCTGGTTTTCCTGAGAGCATCTTGACAAGAACACCTGCTTTTGATTTTTAAGAAATCCTGGGTGTAGGGGGCACAAAGCCAATCTATCCTCTCATATTTTTGTTGCATAAAACAGCTTTGTCAACTCTGGATTTCAAGGTGGGCCAAATCACAGACTTCTCTCTTTTCTGCCTCTATTTCAAGTTTCTTCTTTTCTTCCTTTTCTCTCCTCTGGTGTCTTCTCTCCATTTTACATCCTTTGGGGCTGACATCTGTTGCCTTCTCACATGTGCAGATTGCTCCTCAAGCCAGTCACAGATCTGACACTCAGGCTGGAGCCTGTACCCTGACTATACTGTTGAATGAAATTTAAGTTTGAGGCATCATGCTGTGGGGTACCTGGTAATTCTCCCCAAAGCCATGGAAATTCTCCCATAGCCTCTTTGTAGTTTTTTTTTTTTTTTTATGATAGAGGCACGGCACAGTAGTGACATTCTTGAGGCCCTGGCAAAGCGGTGGCTCTGGGCACCTCCCTGTACTCACCACAGGCTGAGTGCTCCATGGCTGCAGGGCATGTATTAAGTGGGGCTCAAGGCCAACCTCTCCTCGATGCTCTTCAATATAGAAGGCAACACTGTCGAGTCAATCCCTGGTGCTCAGCACCCATCATCTGAAGGCACACAAGCCTACAGTGGAACATATGACCAAGCTTCTATAGATTCCCAAAGCCAACAGTCCTACCCATCAATTAGCTGCATGTGTTATGGGAATTTGTTAAATCTGCAGGAGGGGCTCAGAAAGACTCAGAAAATGCAGCACAGAACCACACAGCTCAGAATGCAAGTCCCATCCAGAATTTCAGAAGATCAAGGGAGTGCAGAGCAAGAGTAAGCATAGAAGAGTTCCCTAGGCCTGGCATTTGTGTGGACACATCCTTGGGGTAGCACCTGGCTGGACTTGTTCAGATGTGGCCTTCCACTCCAGCTCAAATCTCCATAGCTAGCAGGGCCCACAATGAAGTCTCCTGGGAGTCACCACCAAAGTGGCTCAGAAACAGCTTCTAGGAAGGGAAAAGGCTGACTCCGCTTTGTAGGAAGGTTGTCATGAGGGGAGCAGCTGGGCTGAAGGCATTATCCCCCAAGGTGGCCAGGGGTGTAGGACCAGAACACTTCCTAGCAACACACTTGGTAGGATCCAACTCTTTCTGGGGCACTGAGTCAAGAGTTAAATATGTTAAAGTACTCCTGAATACTGTTAAAATTGTGCAGACAAGAGTCCAATGCCTATCCTACAAAATTAAGAAGATGGAGGGGAGGGGAGGGGAGGGGCAGAATAGATGAAAATTTCGAAAGGGGGTGATATTGACCAAGATACATTGTATTCATTAGCTGCCTTGTTAAATGGCAACTCCTTTGTAAAATTACTTAAAGATAATGAACATTTTAATGAACAGAACTAATAATGAGCCTTTATTACAAGCACCCCTTTTAATGTTTATTTTTTCTTCTAGTAGGCTAAGACATTGGGGTCAGACTCCCTAAATGACAGCTGCCAGACCCTCCCCTGGTACCCAGGTACCTTGAGCAAAGGCAGCTACACTGCCTTCACGCCAGCACTGACGGCTTTGAACACACCACAGATGCTTTGATTTTATGAAAAACTATCTCAAGAATGCAACAGTAGAATCTGTACCTGGAGACACTGTTAAATGACTAAATCGCCCCTTCAAGGTATTCTAAATTCTGTACTTGAAGTCTGTCATTGTTTGTCCACTTAATCAAAGTCATAAATTTTTTGGTGGTAAGCAGTTTATAGGAGTTCCCTCCAAGTCTTTTATTTATGTTTTTCAGTGATCTCCCTCCTTTCATTCTTTTTTTTTTTTTTTTTTTTTTTTTTTTGCCAGTCCTGGGCCTTGGACTCAGGGCCTGAGCACTGTCCCTGGCTTCTTCCCGCTCAAGGCTAGCATTCTGCCACTTGAGCCACAGCGCCGCTTCTGGCCGTTTTCTGTTTATGTGGTGCTGGGGAATCGAACCTAGGGCCTCGTGTATCCGAGGCAGGCACTCTTGCCACTAGGCTATATCCCCAGCCCTCCTTTCATTCTTAATTTGATCTGTTTTTCCTCTTTTCTCTTGTTCCCTTCTTCTTCCTTTTATTTGATCTTTTAAAGAAAACAACCTTTCATATTATTGATTTTCTTCATGCTTGCAAACACATGAGTTTAATAAGTTATATTATAGGCCATGCAAAATAACTTGCTCCCCCAACTGAAAAACAGTGAATTATCTTTTGATGAATGCAGGCTAATCATCTTCAATTATTTCTAACTTTTAACTTCAAAGAAAGTCTTTTAAAAATATTATTGGTTTTTGCTACTCATTTATGTCTACACTACTCTTTATTATTCCTTTCTAGTTTTTTTTTTTTTTAGGGTTAGTTTGCTTTGCTCATCTTTTTTGAGGTAGACATTTACATGATATTTGAAACCCACTGTCTGCAGTAAAGAAGAGCCCTTCCCCCTCCTTCCCAGCCCAGGGGCCCCAAGCTGCCCCTGGTCTCTGTGGTGGGGTTCAGCCTCTGCCATGCTGGCCAGACACCTTGTTTCATCTTTCTTCCTTATTTTCTTCTTCCTTTTCCTGGGACTGGATAATCTCTATTGATTTCTCTTCTGCCAATGGAAAAACATATTTGTCTAATCAGTGAAACTTTTATATGGGTTATTAAGCTTTCCAACTTTAGAAGTATGTCTTTCATAATTTTTTCCTTAGTAGTAATATTGTCCACTTATACTCTACTTTTTTTTTTATTAATTCTTTAGACACAATTGTGTTTAGTTCTTATAATACAGTTACAGTATCCTACTTAAAGTCTTTGTTCAGTAAGCCCAACATTCAGGCTCCCTCCCCAAAGTCTCTTTGGGTTGTTTATCTTCCTGTGGATAAACCACACCTTCTGATTCTTTTCACACATGCTCATGCTTTGTTCAGATTGAGTAATGAAAATGAGGCATTAATGTCAAGGTAATGCTTGCTGCTGCTGTTGTCACTCATACCACTCCTTGCTTGCTGGTGACTCTGGACCTGCCTTATGAAGTCTGTAAGCCATACGTAGCTTTCTATTTTAAATTGTTGTTTATTCTCAATTATAACCTGGATAAAGTCTCAGAGTGACCGTTGTCAAAGTGGCTAATTAGGTATTAATAAACTTGTATCACTGAACCCTTCTTTGTATCAGAGACCTACGCTATGGCCCTTGTCCCGTGCGGCTCCCTTTCCATCTCTTTCTGGGAATGGGTTCCCTCCCAGCTGTTCTACTGACATGCAGGATACAGAAAGTGCCCAGCAAATGTACAAAACAAGCATTGTGGTCATTTTTCCTGGTTTCCTTGTGTTTTTCTTTTTCTCATGCTTGGCTTAGCAATTGAATAGACTTCTACAGACACCTCTGAAATATTCCTCAATGGCTCTCAAGTTTCTCTTTTTATTCTTGTTTGAGTTAATGAAAGTTAGTGAAATTTTTCCACTTAAAAAGTGTGGATCGGGCTGGGGATATGGCCTAGTGGCAAGAGTGCCTGCCTCATATACATGAGGCCCTGGGTTCGATTCCCCAGCACCACATATACAGAAAATGGCCAGAAGTGGCGCTGTGGCTCAAGTGGCAGAGTGCTAGCCTTGAGCAAAAAAGAAGCCAGGGACAGTGCTCAGGCCCTGAGTCCAAGGCCCAGGACTGGCAAAAAAAAAAAAAAAAAAGTGTGGATCAATTAATGAAGGCAACTACTTTCCTAACTTCTACTTTTTTGTTTTTTCTTTTATTTATATTACTTCTTTTTTTTAATTAATTTTTAAAAATTTATTTATTGGCAAAGTGATGTACAGAGGGGTTACAGTTTCATAGGTAAGGCAGTGTATTTTACTTCTTTCATTGGACTTTCTTTTGTTGTCTAACTATCTTTAATACAATTTTTGAGCTGAAGACTGGATTTGTGTATTTCATCTTATAAGCTTGTATTGAAAGAAGCATTGAGAACTAAGGGAGTTCCTCCAATCCAGACTTCATAGGAAACCCATTTGCTGTCCTCTGAGGTGCACTTCCTACTCCCTCTCCCTGCCCTTTCCACTCTGATCAGCCCCATCCCCAGCCTGGGGAGCCAGGAGCTCCCAGGTCTTTTGCAGCAGGAGCCTGAGGCTGAGCAGTGAGCAGCAGCTTTCCTTTCATGGCTCCCAGGTGGGGACTCACACATGAAGTTCCCAGGTCTTGTATGTGTGAAATTTGAAACAAATCCTGACTTGAGGTGACATTTTGCTCTTCATTTTCTTCCCTAGGTTTCTATTTTGCCTTGTGCTGCATTATTACTTTGCCTTCCAGGTTGGCCTGATGACTTTGAGAATATTTTATTTCCTGCAAAATCTTAGCTGTGTGCTGAGAGTTCTCTTGTAATCCAGGGGACTGTTTACAATGGATTAGTGGCTTCTTTAATTTTGGAAAGACTTCTTAGAATTACAGTTTTAAAAGATCTAGTCAACTCCATAGCTTTTTTAAGCTCCGTGGATTCCAATTATATGTATGTTGTTTCAGTAATTTTCTCAACAGCTGTTTTTGGTGACTCATTGTCTCATTTTCATTATGACAATGTCCTTACTTTTATTCAAGATATCTGCTAAGTTTTCAATTAGGTTGATTTTCCATAGGTGCCTTTTAATTTTCTCATTTATAAGATATTTTTACTTCATTTCTTTTATGAACTAAAAATGTTATTTTGTTCTTATTGTTTTTCTCTTTTATCATTTTATCTATAATGTCTAGGACTTTTTTACATCCTATGTGTAATTGTCTAGGATAATTAACTTAGTTTGACATACTGGGTTATTTTCTTTTACTCTGTTTCTTTTGTCTGTACAAAGGTTGGATGCATATTGTTTTTGTTTATTGGTGTTAATGGTCATTTTCTTGTAATTAATACATTTCCTCCCATTAATTTGATCAGCTGTAGGTGTTTGCAGATTCCTAGCTCAACAGCACCCTCTTCTGCTTCTGTAGAGCAGTCTCTCTGCGGTGCATTTCTGAGGGCGGAGCCTTAAACTGCTCCGCTTCCCAAGATGGTGCTGTGTCTCTGTGATGGATACATTTGAAAACCCCCACCTCCCCTGCTGCTCTGCTTTGAAATGCCAGAATACCTTTCCATCATTCTACTTCTTGGATTGGTGGTTTTATGTCCATCCTGAAATGAGAGTGTCTTCTCTTTTTCTTTCTTGCAAGCTTTTTAAGTGTCTTGCTCACAGCAAAGGCTTGTGGAGGGAGTATGAAGGGTATTTTACACATGCTTTTTCTTTTATACTTGCAGATATTTTGGAATTTGAGCAGTCTCTATCACCCTGGATGTTAAATAGTGATTTCTTTTTTAATGTTTATCTTAGGGTTTTACCTTTCTGGACAGTGTTTGGGGAGATGATGATGTAACACATCATTGTTCTTAGCTATAAAGTTGTTTTGTTTGACACCATGTTGCTTTTAAAATCCAAAGCAATATGTTATATTTCTTGTTAATTTTGAGAAACTGGTGTGGGGGATGAGCACTACAATTTTTTGAAGGAAGAAATTGCCAGACATATGAACTGGTACTTTTGTCAAAGAAGGAATACAAATAACCAGTAGACATGAAGAAAGGTCAATATCAGACATAATCCAAGGTATCTGATTAAAGCAACGATAAAATCATTAGACATGTGTCACTCGGCATTGCCTGGAGGTAGTTGTCTGTGCCATTGTATCACAGTCAGAAGCTTCCATGTGGGTTTCAGATAAGGAAACTTCTTTCCAGCCACTGAACTTAAAGAAACATACTGACTGAATAACAAATGACAAACACAAATATTTATGTTCAATGGTCTTTCAAAAGGCTATGTTTGTGGGCAGGAACTGGACTTCACTAAGATGGCTATTCACACCAGGCAGGGGTGTGCAGCCACGGAACACGGTAGAGGCACACTTCATTGCACTGGATGCTGCTCTTGGTAACTTGTGATCAAGGTGTGGCCTGTCATTCCGTTTTTCTCTGAAGAGAAGAATCTGGTTATATTTGTAGGAGAAGAAACACAGTGTTACCAGTCATTTTCCCATGATTCTGCGATAGCTGTTGGATTTTATTCCATTTTTTCTTTGTATTTTTTAGTTTAGTATGTACTTTTTTCTTTGAAATTATATGAAGTAAATAATGCCTCAGTCTCTGAACTTTTTAATTAGAATTTCTATGTCATTTTAGTCATGCAGTTTGCACAAAGTCCCTTAAACGGTGAGCCCCAGAGGAGCCAGGAGCTACAAGCGTTCCTCAGCTCTGCACAGAGCTGCTCACCACCGACCTTTGAAAGGGTCTTTGAGAACTCAGACCATTTGCGGGTCTTTTCAAAATGCAGATCCTTGTCCTATGTTTTCCCAAGACAGAGCTCAGATCACAGGAGCCTTTTTGCATTCTGTGCTCTCCTGTTCTCACTCACTACCAAAAGGGACCAATTTCACCCATCAGTCACCCTCACATCTGGAAATCATGCTGCCTTCCTGGCTAAACCAGCCATCTGCCAGGCCCAGCACCATGACCAGAGCTTCTGCCAGACAGGCATGGTACCCCACGGATTGGTGAGTTTCCTTGACCCCACCTGGAGCACCAGGCTTGGGGAGGCTGCAGCCACTACTCCCAGCATGGGTAGCTGTAGAGGCTGCCGAACTCCTAGCTGCTGCCTGGCCACAGGTTTTCATGCCCATCCTTGCCTGTCCTGACCCTTCTATGCCCTCCGGGAACCCCTGCATTCCAAATCCCCTCTGTCAGGAAGCTTTGGATTATTGATCTAGGTACCCATTCTGCCCAGCATTGCCTGGCTTTCCGGTGCTATTCCAGAGCAAGTTAGGCTCCTTTATCTTACAAAAACCTCTTCTGTTCTCTGTTCAAAACACATACCTGCATATATTCATAAGCCCAGCCTGCACACACACACACACACACACACACACACACACACACCTGCATATATTCACAAGCCCAGCCTGCACACACACACACATACCTGCATATATTCACAAGCCCAGCCTGCACACACACACACACACACACCTGCATATATTCACAAGCCCAGCCTGCACACACACACACACACACACCTGCATATATTCACAAGCCCAGCCTGCACACACATATACAGACACACACCTGCACAAACACACAACAGGCATTCATGCGTGCACACACACCAGTGTTCTCACTCTGGCAGTTTCCTGCTCTCAGTCTCTGCACTTCTGATTCCTTGTCACTACTTACAGTGTTTCATATGACTTTTAATACACTGGTGTATTAAAAGCTATAGTCATGGTCTGTTAGCAATAAGAGTTAGATAAATACAAAATTTAAAAGTCAATCAGACAGAAAAAGTATAATATAAAACAAATATTGATATATATACACACATATATCAATTTAAATAGGTATTGTTCTCAATTTTAGACTATGTTTATACCACTCTGAAAAGTACAGGACATAATTTTGTACTCATATACTAGCTACTTAGAAAAAAAAACAGAAATGAATGTAAAAACATTTTGACTTTTTTTCCTGATTTTATTTTTTAAGAAAGTAAGGTGACATTGATATTTAACTAACTCTTCTATCACATGCCTACTATATCTTCTCTAAAGAGAATCTCTACATTTTTAAGGGGCTGAGTACAAATTTTCTAACAAATTTTGTATTTTGAATGTATCACTATACAATATGATGCCATAAAGAGTACATACATTGGGGCTGGGAATATGGCCTAGTGGCAAGAGCGCTTGCCTCCTACACATGAAGCTCTTGGTTCGATTCCCCAGCACCACATATATGGAAAACGGCCAGAAGTGGCGCTGTGGCTCAGGTGGCAGAGTGCTAGCCTTGAGCGGGAAGAAGCCAGGGACAGTGCTCAGGCCCTGAGTCCAAAGCCCAGGACTGGCAAAAAAAAAAAAAAAAGTACATACATTGGTGGCCTCTCAATTCACATGGTTGAGATCTATGCAAGTGGCCACATATTGATTCAGGCTGTTCCTTCTGTTGGTTTTATAATATACCACTGCATATGGTTTGATATTTCCATCTGTCTCCTTGCTGTGAACATTCGGTTTGCTCTAACTTTTCATCTTACAACCATGCTGTTTTGCCCAGTCAGAAGCATGCTGTCAGGAGTCTGAAAGACCTATGAGGGCAGGAGCTCTGGTCATGTTGCTGGGCCTGGCAGGTGGCTGCTTTACACAGGAAGGCAGCATGACTTGCAGATGTGAGGGCAGAGCCAGACAGCCACCAGGGCCACATGGTCATTAGGGCCAGACAGCCACCAGGGCCAGACATCCACCAGGTCCACATGGCCACCAGGGCCAGACAGCCACCAGGGCCAGATGGCCACCAGGTCCACATGGCCACCAGGGCCAGATGGCCACCAGAGCCACATGGCCATCAGGGCCAGATGGCCACCAGGGCCATATGGCTACCAGGAAAACATGGCCACCAGGACCACATGGCCACCAGGGCCAGACAGCCACCAAGGCCACATGGCCACCAGGACCACATGGCCACCAGGACCAGATGACTATGCCAACCATAAGAAGATCCAGGCATCTGTCCTCAGTCAGTTCTCTTCTGGACCAGGCCTCTAATACACAGCTAGCATTTTAAGGGTGAGTAAAACTGCATGATACCTGTGTTCCTGTGGATCAGACAGACCATTCATGTAATCTACTTCAACACTTTTTTACACTACTTTTTTGTCCTCTAGGTCAGTGGTCAGCAGAATTTCTAGTAAATTCCAGACAGAAACCACGTCAGACATTGTGCGTCCTCCTGTCTCTGTCACAACCTTCTGGTTCTGACTCACAAATTTGATAAGGAGAGAGACATGAAGGAATGAGTCTGAGCATGTTGTCTGGCAGACTTGCACTGTTCCACAAGAATGATTTAGAGAGTAGATTTTAAGAAGCAAATTGCTACAAGATATGTTCCGAGAGATGCCGTCTTACAAGTCACAAAACTCAGCCATTCCTCACAGGAATAGCACTAAAAATCTAGCAATGCCCCTGTCTCAATCATGTCCTCCAAATTTTGTGCACTCACTTCCTTTCACTTGTGCAAAATGACTTTCCTGCTTACCCTGCAGGAAAGGAGCAGAGAGATGAAGGAGCCCCTCCTCTTCAATGTTTCTTTGCAGCCCTGCTCAGGGGACAAAGAGGCTTTGTTCTCAGGTTCCCACCATGGCTATATGACAGAGGTTAACGTTGGCATCTGTGTATACCTGAAGGCCATTCCTGGGCCCAGATGTCTGGCATGACCATTTTCAAATTCATGAGTAAATCAATCTCTTCCTTCATCCTCAGGCAGTTCAATCTGAAACGTTCAATTGAGTCGCTGCTGTGCCTGACCCAGCCCTGAGTGGGAGCAGCACCAGGCCTCAGGTCACAGCCCTGAGTAGAAGGTCCCCTAAGCCCACATGTCTTTCATTGTGAGGGAGACATCGTGGAAATTGGATGGGCCTATTTTTTTTTTTCAAAACCTGGTTTCTGGTGAAGGTATTCATGGCCTTGAGTGGTGAGATTTAAACTTGATTCCTCTGGAGAAAGCAGAGCAGTGTGATAAAAAGATAACATGGTTACAATGATGTGGACTTTGGCAATGGACCCAGTTCTGGCTTCAAACACTCTCCTGGCCTGGGGCAGAGACTGAGCTGCTCTTCGGCAGTCTGCACTGTAAATGTATCCCGTCACTTCCTGTGTCTTGGCTGTGGGCCACAGCTGCAAATGCTCCTGAGGCCAGGACCAGCCCCATCTCCTGAGCAGTCCTTGAGGACTCCCACCACCAGCCAATGGTCCCAGCACCATAATCACAACGATGTGGGGGCTGGAGTTCAGGAGCAGAGGCACACGGCTGTTGCCCTAAAGGTGGCTTCTGCCTTCAGTGGGTACTGTAGACCATCTGGTCAGTGGCCTCCACTCTCCACAACCCAGGGACCATACCTGCCCATACCTCAGTCTCTGCCTGCTCATCCTCACCATGTTCTGGGATAGGGTACCATATCACCTAGTGCCTGTATGCTCCACAGCCATATAAGGGTCACCCAGGCCAGCTCCTCATGCATACTGGAGCTTCTGCCCAGTCATGGTTTCTGGGTTCACTGTGATCTTGCTATGGGTTGAACCCTACGTGGCCCTATGTTAGAAGTGCAATGTCTCAGTGTTGAGGCATGGTCCTTGGCCTGGCCCTAAGAAAGGAAGGTAGTAGACACTCTGAGTGGTGGTGCCTAACAGGAGGTTGTCTTCAAAAGTGAGCTCTCAGAGTGGACTGAAGGTCTTTTCTTTCTTGTTCATGGTCAGACTTTGCTCCACCCCAGGGCTCTGGCATGATATGCTGGCTCTGTACCAGATGCCTAGTTGGGAACTGCAACAATGTTTACATCATGGTTTTCTTAGATATTTGTTGCAGATATGAGGAGTTTGGAGGACAGCATTGCAGCCTAGAGAGGACAGGACCGGTTCTGGTCTCTAGGGACATTTGTAGCTAATGCCAGCAGCCAGCAGAGGCCCATAGTCAATCACAACACTGACTGCTGGAAGATGCAGGCACCTTCTTGAAATTGATACATGCTTTCCAGGCTTTGTCACCTTGGCTTTTGCTCAGCCATGTCTGCACACCAGGAAAACACCAGCCCCATGACACCTTGCCTAGCTTCCTGACCTCACCCCCAGGTGGGGTCTTGGTCCACCTCTCAGTGATGATGCTCACACAGTCCATTGGTTGTTGAAGCTGGCAGGATCCCTTGCATTACCAGCCTGGCTTTCCGGAGGGCTTAGGGGTATCCAGTGGAATCCTAACAGTGTCTTTCCAGATTCCATTTCCCTTCCTGGGAAGCTGGAAGATATCTCAATGACTAAGAGTCATTTGCTGGAATCTGAGGATTCCTTCCCTGGGCTATGAAATGGCTACCTACTCCAACCTGCCCTGGGGCACCCACCATCCCTGACAACTCAGCCCTAGAGGAGGCAGAGGGACCAGTACTGAGATGGGCCCTGTGGGACAGGAAGGAGCACAGGCCAGGGGCCCTACCTGAAGTGCCCCACCCCCTGCCTGCGTGTCCAGGACTGAGAATGGCCTTGGTGAAGCTTCCAGGACCTCATGAGGGGACTGCCATTGTGAGCTCATAGTACTGCAAATGTCACTGGCCACCTTCACTTGGAGGCCAATTTTCTGGAAACAGTATTTATAACAAGTATCCCCTGTCTACCTTCCATCCATCATTGATGGAAGGATGAAAGCAGCCACCATCCTCCTTACATAATGTACATAGTTAGGATCACCAGCATGACAGATATAGTTCTTCTCAACTAGTTGTGAAACAAAAGAGAAGAGTGATCCTACAGGAAAGCAAGCCAGCAGCTGTAGCTCACAAGCCACTGAGAGAACAGAACCCCCCAGGTAGCATGGAGCTCAGAAGCATTTCAGTTTGGATAGGGATTTTTCCCTAAAAGCAGAAATACTAAGATATGGTGATGCGTATGTGTACTAGACAGCATGTGAGGGGCTGAGGCAGGACATGGTGATGCATGTGTGTACACAACAGCACATGAGGGGCCGAGGCAGGACACGGTGATGCATGCGTGTGCTGGACAGTGCACCAGGACCCAAGGCAGGACACGGTGATGCATGCGTGTGCTGGACAGTGCACCAGAGCCCAAGGCAGGACACGGTGATGCAGGCGTGTGCTGGACAGTGCACCAGAGCCCAAGGCAGGACACGGTGATGCATGTGTGTACTGGACAGTGCACCAGAGCCCAAGGCAGGACACGGTGATGCAGGCGTGTGCTGGACTGCACCAGAGCCCAAGGCAGGACACGGTGATGCATGTGTGTACTGGACAGTGCGAGAACAGTGAGGCAGGAGAATCATTATTTGCATGCCACTTGACTATCTCACAAAACAAACAAAATTAGTTGTAGGAAGAAGTTTCATTTAAAGTATTTACTTAATGTTTTATTCACCAGAAACACCTGATTCATAAAAAAAAAAATAAGCTTACTAGGCCATGGGCTTCAGTCAAAGTGATAATTCTCATCAGAAGGGCAGCTGTGTTGGTGCCTTCTATTCTGAGCAAACCTCTGAGCCTTCACAAATGGAGTTATTCCTTGCATATGGGCTTGGTGACCATCATGTAGACACTCACAAAGAAACACAAGCATCTTTGAAAACTGGAAGATTTTGCATCTATTCATAGCCACATGCCTACAACATCCAAAATACCCACAGCTCTACTTGATTAGTGGGTGGAACCTGAGCAAAGCCACCCCAAACAAAGCCCTGACGCAGGAAGTCCCAGTTGGTTGTGCCTCCATTTAGCTCCCCGTGACTGAGCTGAGGCTGGAGTGTGGGGAGCTGTGCGCTACAGAGCCACAGCTGCGGCCGCTAACCACCATTCACAGATCTGTCTCTGATTGTCTCAAAACTCTGATATCACTGAGGAACGGGATGGAAAAAATAGCAAGGGAAATGAAGAAAAGAAAAGTGTGTGCAGTAGTTACGTTTTGAATTTTGGAAGAATTTTATATTGTAACTAGAAATTGTGTTGTTTTTATTATATGAGCCAAGTGTTAAGCAGCACAGTTTTTAAGAGACATTTAATGACTGAAAACTGAATTATCTCATTATTTCTAATCTTTTCAATTTCCTGAAGGTTTTCTGGTAGCTATTAATACTTTACACATAAAGGGAAGAAATTTAAGTTTTGTAAACCTGGATTTGAAATAACACAAACAGGGCTTTTCAGATGACACAGAAGCCTAGGGTCCCCCAGCGCCCAGTCTGAGCGTCTACCTTCAGTCACGCATACACAGGGAACATCAGCCATGGATGGCTGGGACAGAAGCCCTGGCTGCCTGCAGATGCAGGCATGGCCCAGTGGAAGATGAGTTAGTGCCTTTCATCCAAGCTGGTAATGAATTCTTCCTTTAGATTTTCCAGTAGCTAATCTACTGTTCTCAACCCTGCCTTTGTCTAAGTTTGTGAACTGCATCAGTGATGATACCCTGACTGAAAGGAGCATCAAGCTTGCTCTGTCCACCATGACAGCCCAAGAATGCAAGTCCCACAAAGTGAGCACAAGCAGGATGTCAGTGCCCCTGGCTCCTACAGGTCATCCGCAGGAGACGGAGGCTGGGGAGGAGTTGTTCCTGCCACTTGCCCCATTGCCCTTGTCCTGGCAGCAGTCAGCTATTTTGTAAAAGAGCAATGACAGAGGGCTTTTAAAGGCCTTCAGTTGTGACTTGAGTGCCATGCTTACTGCTTTCTAATTACAGCCATGGTATGAGTTTTATGTTACCCAGACAGAGTCTTTTCCCTCTAGAATGATTGTGATTGACAAAGCTGTTATTTACACTTAAATCACTCAAAGTTGGAGGAAGCCCTGCACTGTCCCAGTGGGCAGGCCAGAGGCTCATTTGCTTCTGCATGTCTGAGTTTTGTGTAGGGTCTTGACCCTAAGTCATGTTCATTACAATTACACTGACTTAGAATATCCTCTTTTATGTTTGAACCATTTTATGCAATTTGGTATTTTAATAAACATCTCATTTTTTTTATAAAGCAAAAGCTAAATGCTATTTTTTCCTTGGAAGGTGCTCATTTTTGTGAAGTGTTTGGAAGGACGGTATGGCTGCAGAGACGTGGGTGGAACTGCTCAGAATGTGTGCACCCAGACTCCCACATCACTCATTATTTTCAGATTCAGAAACTGGATCTATGTATTTAAAAATGCTTCCATATGTTTGGCAATATTAAGATTGACAAATTCTTGGAAGGACCTAAAACTCAGTCGATATGCTTAAGACGGTAGAGATCTTTATGATAATGCAGATAGTGAGAAAATGATGTCTACATCAATAAGTCATTTATTACCAAAAACTTCCACAATTGATCAAGTCATTTAAATATTTCTTTGAAAGGCCTAGATGTACAGTAATTAGCACTAGTACATACTTCTATGTGTGTACTTGCAAATGTTACTAGTGGAGTCTCCTTGTCACATAGGATTAGGGTATGGCTATTCCTAGCCCACACTTACAAGAAAATCTGAACAGAAAGAATAGCATCCACTGTCCTTGGGTCCTTAAGGAATTGAGGTCATGAGACAAATTGCCACAGATAGGCAGTGCCAGGTGACCACAGCTCTGCGGACAGGCACCTCCAGGTGACCACAGCTCAAAGTGGATGAAGCTATCAGGACCATCTCAGTAGGAACACACCAAGGGCAAGGAGCCCATTGCTAGAGACCCAGAGTGGAGCAGCAGTGATTCCCTCTGGACCCAGCCAGGAGCTCCAGCAGTTTCTGAGAAGGTCAGAGGAAGCGGGCAGAGGACCCCAGCATCTCTGTCCATATGGAAACAATGTTCTCAGAGACTTGCCTTCTGTCCAGGTGACAACCTAACTCCTAAACAAGCTTCCCAGACCAGCCTCTTGCCTTCCAGCATCACCTGACTGAGAGGGGAGAAGAGGCACTGGTGAAGGTCCATGTGCAAGGACACAGAAAACCTTTCTCACAGGATTACAAAGCACTCTCCAGCCTGGCAGCTGTTCTCTTGCATAATAATAAAAGTACAGCAGAAAGAAGACCACCTGGGGCCCCTGTAAGAAATCCTTACAGAAATCCAAAGACAAATAGGAAGGAGACATGGCAAGGAGTGCAGGGAGAGACCAACCTTTGAGGCCTCAGTGTGTGGAGACTCTCTTTACTGCCTAATTTCCAGTAAATGTGAAAATGGTCTATAAATAAGACTCTAAATGAACAACAAGTAAGTGAACCTGAACTTTTCCCCAGGATGATCTACATCAACATTCTCCTGTACCAGTCATCCCTGCCCGTACATCACTGGGCCTTCAGCAGGAATGGCTAGTTCGTTCCATGATGTGTGTGCACACACTCACACATGTGTATGCTCTGTCATCTGTCTTCAGACCCACACATGTGTGTCTAAAAGTGGTTTTGATCCTGAAGAAAAATAAATTGTGCTGTATGTTGGAGATACCTTTGGGGAAAATAATGATGGGAAAGTTTGTTTCTGTTTCTGCAAAGAGGAACTCCTTCATCTTTTCATGCAATGACATTTGCCTGTCTTAGTATTCCAGAAGCAGTCAAAGGTGTCTTTCTGGTGGAACATTTGGTGATTATTAGACTTTAGAATCTAAGTTCTTGTTGAGCTTACAGATGGGGCTCAGACATGTATGTCTTTGATGCCCACATTGAACTACTACACTGTAGCAACTATACACATATTGAGTAAATGTCAATCACCAAAAAGTCAGTTCATTCCCCACACCTTACTCCTACCATCATCGAACTAGAGGCTCCTCCCTGCCACTACATCTGCAAACACAGGTTTGTCACATACAGAGGCAATGAAGCTGATTACCCGGGGAAGTTGACCATGTCCATAAATGCTCTTCTGCTGTCCAGTCTGCCAGAAAGGCCGTGGATCTCATTCTGGGCCTGCCATGAAGCTCTAGCTTCACACTGGACTCGTTTCTGAATCCACTGAGGCCGCCTGCCTGTTCTGATCTCATGGCAGATTACTGCAAAGGCTGCGCCCAGACTCGGATGTTGAAGTTCCACGTGGCTCCACGACCAGGCTCAGGGGAATTCCTTGAGCAGTTCTTTAATCTGCTGGGGCTAGTACCTTCATGTGGACTATATGGCCCTAGTTCATATCAGCTGGTCTATAGGGACAGAAAATTAGAGGGTTCTTGAGAGAGTCAGGACCTTGAAACTGTATCCTCATTCTGATTGTGTTGGAAATTTTCCAATTTCCCTACAAATACAGTATGTGGAATGTGGACGGGCTGCAATTATTTAGAGAAGAGCTGTGTCTGAACAACCAACTTAGTGTTGCAGTTTCTTAAGAAGTATCACATTAAGTGTCTGAGGATGGAAAGAGAAAACCGAGAGCATCACATATATCAACTGAAAAGGCCAAAAACAGAAAGAAATGTGCACACTAAAGAAATGTGCACACCAAAGGAGGACAAGATAAATAGAAGCCAGGCTCCATTTTATCAGCCACAGTGAGATAGTAGTTAAGATTTGATATCTGGGGCACCCAAACAAAACAACACAACCTCTCCCTGTAATGTCTGTTGCTCAAGTCCTGACAGAGAGTTGGACCCACTCATTTTGCAAGTTTGGTTGAGCACCAGTTACATGGGAGGGGAAGGCAGCAAGAGCTGCAACCCACAGACTTGACCTTCTATTTGAGCTGGCAGAGTCAGGCCTCAACTGAGGGTGCTGCGAAGCGCTGCGCTTACGTAATGTGTGAGCACTCAATAATGCTTCTAGCCCTGATTTTCCTTATTTAGTTTTCCCAGTAAGCAAAGCACCTTTCATACTGTGCATTCAGAAAATGATTCATTACAAGAGGTGCTTTCTTTTTTATTATTATTATTTTTTCTTATTTATTGTCAAAGTGATGTACAGAGAGGTTACAGTTTCATCCGTTAGGCTTTGGGTACATTTCTTGTACCATTGAACATGGCTCCTTGTGTATGCTCTGTGGGAAGCACAGGGTGTGTGCAGGTCTGTGCAAGGCAACATCCAACTTTAAGGGCGACTCTGCCAAGGTCTGCATGAGACAGTGCCGCATGGACAGGCATGCAATGGTGGCAGTTCTCACTGAGTAAAAACTGCCTCCAGCACACGACCCTTTCTCTCAAACTGACAGCCCACCATGGAGGAGTGTGGGAAAGAAATCCATGCTAAATTTTATTACTCGTGCATTGGGGGGACACCCTTAGTGAAGGCTGAGATAGGAAATGTAACACAATCAAAAGTGATGGGGACCAGCGCCAGAGACTGTGAGGCCCTCCCAGAAGCCAGGCCTGCAAGGCCGGTTACCACAGGGTGGGGCAGTCTGCAGCCCACTCTCTTGGGTGGGGGCTGACCTCCCTGACACCTCCAATCAGAAAGACCTGGCACCCAGCAATGGCATTTTACATCACATCATAGGAGATGTGGCATCATGAACTAAATCAATTTGGAAAGATTTTTAAAGTTGGTGAGATAAGAATCTTGGGTCAACGTGAATGGAAAAATGGTCAAATGTATTTTAAGCATGACTTCACTGGCTTTCCATAAGAACTTCATGAGGTAGAGGTTTTCACAAAGAATTAATGGAGAAAATTGACATAGATAGTTCAAACTTTACACTCATTACTTATGTGGAGTCACCCGAACCTACATAGATGTTTGCCCCTACAAGAAAGAATTTTTTTTACACAGGACAATCTTTTTTTTTGGCCAGTCCTGGGCCTTGGACTCAGGGCCTGAGCACTGTCCCTGGCTTCTTCCCGCTCAAGGCTAGCACTCTGCCACCTGAACCACAGCACCCCTTCTGGCCGTTTTCCATATATGTGGTGCTGGGGAATCGAACCGAGAGCTTCATGTGTAGGAGGCAAGCACTCTTGCCACTAGGCCATATTCCCAGCCCAGGACAATCATTTTTTTTTTAAATAAAGGTTGAAAACAGAATTTGTCAAGAAAGGAAAACAATATTGCTGACTCATCAAAAGGAATGTGGAATGAGTTGAAAGGGAGATGGTGAAAGTGCCGCAGAAGAACTTTAACCACAGCTACAGACAGAAGATGCATAGGAGCTGACTGCCGCAGGAGCCTCCGGGCAGCAGGGGCAACCCTGAGGACCACTGTGGGCTGTGGGATGGGCATCTCCCATTTGCACCTTGTCATGTGATGTGAATGAGTACCTCTGCAGTTGTGTTGGTTCCCATCACATGTAACTTCTGCTTACCCCTTGGTTAAGGGAAGGAATTGTTGACCTCCTGAGTTCCACAGTAGCCAGCATCTCTAACTTGGTGGATCCTTTGCCCCTTTTGAAGGAAGCAGAGAAACCAAGGCACCTGGCTTCCTTGCAGCACCCTGCGAAGTGATGTGTCAGCCAAGGCACTATCCAGAGAGCACAGAGCCATCCCTGAGTGTTGCCCCATGAGCACAGAGACAGCAAACAAGGACTGGCTTCCACATGCTGCTGGTGAGAGAGCACCTGAGCCAACAATCTACCATAAGAGCAGGAGTTTGTGATCTCACAAAGACGTCTTTACCCATGTGTGCATCAGGAAGCAATTTTTCTCTTTGCTGGTGGACAAGCTATTGGCAAAACACAAAAGGCATTGCAGACTGGTGGCATTCCTCCAGTGGATGGCTGTCCCTAGGAGTCACTCAGGTCAGACACTGCAGTAGGTTACCTCCATGCAGATAGCCCCGTGCTTTGAGTGCTCTGAGGACCAGAGCTGAAATGCTGAATTAGGAACCTCAGAAGAAGATGTAGGCGCATAGGAAGGGAGCTATATTTGCAGAAAAAGCCAGATTTAAAGTATTTGCCAGAGTACTTAATACATATTCAGAAAAGCTGTCTGCAATCTCTCTCATATGTGATTTTTTTTTTTTTTTGGCCAGTCCTGGGCCTTGGACTCAGGGCCTGAGCACTGTCCCTGGCTTCTTCCCGCTCAAGGCTAGCACTCTGCCACTTGAGCCACAGCGCCGCTTCTGGCCATTTTCTGTATATGTGGTGCTGGGGAATCGGACCTAGGGCCTCGTGTATCCGAGGCAGGCACTCTTGCCACTAGGCTATATCCCCAGCCCTCATATGTGATTTTTTATCAAGTATGGTTCATCATTCTTGATTCTTATCACAACTGTCATTTAATCTCATACTTCGAGTAACTGTGACCATCTTCTGTGGTCAGGTGGTCAGTAGGGTCTCACAGCACAACAATGAGTCCTTTGCACTCTTGGGGGCTCTGCCTCCCCCCAGGGTTTTGGGGCTCGAGGGGAACCTTGGGTCCTTCCCAAGTCTATATTCTGACTTTCTGCTCTGGCAGAAAACATGTGTTACTGCAAATAATTCTGAAGAGTCATTTTAAAAATAAAACAACTTCTACCAACTAGGTCTCCTACTGGCAGTGCAGTTACTGGAAAGCAAAAACTAGAGGAAAACAAACTTTGTTTCTTAGAATTTTTTCCCCTTTCTTATGCTAGACATTAGTACAGTCATGAAAATGGCTGTTTTTAACTTTTGCTACTTTTTCCAACTTGTTTCTTGGTGAAAGTTTAGTAAGATGCATAGTTTAAAGAAAACAAGGAAAGAAGCCTAACCAATGGAAATTATTTAAAGAAAGGAATTGGTTGTTTAGATGATTTTAGCTATTGGCATCTGGAGTACCTATGGCATATGGCATTTTGTATATATACTGAAAGAAATAGGGAATTCTAGGTTTTACAAGTGAGCACAAATGTGGTTGTTTTGCATACAAACACACAGAGTAATCACAAGATTGACCACCTCCTACTACAGAAGCATCAGAAGATTGGATCAGAATGATAAAGAAAGCATCATGTGGCAACCACACCAACTTCCTATGTTTCTAAAAGGCTGTGCCAAATCCTACATTAACAAAATGAACCAGTACACATGCACACATGTACACACCACACACATGTGCACAAAACACACAGTACAATGGACCCAGATGCACACAGGGACATACCACACATGTAGAGATATTCACACACACACACACACACACACACACACACACACACACACACACACACATGCAAGAGCGTGTGTGCTCTTTTGTGATCTCAGGACTGGGTACCAAATACACATGGCATAGTCTTGAAGCTTACTGAGGGCCAGTGAGAAGAACATGGGCACCAGAGCCCCTAGGCCTGTGCTCTGTACATGAGGTGACCCAGGCAATGGTGGACATAGAGTCATGGTAGAAATGGACAGGAAGCCCTCAGTGTGAGAGGGAGGCAGTTCATGTCCCCCAGGACCTGCTCAGGGTGACTCAGGCCCAGTCCCTGCCTGCTTCCAAACTTCTGAGGCCCACAGACAGGAGGGGGGCCAGCATGGTGATATGGTATGAGTGCACACTTGGCAAATGCACCTCATTGACCTTGAGGAACTCAGGACCCAACTCTCTGAGAGACAAGTGCCCAGTAGATGCTGAAATCTGAAGACACAACTTTCTATGACACTCAGACTACAACTATAGCCAGATTTGTTCCATTTATACCACATAAGCCAAGGCCTCCCAAGGAACATTTGAAAATGTGGATTGTTTGAAAGCATCTGAAAAGCTGACCCACACTTCAGAACATTGGATCTATGATGCTCCAAATTTGATGTAGCCTTAATAAACCCAAGTCTGTGCTCATGTTCGTAGCTTTGTCACTCTCTCAGCCTTTGGACAAAGAGGAACTATCTTGAGAAAAGAGGCCACTGTGATTTTTTTTAGAGTGAGAGAACTTAGAACAGTAGCAAGGATAGACAGAGTGTGGCCTTGAACTCAACAATGAGACCACAAGTCTGCTTCCTTCAGGCTATCTGCCTGTATTGATCATTTTAGATGGCCTATGAATGATGCTATAACATACTAATGACTCTTTCCCACTCCTGCAAGGTAACATTGCAGAAGGAGCTGCTGACTGCAGAAACCCTTCTCCAGCATCCACAGAAGTCACCACTGCAGTCTGGACAACCATAGGTCACCTTTTTTCCTTATGGTCAGGATGGGCTTGTCAATTAGTTCTCATCTGAAAATATTCTACAAGCAGAAAAACCTTTCCTTGCTACCCCAAACTTCAGAAATGAGATGTCTACCTTGTACCTATTTAAGGTACATAATACATAAGTATATAACTTATGTATAGATTTTATTTTTATGATTTTAGACCTCTTGAGTTTGAACTTTCTCTAAGATCAATCCTGTCTTCCCGGGATATGGATTAGATTAAAATGACAAAGGCAAAAAAATGAAGAAGACATCCAAGAAATATAACCACACAGGTGTTGGAGTCCTCTGCTGATTGAGCCTTCTCTGTCACACTCTTGGAAGTCTACATGCCAGGCTCAAGAAGACAGAACATTTTGAGGTGGGCAGTGGCTAGCATGGGTGCAAGCTCGTGCCACAGTGCAAGGGAATTCCCTTGCCCACCCCTGCGAGTGGAAACGCCACTACCCCACCCAGCAGCCCTGAGCAAGTTATGTAAACTCTGCATCCCCTGTTTCCAAATGAAAGAAGACAGTCCCACTGTTCTCAGGCTGCGGGTGGGGAAAAGTGAATGAGCAAGACTTTGGGAAGATTGGCTGGGTTCACATCCCTCGGCACAGTAGTTAGCACTTGAGATCCATCCAAACATAAACTGGTCTCAGTGTGATTATTTCTTTCTTGCCCAAACTTCACATACTTGACTAACTAAATAAGCACCATCAGTGTCTGCTGACTCTGCGAAGCACTGAAAGACAAAGCCTGGATGACTCAGGAATCTGCAGGGGTTGTAGCCCCTTAGAGGAGGGAGGCTGGGTGCAAATGACCACATAACAAGAGCAAACTCAGCCAGGACAGAGGCGACCATGCCAACAGAGTGCAGTGCAAGACAGTCTTCTCGATGGACTGGTACACATTTGATGGAGAAACTGACCTCTGAGCAGGGCTTAAAACTGACCCATGGAGCAGGCCCACAGAGCCAAGGAAGACAGGAGCATCAGAGGGAGAAACACAGGTAAACATCCAGGGCAGAACATGTGGAGAACAGATTACCACCTGAGTTTTATTTATTTACTTTTACTATTTTTTGGTCTGGTATTGGGGCTTGAAATCAGAGTCTCAGAGCTATCCCTTACCTTTGTCCACTCAAAACTGACACTCAACCACCTGAGCCACAGCTCTACTTCCAGCTTTTTGGTGGCTAATTGGAGACATGTGTTTCAAGGACTTTGATTCCTGGGTTGGCTTCAAACCTCCATCTTAAGATCTCAGCCTCCTGAGTATCTAGGCTCCCAGGCTTGAGCACCAGCGCAATCGAATTTTTAAACTGCTTGATTTATAATTTTTTTGGCTGCAGAGTGCCCACACTGTAACATCTCCTCTTTTGAATGCCTGGAATGAGTCATGTGATCACTCCTTCTTCTTGGGAACTATCCTCTGCCGGCATGCCAGAGTCTTTGCTTTTAGGGTGAGACGGCTGATGTGCAGAGGCCCCAAACTTAAACTGAGGAGCAGGAGAGTGTTCTCCTTGCCCCCCCCCCATCCAAATCCTGCTCAGCACCCAGTGTCCAATCTCCCAGTTCTTCTGCCCGCTGTGGTCAGTGGAGTTCCTCACCAGGTCATTGCCAGTCAGCCAACATTAATTCTATGCTCTACCACAAATCACACTGCATCACTTATTTCTCAACAAACTATACTTATATAGGATTTTTCTGACGGTGACAATGAAAATTTACTTATACTTTATGGGTCTGTTTAGTTTATTTTTAATGAGGTTAAGACTTGCCATTGGGCTTTTGTAGAGGCTATATAGGCACACATATGCATGCAAACATATGCACATATGCACAGCCATGAATACATATCCAGTCATGTTCACACATGCCATATCTGTATCCAAGCACACATGCACACAGGCAAACATGTATGCAAACATAAGCATGTACACACAGATATGCAAATGCATGTGTAGCTACACATTTCCATTGCACACTTGCGCACCCTGTTTGTATATAACCCTCAGCAACCATCAATCATATCTCCCCCTTCCCTGAACATTCAGTGGATAAACATAACATTATAATGAGCCCACTAGCTGAAATGAAGGTCAGGTATCAGGCAGCATTATCTGTGGCATGATTTAAATAGCTGAGAATGGTCCTGGAAGTATTTGCCCTTTAACCTTGTGCCAACACTCCTGGCTCCCCCTGAAATCTCCTGTGGAAATACAGCTCTTCCTGATGACACTCAACAGTCAGATCTCATGTCCCAGGAACACCACACCAACCATGCAGCAACAGGCTGAATTGTTACCGGAAGGAAGAAGAGCTTCCTAAGCAGAGTCCTGGGAATCCTTCTTCTGCAGTTGTCAAGCTGAGCAATTTTAGCACCAGGTCACCAGGCAGCAAGCCACATTGCTGAGGGCTTGCCTCATGAAGTCACTTAAGCATACAAGCAAACTGGCTCTGCTTCCAGGTGGGTAGTTTCCTGGCCTTTCCAGCCAAGATACACCAGCTTTTGTGCACAAAGAGTGAACCTTCACCAACAGATCTCTTGAAAAAGTGGGGGCTGAAGTCATGGTTCCCTAAGTCAGGGCTTTGCACATGCACCTTCGCCAAGCAAAGAAGCCAGCAACACGTTCCATTAGCAGAGAGCCATACATTCATGAACCCAGAGGTTTGGGCATTTGGTGCTCAGATATTTAGCTATTTTTCTATTTATAAGAGAGAGAGAGTGAGAGAAAGAAAACAAACGATGAAAACCTCTGTAAGGCAAATGCCCAGGCTTGTTAGAGAAAAATGAGGAGCAGTTTCTTAGCAAGTTCATCATTAAAAGACTGTTTAGTACAGTCATATGCCCAAAGAAGGAAGCTGAGAAAATGTATTTCTCCAGAGACTGTGGGCTGAGCCAGGGGTCCAATTGCACCAACCCACCTCTGCCATGCCAAGACCTCACCAAGCTACCTTCCAAATACCCCATTGTGTTACTCCTAATTCCTGAGTGATAGATAGTATAGTTCTAAGTTTGAACTTTGCTTGCCAAATATTTGCTTATCTTGTGTCTTCACCCAAGTTACTGACAATCCATTCTGGGAACCTGCTTATGGAACATCAGCACATGAGGAGGAAAGATCAAGATCTCATGAGGAGATGGAAGGCACCCAGTCAAGGGAAATAAAAGCACGTGGGAAGAAGTATTTCCCCTCAAGAATATCCAGCTGGTGAAAGCATATTTGGGTCTCCAAGGGCAATCAGGCCCTTGAAGAAAACTAATACTAATGTCCCCCTATTGAGCCGACATCAGCTCTGAGGAGGGCACTGCCAGCCGCATCCAGATACCAGATCAGAAAAGGGTGTTGACAGCCTCATACAGATACCAGGTAAGAGAAGAGCACTGCCAGCCCATCCAACACCAGGTCAGAGAAGGGCACTGCCAGCCCATCCAATGCCAGGTCAGAGGAGGGCACTGACGGCCACATCCAGACACCAGCTCAGAGGAGGGCACTGCCAGTCACATCCAGACATCAGCTCAGAGAAGGGTACTGCCAGCCTCATATAGATACCAAGTAAGAGGAGAGCACTGCCAGCCTCATCTGGATGCCAGCTCAGAGAAGGGCACTGCCAGACTCATCTGGATGCCAGGTCAGGGGAAGGCAGTGCCAGCCACATAGAGATGCCAGGGAAGGCGGGTCCTGCATGGCCCACCACTCTTCACTAAGCCAAGCCCTTAGCTACCTGTTTTTTACTAGCAAACATAAAATAAAAAAGTTAACTTACAGAATCCTTCTAGAGTTGGAAATCTCGAGTTTGTATTTATGTAATGAAAGCTGTCCCCTCACCATACCCCCTACTTGCCCTTTCTTTGCACCTGACTCTTAGCACTTAGCTTCCCTCCCGCAACATTGCTTCATGCAGAATTCCCAGGAATTCATACACTAGAAAAGTAGTTATTGAGTAAATACTCTGTGCCTGGTCTGTTTTAAAAACTCAATTCGGGAGGTTGATAGTGAGTGATGCTGCCCCCAGGAAGACAGGGACCTGGGGACCTTATACCAGCAAGCGAGCAGTTAAAGACGCATGCACACTGTGGGATACATGAGTGCAGACTAGGAGAGAGACAGGTTCTGGGGACAGACTTACAGGTTATAGAAACTATGGGACTGAGAGGCAGGAGTGAATGAGATTTAAAAATATCAAATGAATGGTCTGGAACCCAAGTGTCAGTGTTTAGGACTAGAAATGTAAACTCAAAGATACCAAAGAGAGGCAAACCCAAGATCTCACCTGTAGTCTTCAGAGACATGTGGACCTTGGGTATAGGCAAGACACCAAGCAAGTGCATGAAGGGAGAGAAGGGTGGTCTGAAGGCAGTCTAGTCGCTTCCCTGAGACCAGGGCGGGGGGCCAGTAGAGCCAGGTAATGAGAGTCTGGGGACACTGGGGGAAGAGAACAAAGAAGGATAGGAAGTTTGGGTAGTAGGTGAGAGGCAGGCTGAGAGGTCAGCCGGAATGGTGTCCTGAAGTCGACCACCAGACTGACAAGCAGCTTGGGCTTTGAGGAAATGTTGGAATAAAATGTATTCACAAGAAAGAGCCAATGAGTGCCTCATCCCTTGAATAAATTCTTACTATGAAGAGCATGGGACCTGGGCATGGCTGGAGGAGGATTTCATATATATACAGATACGTGTGTGTGTATACACACACATACACATGCACACGCACACAGACACATATAATCAAGTTTACTTTTCTGTAAAAGACAAAAAAAATGATTTTCAGTTTATTGGTGGTAATTGATCATTGAAAAGTGATTCAGGAGTCAGGGCTCTTGCAGAGTGCCCCTGAAGTAGACTGAGAGGGTGGCTCTCTTTGCATGCAGTCTGTCTCTTTGGGACACTGAGCACCCATTTAGGGCCACAAGAGTGCTCACCTACTGGCCCCTGAGGGAAATGGAGGTGGGGTTGTCAGTCCACAGTGAGGATCAACAGGTGCTAAGAGAGGAAGAAGGGAGCATGCAGGGGAAATGGTGTGCATGAACCTTGCCCCCCCCCCCCTTCACCGACAAAACCTGAGGGATGTTAATTCAGGAAGGTGAAAGGGTGGGGGCTGTGACACTTTCTCTGGTCTGTTTAGCTCTGGAAAGCTATGAAAACAGATAATTCCATCTGCAGCAGCCTGTTAGGCTGACCCCGCATGAGGGTCCTGCCAGGCTGAGCCCAAGGAAGGGTCCCTGGCACAAACAAGAGTGAGCAGCAGGAGGGTGTCTGTACAGCAGGTGGTGTGTCTTGGGAAGCAGGCTGAGCAGGTCAGGACCAAGGCTGGAGCAGGAGCTGAAGAAGCACTTCTCATTGCGTCTGTGACTCAGAAATCTGGTCATGTGTGCCACTATGTTGCACTCATCATTTTTTATTTTTTGCTTTCCTATACAAAGACCTCATGTATTCCATATACTACTTATTTTTTAATTTACCACTGTTCATTTATCTAAAGCTTGATCATTATTCTGAGCCTTTTGAGGCTAAGAGCTGAAACAGCATTTTAAATACCACTAATGTGAAATCTGTCCTATTATGAAGAAGAGTGGGAGGAGGGAGGAGTGGGAGAGAGTATCAGGAAGGGGACAGATATCCACTTAGCCATCGACAGCTCAGACTTACCAGGGACCAACCATAATTGTGGGCTGCTTCTTCTTAGCATTTGTTTATGGTTTTGCAAAGCAACTATTTAATTCGAGAGAGAAGTTTCACCAAGATAGTATTGCAGAGGAAGCAATATGACACCAGCAGTGTGTGGAATTCAGATGTAGAAAAGCAACATGGAGCAACATAGGCCATGTGAGTTTATTGTATGAATGAAAGATGCTCCAGAAGAAATGCTGTGCTGGCTGAAGAAAGTTCAAGGCAACTAGTGTCCCTGCTCTCAGAGAGAACACACATATCTAGTGCAAGTATTTTTTAAATCAATTTTATGACTGTGAATTTGGTCTGGAGAAGAGGGTGCTAGCGGTCTCCAGGTGGCTGAACCCGTGTGGCTAGGATCAAAGGAATAGCAGCCCCTTTGCACTCTGTGATTTTCTTTCCTGCCACGACTCCTGTGTTCTCTAGACTCCCTGAAGATATAATGATGTGATGTCTTTGGTTTGCATCTGACTTATTTAGCTGAACCTTATTCACTCACCTGTATTGACCTACTTCTCTTTTTGGTACACTTTAAATTCTGTTCCTCCAAAAGCCTGATCTCTTGGCTTCAGCCTCCATAAGGGCCACTGGCTTACTCCTATTGCAGTAAACCATATTTTCAAGCCTCTGGTTTAACCCTGCCTCTACCTCCAGGCCTCCTTCAACAACCATCATTATATTTCCATCATCACCATTGTCAGCACCACCATCTTCATGCCACAGGGTCGTGTGTGCGAAGGGTTGACTTGTCTCATCATTCTAAAAATATCATTTCACTTGGGCTCCTTTATCAGCAAAAGTTTGTTTAAAATGCTCTGTGATGAGAAAACAAAGGGGCATGATTTCCTTGATATATGACTGTTAAGGTAGGGGGAGGGGGAGACAGTAGAAACCAGGTCTGAGAAACCAAAAACTTCTTGTCAAATGGTATTTCCCACAGGTTTGGGTCAGCGACCCTACATTATGTAACTAAAACCAAACAACTACTCAACATATAAAGGCCAAAAATAGACCTCTCAGTGGATCACAATAGCTCAAAAGCTATGTATGTATGTTCATATAAGACAAGGATAAGAAAACTCTATTGTTGACATTACATTTAAAGTCCTAGGTGAATTTCCTTTGGTGTAGGCCACGTGGCTACTGTATATGATTTTGGTACACTGTGTAATCTATATATGTCTTCCTGATCTAGGGAAGGGAAAGAAAAATAGGGTGTAAGATATCACAAGAAATGTACACATGAGGGAGAAAGATGGCGCCGACAGAATAGGGAGGCACCCCGACTCGCTCCAACTGAATAGCGAGCTGGGAACTCCAACACCCAACACCCCATCAAGAACCCAGCAAAACCAGCAGCCAGAAGCAGTGGAGAAACGCAGGAAAACAAAAAGGAGCAAAAAAGAACCGAAAACCTACACGGAGCCGGAGAATCTCCAGGGCACCCTCCCCCCACCAGCCGACCCTGGCCCAAACAGGCCCAGGCTGGGAAAGGGGAACCCGGCGATCGGCAGACAGGCTGCCAGGAATGCAGAATTCAGATAGCGGGAGACCCCACGAACACAAGGCAGGGTGCGGACCAAGACACACACCGGCAGCGACGAGAAGTTCGGGTCCACACCGAGTTCGGACAAGGGAACCCGGCATGGCAGAAAGAGGCAACCGGGGAAGCCACCACGACACTTCGCCAACCCCTGAAGGGCCAATGGCTGTGCGGGACACACACATAAAGCGGCAACTGTGAGTGCCCCATTATCCCGTCCCCCAATGGGAGACCAGCTATCAGAGACCCAAGCCCGACAAAGAAGCTAGATCTCCCTCCCTCCCCCTCCCCACTCCTGAGGGAACAAAGAACCCCCAAATCAGGCGGGGAGCTCCCATCAGGCGGGGAGCTCCCATCAGGCACTGGGAAGTCAGTTTAGCAGGGGACGGGCGGAGCAGCCCCAAGGCCCCACAGGTTCCTGAACTGGCAGAACCGGCCCCGCCCCCTTCCCAACAGGGGCCGGGGGACAGCCGGCAGTGCAAGCCCCACCCGAGGCGCCTGGACCTCGCAGACTCTTACAACTAAAATCACAGGCACTGGTGGGCAATACCAGCCCAGCAGGGTCACCTGAGCCTGATCACCTCCCCCTCTCGCAGCGGAGGCGAGGTCTGAGGGTGCCAAGCCACACCGGACAGTCGATCACACTGGGCCCCACACATACCGCCCCCCCAACGGACTCGCGGCAGAGCGCAAACACAACCCAACAACCCGGGGCTCGCTCTGGGAGGAATATCCTGCTAAAGTGCCTGTTGAAGTGGACACACAGCGCAAAGGAGGGCAGGGCCCCCGGCAACAGCGCCCGCTCTGGTAGGCGTACCCTGCACTGGTGGGCGGGACCACAGCGACAGCACCTGCTGCTGTAGACACGCCTACACAGAAGGGAGGGAAGACGTACACAGATCTCCAGATGCGCAAATCACAAAGAAACATAACTCAGTTCATCAAAGGACAAGCCAAATCGCCAGCTCCAAAAAGCAGCACGACTGAAGAGGAGATGGAGACTAAAAAAGCAAATGAGGCCATGTTAACAGGAATGATTGAAAGCGTCAGAAATGAAATCAGAAAACAATTCCAGGAGTTTAGAGCGGAAATCTGGAAGGACACCCAGGAAGCCAAGAAAGAAATGGAAGCAAAAATGGATACAATGCAAGCCTCGTTTAAAGAAATGGAAGCAAAAATGGATACAATGCAAGCCGCATTTAAAGAAAATCTCCACATCCTGAGAATTGAAATGCACGAAAAAATAGATTTAAAATACAACTTTCCATGATCAGAGCTGATATGACAACCATAAATAGCTCTCTGACATCCATAAACTCTGCAATTGAAACCATAACACAAAGAGTGGACCATATAGAATCCAGAATCTCTCACCTGGACGATGAAGCAGCTGACAACAACCAGAAAATGACCACACTCCAAGAAAAGGTGAAGCTTCAGGGAAGACTAATCCAGGAACTAATGGACAAAGAAAAGAGATATAATCTGTGCATAATTGGAATAGAAGAAGGAGCCGAATACCAGAACAGAGGGCTTAATCATGTTCTCAATAAAGTTATTGCAGAAAACTTCCCCAATCTCACAGGGGACCCCATCCAGGTAACCGAAGCCTATAGGACACCTGGCAGGCCAGACCCCAGGAAAGCCACACCAAGGCACATAATATTCAAGACTACAGACCTCAAGATTAAAGAGCAAATTCTGAATTCAGCCGAAGCGAAGAAGGAAACTTTCTTCAATGGGAAGAGGATTCGAATAACATCCGACTTATCCACACAAACTTACCAAGCTTGAAGTGAGTGGAAGAACACCATCCAAGTACTTCAGAATAACAATTTACAACCTCTTGTCAAATATCCAGTGAAATTGGAGTTCACATTAGAGGGGAAAACCAGATCTTTCTACACCAAAGAGGAGCTAAAGGAGTATGTGAATAAAAAACCAGCCCTACAGCGAATATTAAGAGGGGAACCCCACCCAACAGAGATCGTAAAAGACACACAGACAGAATCAGAAAGAAACTTCAATAGCCAAAGTCCAGCAGAAAGACCAGCTCACTAAAGACAAGGAAAAAAAAGAGGAAAAAACAGCCCAACAAGAAAAGGGAAGGAGAAAAAACACCCTTATCCTTGATCTCTTTAAATATAAATGGTTTAAACTCCCTGATAAAGAGGAGCAGACTGGCAGAATGGATTCGCAAACAAAAAGTTGACATCTGCTGCCTACAAGAGACCCACCTTACAGCAAGGGACAAAAACAGGCTTCGAATGAAAGGATGGAGCAAGATCTACCAAGCAAATGCACCCACCAAAACGACAGGTGTAGCCATTCTGATCTCAGACAAGCTGGACTTCTCATTAAAGTCAACTCAAAAAGACAAAGAAAGACACTACATATTAATACAAGGAAAAATCCAGAATCAAGAAATCACAGTGATAAATGTATACTCACCGAACAAAAGAGGCCCTACATATGTCAAGCAAATTCTCACAGAATTACAGAGCAAGATAGACGCAAACACAATCATAGTGGGTGACTTTAATACGCCTCTCTCTCCACTTTAATACTCCTCTCTCTCCAAGAGACAGATCCAACACCCAGAGGATTAGTAAGGGAGCAGAGGACCTAAATAACACCATTTCCAAATGGATCTAACAGACCTATATAGAACCTTCTGCCCTACAGAGACCCAATACACGTTCTTTTCAGCAGCCCATGGATCATATTCCAAAATAGACCACGTCATAGCCCACACAAAGAACCTCAGCAAATACAAAAGTATTGACGTCATCCCATGTATTATATCTGATTACAGTGGATTAAAGGTAACCCTCAACAACAAAGGATACCACAGAGGCTATACACACTCTTGGAGGCTAAACCCCACGCTGCTATCCAACACTTGGGCCACAGACCAAATTAAAGATGAAATCAACGAATTCATAAGCCACAATGACAAAGGAAACACATCACAAAGAAACCTATGGGACACAGCTAAGGCAGTACTGAGGGGCAAGATCATTGCACTCAGCACCCACATTAAAAGAATGGAAGCAGAGTAGGTGAATACCCTCACGATGAAACTAAAACAACTGGAGAAACAAGAAATGACAGAATCTAAAACAACTAGGAGGGGAGAGATCACAAAGATTAAAGAAGAGATAAATCTGATTGAAAATAGAAAGACCATTCAACAAATAAATAAGACTAAAAGCTGGTTCTTTGAGAGAATAAACAAAATTGACAGACCCCTTGCAAGACTTACAAAAAAAAGAAGAGAAAAGACTCATATACGTAAAATCAGGGACTCCACCGGAAAAATTACAACAAGTACACACGATATTCAAACAATCATAAGGAGCTATTTCCAAAACCTCTACTCAGCAAAAAACAATAATTTTACAGAAATGGATCAATTCTTAGAGAAGTACAAACTGCCCAAACTGAACCAAGAAGAAATAAATCAACTAAATAAACCAATAATTTACGGTGAGATACAGGAGGTAATCAAGAACCTCCCTACTAAGAAAAGCCCAGGCCCAGATGGATTCACCAACGAATTCTACAAAACCTTTAGTGAGGAGCTAATACCAATACTCCTCAAACTCTTCCGCGAAATAGAAACAGAGAGAGAAATCCCAAACTCATTCTATGAAGCTAATATCATACTCATTCCCAAACCAGGCAAAGATCCAACAAAAAAAGAGAACTACAGACCAATATCACTAAAGAACACAGACACAAAGCTCCTCAATAAAATATTAGCTAACAGGATCCAGAAACTGATCAAGAAAATCATACATCATGACCAAGTAGGCTTCATCCCTCAGTCACAAGGATGGTTCAACATCCATAAATCAACGTAATTCACCACATAAACAGACCTAAAATTAAGAATTACATTGTTATCTCAGTCGATGCCCAAAAAGCCTTTGACAAAATACAACATCCATACCTATTAAAAGCTTTGGAGAGAACAGGAATAGATGGAACATTCCTCAAAACAATAAAAGCCATATACAACAGACCAACTGCTAATATCATATTAAATGGAGAGAAACTTAAATCATTCCCCCTAAACTCAGGAACAAGACAAGGATGCCCACTCTCCCCACTTCTGTTCAACATAGTGCTGGAATCCCTAGCCATAGCAATAAGGCAAGAGGAGGACATCAAAGGGATCCACATCGGCAAGGAAGAAATCAAGTTATCCCTATTCGCAGACGACATGATCTTATATCTGAAGGACACAAAAAACTCAGTACCCAAACTCCTACACCTAATAAACAAATTTGGCAAAGTAGCAGGATACAAAATCAATCCACAAAAGTCAGCAGCTTTTCTGTACACCAGCAATAGACAAACAGAAAAGGAAATTATGGAAACAATTCCATTTACAGTAGTCAAAAATAGAATAAAGTACCTAGGGATCAACTTAACCAAGGACGTGATGGACCTATTTAATGAAAACTACAAAAATCTAATAAGGGAAATCAAAGAAGACACAAGGAGATGGAAAGACCTCCCATGCTCATGGGTAGGCAGAATCAATATAGTGAAAATGGCCATATTGCCCAAATTGTTATACAAATTCAATGCAATACCTATCAAAATCCCAGCCACATTCTTCACTGAAATAGAGAAACCAATCCACAAATTCATATGGAACAGCAAAAAACCTAGAATAGCCAAAGCAATTCTAGGCCAAAAAAATAGTGCAGGAGGTATCACAATACCAGACTTCAAGCTCTACTACAAGGCCATCATAACAAAAACAGCATGGTATTGGTATAAAAACAGATCGGAAGACCAATGGATTAGAATTGAAGACCCAGAAATAAAACCACACTCTTACAGCCAACTGATATTCGACAAAGGAGCTAAAGACATACAATGGAATAAACATAGCCTCTTCAACTACTGGTGCTGGGAGAACTGGGCAGCCATATGCAGAAAACTCAAAGTAGACCCAAGCCTATCACCATGCACCAAGATCAACTCAAAATGGATCAAGGACCTCAATATCAGACCTGAATCCTTGAAACTACTGAAAGACAGAATAGGAAAGACGCTAGAACTTATAGGCACAGGAAGGAACTTCCTGAATATAGTCCCAGGGGCACAACAAATAGGGGAAAGACTCGACAAATGGGACTACTACAAATTAAAAAGTTTCTGCACAGCTAAGGTCATAGCCACCAAAATAGAAAGACAGCCAACGATATGGGAAAGGATATTTATCAGCACAGCAACAGACAAAGGCCTGATATCTGTCATCTACAGAGAACTCAAAAAACTAAGCCCCTCCAAGCCCAATACGCCTATTAGGAAATGGGCAAAGGAGCTAAAGAGAGACTTCACAAGAGAAGATATAAAAATGGCAAAGAAACACATGAGGAAATGTTCAACATCCCTGCTAGTAAAGGAAATGCAAATAAAAACAACCCTGAGATATCACCTCACCCCAGTTAGAATGGCCTATACTCTGAACTCAGGCAACAACAAATGCTGGAGGGGCTGTGGGGAAAGAGGAACCCTTCTCCATTGTTGGTGGGAGTGCAAATTAGTACAACCACTTTTTTATTTTTATTTTTATTTTTTGGCCAGTCCTGGGCCTTGGACTCAGGGCCTGAGCACTGTCCCTGGCTTCTTCCCGCTCAAGGCTAGCACTCTGCCACGTGAGCCACAGCACCGCTTCTGGCCGTTTTTTCTGTATATGTGGTGCTGGGGAATCGAACCTAGGGCCTCGGGTATCCGAGGCAGGCACTCTTGCCACTAGGCTATATCCTCAGCCCCTAGTACAACCACTTTGGAAAACAGTATGGAGGTTTCTCAAAAAGCTCAATATAGACCTACCCTATGACCCAGCCATACCACTCCTAGGCATCTATCCTAAACAGCAAAACCCAAGATATCAAAAAGACATTTGTACTTCCATGTTTATCGCGGCATAATTCACAATAGCCAAAATATGGAAACAACCCAGATGCCCCTCCACAGACAAATGGATCCAAAAAATATGGTATTTATACACAATGGAATACTACATAGCGATTAGGAATGGTGAAATATTGTTATTCGCAGGGAAATGGTCAGAACTCGAACAAATAATGTTGAGCGAGACAAGCCTAGAACACAGAGAACAAAGGGGCATGATCTCCCTGATATATGACTGTTAACAAAGGGAGATGGAGAGACAGTAGAGACCAAGTCTGTGAATACTGTATATGTTCTTGATACATTGTATATTGCATATATGTCTACCTGACCTAAACAAGGGATAGAAAAACAGATCGTAAGATATCACAAGAAATGTACACACTGCCCTACTATGTAACTGCACCCTTTTTGCACAACACCTTGTAAAAAATTTATGTTCAATTAATAAAAAAATAAAAATAAAGAAGAAATGTACACACTGCCCTATTATGTAACTGTACCCCATTTGCACAACACCTTGTCAAAAAATTTTTTTAATTAATAAATAAATTTTTAAAAATGCTCTGTGATGGAAGAAATAAAAAAAAACCTACCCTGAAATATGGAGTTGACTTGGTCTAATTGGGAAGATATTCTGTAAGCTGATAATTATGATTTGTTGGACTAGATGGACAGCATTCTGTAAGAACACAGAGGCTACGTCTGACAGGAGCAGGGCAGTGTGCAAATCCAGTTCCCTTAGAGAAGCTCTTGAACATGTGGGTGCAGAAGAGGAAGGAAGCACCTGGAAGAGGCCCCAGGATTATCCAACCCAGCAGCATGATGTTCAAGGAAAGGCTGTGGTTGAGGGCTGGAGAGATGGGTTAGCAAAGTACTGGGACCTGCTAGGACTGTCTTCAGGGAGCTTGTCAGCAAGGGCTTATTGGCCTTATGTGTACTGCATTTATATTTTATCCTTTGGTGACAGCAATCACACTTTATAGGAACAAATCCAAAGCCTGAAGGCCAGGCAGAGGGCTGTGGGAGTGAATGACAAAGAAGGGAGAGTGATGTGAACAGAGAAGGCTGGGGAGTGGAGGTCTGTTCACCAGGACATCTGTGTTGGTATTGCCCAGACCTAATATCTCAGCCTGTCAGCCTTGGAGGAGGCACCCAGGCAATCTTTGGCAGAAAGACCATAATAGGAATGCCTGAAATTGTGACATAAACACATGTGTACATACACACACACACACACACACACACACACACACACACACACACACACAGTGCTGGTTGAGAAGTAGACAAAATAAAGGTAAAATCTAAAGAGCTAGCTTCTCAGATACTAGTCAGGCATAGCTGATAAATAGCAAAACCCACAAGGCAGCCAAAGGGCTATTTCAGTGAAGAAGATGGGATAAAAAGAAGTGGAGGACAGGGACACCCAGGAAACATTTGGCAGAGAACAAGAGATAATTTGGTTGGATTCAGGCTCTATACAAAATTATAAAAGGCAAAATATTCAATAGTAACAACAAAGCTTGAATAGACTTTGCTATGAAAGTAGAGATTGGTTTTAAAGGACATTCATCACAAACTGCACAAAGAGTATGTACTGCAGAGCAGACTTGGAGTAGTGGGGAGACTGTTCCCTGATTGTCCTCAGGACCCTGGAGCCCTGGGGGCAGGCCCTGTGCAGATCCAGGGCCCCTATGGACAGGACATTTCAGCCCAGGGCCTCCATGGCAACCCTGCCCCTCTCCATCAGACTAAAGTGACAGATGTCACTGCACATGGAAGGAGCAGCAGCTCATCCACATCCCTACCCCATGACCCAAGCTGTAGTTCGGACTCATCTCAGGGAGAGACCGTGCAGGCCATCCTAAGTATGATCTTTGAGTATGATCTTTACTTTTATTGCATACTCAGAAATGGCTTTCACCAGACCTGCCCATCCCACTCTGGTGTTGATAAGCCATGGGTATTCTGGTGTGTCTTTGGAATCTTCACCAGAGCTTCCCTAACTCTGACCCCATCAATCAAGAAGCATTTCCAGTCCACAACTAACCCCAGATGCACTATTGGTCTATTTGAATACCTGCTGTTGACTATATTTTAATTGAGTTGTTTTAGACTCAGCTTTCCAAGTCCCACCAAAAATCTTCCTGAAGATAGGGTATTTTCAATGGGATTATTTTTTGTTTGTTTTATTTGATCTTTGTATATTGATTTGGGGTCAATGAATAAGCTTAAAATAGTGATTTCTTCCACTTAGTAAGATTGTCTCTTTATTTAGGTTTGACTTTCTTTGTTTTTAGCCTTACAGAACAAATTATACACAATTCTTATTAAGGTAACCAGATATTTGGGAAAATTTTATAGACAGGATTTTTTTCCTGTTCTGGGGCTTGAACTCAAGGCCTGGGCTCTGTCCCTGAGCCTCTGTGTGCGAGGCTAGCTCTCCACCACTTGAGTCACAGCACCACTTCAGGCTTTTTCTGAGTGGTTTATGAGGGATAAGAGTCTCACGGACTTCCCTGCCTGGTTTGGCTTCAAATCACAATCCTCAGATCTCAGACTCCTGAGTAGCTTAGACAGGATTCTTTCTAGCCTTTACAGTTCAAATGAAAAGTCACCTGCTGGTTGTGTCTTGCTGGTGGTGTACATGCCTGGAGAGGCCATTGCTGTTGTGAGGTTGAGACACATGTAGCTCTGTTCTACTCTTCAGCAGGCAAGTTTCCCCCACCGAACACTCACAAAGATCCTGCTGTGTCACAGGAAACACGAGGTTCCCTCCTTATCCGTAAATGTCCACCCTGTCTCCACTTTCCCTGAGGCAGCCTCAGCAGCAGTGGAGTTCACCTTCGTCAACAGCACAGTAGAATCACCAGGGAGTTTTAAATCCTCCACACTGGCCACACACCAAGCTAATTATGCAGAATTTCCCTGGTGAGCCAGTGGCCTGATGCTCGACCCTCAGGTGTGACCCTCAGACCAGCAGCAAGGCCTTTTGGGAGCTTGTTAAACATGCACTGCTTCTAGCCACAGCCAGACCTGGAGGTCTGAATCCTCACTCTAACAGGAATCCATGTGCAGGCTAGAGTTGGAGGGCACTTCCCAAAAACCCCCAGGAAGGAAGGTGGCCAGGCATTTCAGATGGGAAATGAGCTTTGTCAGATGGCAGTGGGTCTTGGTTTGGGCTGTGCACTTGAATCTAGACTCTGCAGCTGGTGTTTGTGATCCTGGAGGGTCATCGTGGAACACAGAACTACCTTCCTGAAAACTCCCAGGTGGTGCCCAGAGGGCTGCTCAGGTCCACCCCTAGGGGTACCATGTGCAAACTCGCTGGCAGCTTCTGCCTTGGCTGCATTCTCAGACTTAGACCTTCTTGTCCCCAGTCTTTTCAAGATCTACTTAGGAACTGCAATGATTCCTTCCCCAAAAGGAGCTTGACTTTCTGGGGATGTTTTTCCTAGTACAAGTCACTTTCATTCATCTTTCCATGTACCTGTTTTCTCTATTCTACTTATGTTTCATGTCTCATCTCTTTTATATTGTGTAATTCTTGTCATTGTGGTAGGATTTAATCCTGTTCAATTGTCTGCAAAACATTTTACCATATCTTATACCATTAAAATCTCTTTGGATTACTAAGAGCATTTATTTTCACAGCCTCTTCTGTTTGTTGCATTTACTCTCTTCCCTTTGGTGTTAGCTCCTTGGGTAGCTAAATTTGATTCATTCTTTTTTCATAAAGTATTGCTTATTTTGAAGTCATTGCAGGTACATGTTGCTGTGAAGCACACATAGTGACCTAGTGTACTCTTGGTGTCAACATCCTGAGTAATCACAGAACAAGATCACAAGAATCTTGACATAAAAGGAACAGGAACAGGTCCACTCCATAAAACTGCACCTCCACAACCACTGGTCTGCTCTCCATTTCTCTAATTTTGTTTTATAATGTATGCCATTGTATGTATAATATGTAACATTGTATTTCATGTCACATTACATTCTATGCATATTATATGTGTGTATAAATTATACATATTACATGCTATGCATAACATTCTATATAGATTCTGACATACTATAGATGTGTATACATAAAATGTTCCATAAGTTGCTTCATTTCTAGCATAATATAAACCCAGTCATATAGTTTGTAACCTCTGAGGTTCTACACAGAAGCAAATGGTTAGTTTGTTATTATTGTGCTGAGCAATATCCCATGATATGAGGTGTTGTGTTGTAACCATTCCTCATTTAAAGGACATCAGGATTGTTGCCAGTTCCTGATAAGAACTACCTCCTCCACAAGCAGTTGTCCATGCAGTTGCCCATGTAGTACTTATGTGAACACTTTTCTCTGAGATACATGTTTAAAGATGCAATTCCTGGGTCCTGTTTCCTGAAGACCATCTTCCTAAGAAAACTTCAGAGTGTTTGCAGAATGGCTGTAATGCTCTACAGACCACAGCCAAGCACAAGCACTTTAGTTTCTCCTCCTTTGTGTTCAGGGGTGTCTAACTTTCTCATTTGAGGCCTTCTGAGAGCTGCATAGTAATATCTCATTAAGATTCTAATTTGCATTTCCCCAATGCTTTCTCATTGCTGCCTGAAGTAGACAGAGTTTACAAGCTGGATGCAGCCAATGGGACTCAAGCCTTTGACTACGGCATCATTTGAATATATGTATAATTTTTGAAAATTTGGGAGAGATTCTTCAGCACCGCTATAAAACTGGACAAATGTGATGGTAACTGAACAAGGCAGAAAGCATGATGGGCCTGTCTACCCTGGTCAGCTGTCTCCCTCTGCAAGGCGGGGTGCACAGTGAGGAGACATGTCTGTGTGACAAAGGCCACTGGGCCCTTCCGGGGTCTAGCAGA
Source organism: Perognathus longimembris pacificus (assembly GCF_023159225.1). Classification (NCBI taxonomy): domain Eukaryota; kingdom Metazoa; phylum Chordata; class Mammalia; order Rodentia; family Heteromyidae; genus Perognathus; species Perognathus longimembris. Next base: position 77,768,659 of record NC_063168.1, read on the forward strand.
ATGGTGTTCTGTGCCTTGAAGGGCTCTGCATCAATCAGAGTCGCTTGCACATTTCCCCCACCCCCCACCCCAGGCTCACAGACTTCTGCTATAATGTGTCTCCCAGCTGTTGCCCAGTGGGTTCTGGCCATAAAACATCAGTGGAAATTCACAACCACAATGGGAAATAATACAAAATCTTATTTGAGTTCCATCTTCTGTTCAGAGATCACAGTACTAAAATTACAGAGAGACTCCCTCATGTGCAGATGGGACCAAGGAGTTACAATCCTGAGATTAAAGTTGTCAGAATACTGGGGCGGGGGGTGGGAGGAGTATATTAAAATGTCCCACTGCAATAAGGATACAAGTTTAAACTCTCCAACTTTTTTTGTGCAGAAAGTAGAAGTGTATGGGGCTACAGTGCTACTGTGATTTAAACTTGAATGATTTTTAAATCTATGCTATTCTTTACTTTTTAAAAATTATATCAATAATTGGTGCAGAAAATGATTGTCTATAAATTCAGACACAAGCAGCTCTGAGAGTTCCCAGGACAAGCCCTCTATAGGGAGCTCGGGGGTCAGCTGTTGATTCTGTGCCCATGCCTGCTGCCCTCCCTGTCCCTCAGGCTTCAAGGAACTTATCTGAGACAAGGCTGCTAGCTCTGATCTAAAGCAAATGACATCCTTTCCTCCAGCAGTTTCTCATCTGTGGCATCCTCAAGCCCTAGTTCCAAGTACCCCTCAGAGCCTCAGGACAGCATCTGGCTATCTGACTTCCTGCCTAATGGATCTGGCTATGCAAATTGGACTTTTCGGGTTTTATTGCCCCCTGAGGGTATCACTGCTGGATTATACTCCTTTATTCATTTTCATTCTTTATCTATTATTTACACAGGAAATACTCTGTTTTTCTTTCTGAAACTCTCAGTTATTCCTGGCATTAATGGAAGCATTTTTGTCAGTTTTATAAATTACCTATTACTGTACAGTTCCAAGCCAATGTATTAGGGAACCTTATGCCACATCTACTGTAAGCTGCAATGTACAATGTACAGTAATTGAGGCCGACATAGTAGTTACAAGATGATGCTGGAAACTCCATGAGTGGGAAGTCCACAGGAGCCTTGGCAGTGAGAGTGTGTGTGCAGGGGGCAGTAACCAGGCCCAATTGTGCCCCAGGGTCAGACCAGGGCATCCAGGGCCATCAGGCTGTGACAGCCCTCCCCTGTGTTGCTGGACGCCAGGAAGATTCCAGGAAGGGGGAAGACAATGGGCTCCCCTCCCTGTTTTCATCTCCTCTCCTTCCTGTGTTGTGACAGGGTCTGTAGTACACCTTGCTTTGATGGAACACATGTGATTGATGACAAACACACAGTCATGCTGAGGCCTGCCCCAGCTGGCCCAGCTCTTGGGCAGGGAGCTCTCATCCACAACTCCAGTCCCACTGCTTGTTGTGCATGCTTCACTTCTCTGGTCCTTGAGCTTGAAGAAGGCTCCAGGCTTGCCACAGTGGCACAGGCCCTGGTGCTGAGGTTCTGGGAAGGCTCCATCACGGTGGCACAGACTCCATCACCGTGGCACAGGCACTGCAGTTCCATGTTTCTGAGCATCTTACCACCCATCTCTCTTCTGCTCCCTCTTTGTGACTTACCACTCCAGCTTATGCCCTTGCTTCTGTTTGTTTTTTTGTTGTTGTTCCCCTCACTGTACTTCTTTACTAACAATAATCATGTGTATAAATTCCAATCATAAATCCTAATGCATCATCTCATCATCCAATCACCACATAGATTATCCAGTGAAATAGCACTCCAAAGGTTCCCCTCATGACTCCAGTCAGTTTGTATACAAGTATAGTATAATCAGTGCTTTGATTTTTAATACTTTGTTTAGTCTTCTTAAACTTGAAACAATATAGTTATGTTGCTATCTATCATGCATCTATTATCATTTACCATTTATCTATCATCTATGTCTCTGTCCCTCTATCTCTCTATCATTTACTTATCATCTGTCTCATGTATCCATTTATCTATCATCTATCTATGGATTGATCAATCCATCTATCATCTATAGCTGCACCATTAAGCTTTTTAATTTTATATTTTAACCTTTAGATTACAGGTAGAAATAAATCATTTGGGCTACAGTTATGGCTCACAGCCTATCATCAGGAAATCCTTTGTTCAAACTCCAATAATGTCAAAAGAATTTATTCATAGTTTTTGTGTGTCCTGTGAATGCAACTGTGTATTATCTCTCCTTGCTTCTTGAAAGGTTTCTTATCACCAAGCCTCATCCTGATGCTGTGTCCTCCTTCCCGCCTGCTCCCAGATGCATCAGGTCACCCAGCACAGGGTGGTCTGCCCTTTGGTGTCCTCTCAGCACACTGATAGGCCAGAGTTGGGGGGCAAGGCCTCTGACCTCATCTGGAGATGTCAGGTCCAGGGAACTAGTTCTGGTTCCAACACAAATCTGAACCAGGTCCAGGGAACTAGTTCTCCATGAAGGGATCTATTACCTTGTAAACAGATGCAGAAGGAAGTGCACTGTCCTCTGCACCTGGTGGGATATGGAACCCATATGCCAAAGCAGACCTCCTACACATCCACTGGGCTCTACAGGAAGAAATAACTTGCTACCTTGAAGACAGTGCTAAGCACCTTGAGGGCCATGCTAAGCAGATTGGTGCTGATTTTCAGTACAATCTCATCTTCTGGACATAAATGAACAGTTCATTTCAGGGAAGTCTTTTTTTCTGTCACTGATAACCCAAGGCCAGGGAATCATTGCCCTTTTTCAATACCTGACAGCTTGGTTTAAACACTGTGTGTCTACATACAAGCAGAGAAGATTTGGACATGTGATTTTTACCTCTGTGTCTTAGCCTTGATTCTGATAAAATGGAGCAACACGGTAGCTGTTATGGGGATTACAGGAATGCATAGCAGAGCCCTGTGGAGAGAGCCTGGAAAAGAGGAAATTGAATGCACTGTGAATGTTTTGCTGGATTGTCAGTATCCTTAATCTTAAACTTAGACTTTAAGTTGTCATGTGAGTTACAGATCCAATAACCTACAAATACAATTTTAGTTGTGAAATGGTCACATAGTAAAGCATTGCAGATCAGCAAGTAATGAGTCCTATTACACCTGTAGCCAGATAAATAAATATTATTTCCTTAACATTGACTGAAATACCTAGAGAGGGAGTTGGATGCACTGGGTACCAGCAAGGCCTCCTCAGCAGATGAGGAGAGTGAAGGCTCAGGGGTCAAGAATCACCACAGATGATTTGTCCAGGATAGACAAAGAGCTGGTGTTGGGTACCCTGCTACCAACTTTTCACTTGGTGTCCTTATTTTCCCATCACTGACCTGTACAGAACAGCAAGTTCAACCACATGTCTCCTGCTGAACTATAGAGGGTCCTGCAGGGGGGCCAGGACCCAGGCCTAGAACACCATCTCTTCCTTTAGAGAAGCAACTCAAAAGCCTCTGACCCAGGCTGACTGCAGGGTCTCACACCTGCAAGGGGCTGGGTGGATGCCATGGTATGGAGCACAGAGTAGACATGTGCATGCACAGGGTGGGATGCCAACTTTGTAGAAGAGCACAAAGGCCAGATCATTTATCATGCACTGACTTTCATCCCAAAGTTCTGTTGTAATTTTTACTGCATTTAGCACAAGGCTGATTTCTTTATTCCACATGCATTCCAGGGCTTCTTGCTCCTTGGAACAGCCTTGTTTGGAGCTGCAGCCCATGTGATCCATGACTGAATAATTCTGATTCCAGGGGACACAGACTTGAAAGTCTCACATTTCCTGAGTCCTGTGCTACACAGAAGAGAGCATTGCCAGCATGGAGGTGGAGGAGGGCTTGTGCCCCGCCAGACTTTTCCAAGCTCCATACCTACCTGAGGACTTCCCAAGATGCAGGCTTCTGGGAGGTGCCAGGATGCTCCAGAAGAAATCAGACTGTACCAGTGCTTTCAGTGTACCACAGGAATTCTACCTCAAGACTGATCAGGGGGCTAACAGAACCAGCTATACTCATGAAAGTGGACCTGACTGTGAGAGTAGCTGACTGGACAAAGCACCTTCTCACCTCAGAGGAAAAGGCTCCAGAGACCACAAAACAGATTCTGTCATCTATTGTCTCATGAAACACCTACCTAGTCCAGGGTTGAGCTGACAATCCTGACTTCACATGTTAGGAGTTGCTGGGCTTTGTCTGTCTCTGATGCAAAGGCTCGGGATCCACAGGCACTCTGGATCCAGACACCTTCTCTGTGGCAGTGGAGACCTAGGTGCCACATTGCACACAGAAGAGGTGCTAGGGCCCCCTCTAGCTCTTTGGGAGCATGGTCTTCCTGCTTCTGCACATTCCCGCACACTCTTGAGCTGCCTGTGCTGCCTCCACAGCTTCCCAGAAACTGTAGACGTGTCTACAATGAATTTCTCTTCCTCTGGTGAACCTTAACACCACAGGAATGGGGGGAAAGTAAAGATAAGAAAAGAGGAGAGAAAACCCACAGAGAAGCTAGACTCCCAGGAGAGGGTATCTGTCACTGGAGACTGGGGTTGGCTGAGACCTGCAAGGTGTGAAGATAGCCACAGAGTCAGGCACTAGGGATCTGGGAGGAGTGACACAGAATTAGGAAGAAAAAAAAAACCACTTATCAAAACAACTATGCATATAATTATTCCACGTAAATTTCCAAGCACGAAAAACATCACAGATCATTGTGTCCATGCTCAGGTTAACGTATAATGAAATGAGAGTGCTACTGCTTCTTAGCACCAGCACCAGACCCCTCAACATTCCACATCAAGAACTTCCCAGCCGAAGCTAAGTGACTTTGGATGTTCCAACTGACAGATGAGAAGAGACACTCAGTGCCGGACTCTTCCTTTCAGTCTGCCACTCCCTTCAGCACCTTCCATCAGAGTCTGGAGTTTCCCACGTAGAATGATCATGTTTGGTTTTGTTTGCAATGTCCCTTGATTTTCCAGTGACTCATGTGATGCCCCAGGTATTTCACCTGCTACAAGAGAGGATCGGCTATTTTAAACAATGAGCTGAAACAGCTTAATTTCCTTGACACCCCACCTTAATTTCCACAAAGACGAGTTCTCAAAACCAGCAGGAGGATCTGAGCTGAGCTCAGGGGTAAGATATTTGGGTACCATGAGGAGCCTCATCTGAACCCCCTCTGGTACTCCAGAGCAGCTGTGCAGAAGGAACTTCATACAATTTTCATGAGAAAATAACTCCACATGCCTTCTCATCGTAGGCTGCCTTTTATAAACACACTGCTGAGATCATTCCTCTGAGATCATAAAACTGGGCATTTTCGCTGCTGCTTTATGGTCCTGGCAGCAGCTGGGATGCGGCTCAGGGCCTGAACACCTGAGTTTCAAAAAAATTACATATTCACTACAGTGTTAAAAATCAAAATACTTTTTTCACATAAAACCCAAACAAAAGCACACATTCCATAAACTTTAAAGAAAATGTAACAAGCCATTAAAAAGTAATTGGTGATTTCCAATCATTGCCTAATCCTAAAAAATGTATTTTGTGAGCACCTAGAGAATCTTACACAATGCTGTGCCAAGCACTTGCTTGTCCCGGACCACCATTCCTTCCTCTTATAAATACCACTATGCATACTTGTACTCAAACTACATTCCTGGAGGAGCCCCTACAGTTGAGCCAAAGAAAGGACATTTTGCAAATAAAAACATAAACCATCATGAGAGTTCTATAAATTGATATAGTTAATGTGGCGTTGCATTTCATTAGTTTTAATAAGTAATGCATCCTGATGTCTCATAGACAATTGTTTAGCTCTTATCAGACATTGTTAAAATTCCTTTTTAACTCAATCTTGTGAGACCATGTCAATCAACCACAACTAAATAAGCAAGTAGCTTAAGAGCTGGGATTGCTGCCAAGCTCTAGTAGAAAATAATAGAATTAAAGTGACTACATCCAATCATCATGACCACATCAACCAACCAGCAGTGTTTAGCATATTTATCTCAATTCAAAACATCCATGAACACATGTAACAACAACAAAAAAAAAAACCTTAGTAAAAAACCAGAGTCTTTACAGAAGAGTCTTTATCAGATAAGGGTCAGGAGTCAGAGAGAACAGACACAGACTTTAGGGAGGTTCAAGCGGTAGACATTGGTGCCAGGAGCTGAGGGAGGAGGAAGTAGAAAAGCAAGGATGTGTGTGTAACAAAATTTACACAAAAATAAAAAAACAGCTACACTTAAATGTATTTCTAGAGACCCAGCTTCAATAACTAAAATAGGAAATGGAGGGGAAGAATGTACATTTCTGGCTGAAACCTATACACTCAGTGAGTTGACTTCAGAGCTCTACACAACCACCACTGGCCAGCAGCATTAGTCCTGGGATGTTGTTAAAACTTGGAAATGTCTCCTTCCTAGTTTTTTGCTGGTAATTTTGGAGACAAATTCTCATGGACTTTCGTGCCCAGGTAGGCTTCAAACCATGAGCATGAATACCTGGCCTCATTCATTCTTTTTTCTATATTTTACTTCAACAAAAAATACAAAAGCTTGGCTTATGCCTTCTACTAATGTATTTTAAATATATTGTTTTAAGTAGATGATTGATAGATATCACAAATGGTTTTTCATTAAATGCTGTGAGAAATATCTAAAACTGGCTTATTGATAAGTACTAGACTAATTACCAGAATAACAAACAATAGTATTGCAGTCTTGAAATTCTTGCACAATTGATGTAAAACATTTCAACGTTTCATTTGTATTATTTGTTGAACCACACAATTTGCCTAATGATTTAAATAAAATTGTCAGGTTGCAGGGGTGGGCGTGGGGTGGGGGTGGGGGCGCGGGGAACTTGGACCTAGAACTGATCAAGACTTTGGAAACCAAGAACCAGGGAGGCTGAGACTTTTGTGTCCTGACAGCTTAGAGAACCTTAGTAGACTCACCACACTGTGTTTTTGAGTTTTCTTTTATCTGTGCCTTTGAAGAATCCAGCATAATTCTCTCACATTTTCTCTCTCAGCAATAACTTAATCTTCTCACATAGGATGAACGCTGACAACGTAACAGAGGTTGGAGTGAGCAGAGCATGCTGTGGGGTTGAGGAACGCTTGAGGAAGATGCATCCTCCATCATCCATGGAGAGAGGACCTTGCCATGGCCAGGAGATGCAGAGCCAGCCAAGGCAGGGAGCTAAATATAACATTCATAAGCAGAATGTCCATTGATGAAAGCATTTAAAGATTCTTTGTGTCTGTGTCTGACAGCTCAGTGTGGGCCACTGAAGGTTTCCATGCTGGGAACCTACACCTGCCTGTGAGGGTAGACAGTCCACTCCAGTCCTTGTGTTCACAGTCTCAGTGCCTAACAGAATGCCATAATAACATGCTAACCTACTTATTCAGTATGACACTGTAGGTTAAGTTTCCTGGCCAGTTCTGAAGGAGGCCATGAAGTCACTGAGGGAGATGAGATGCAGCAGAAGAACCAGATCAGAGGGTCACAAGGAGCTAGCCTTTGGGCCCAACTGGAAAGCACATGGGTATCTTCCATGCCAACTGTGACTGACAGAAGATAACAATTTTCCTTTGGTTTGGCACTTACTGATATCTAAGTAATTGGTATAAGTAATGAGCTTTTCTTTATGACAAAGTCCTCACTTCCAAAGGTCTTAGGTCAACTGTTGGGCACCCTATGTCAAGCTGCCAGGCCCCTGCCTGACACAGGAGTTCTATAAGGCTCCAGCCAGCCATCCCCAATGAGTTCCAGGGGCTCAGGGTGGAATGAACATTACAAGGCTTAGGCAGAATTGCCTATAACACTGCACAAGCTAGTTATATTTTGTCAACTTGAATTTCCTTTCACGATGATCCAAGATCTACCTAGAAATTTGAGCAATGAAATATTTCAGAAATCCAGTAATTTAAATTCCTTTTCTGTAATATAAATTATACACAGATTAAGTTTTGTTTAGTTTTTGTTTCATTTTTTGATACAAGGTCTCTCTATGTAGCTCAGGCTGGCCTTGACTTTTTTGTCCTCCTGCCAGAGCCTCCAGAGTTCTGGGATTACAGGCATGGGCCACTGTACTCAGGTCAACCTTGTTGTTTTAAACTTATACTGTGTTTTCTAAACTCAGAAATTAAAATATCAAATTTTGAATGATGTGTTGACAAAAGATGTCCACCAGGAATAAAATACAAAGCATATGGTATCAAAATTGCTAAGTAAAGGCTACCTGTCAAGCAGGGTTCAAGAAAATATAATGTATGGTAAAAACTTGGAGCTTGACAGCTTGTTCTCCTGGAAATGGCCTCCAAAACCAGTGGCTATAAACATGCCATCCAGATACTCACATCAAACCTTCCATTTCTCTCTTTTTCTCTTCTATTGCTCATCACACCAACTTTCTAAGACCAATGACCACAAGAAACCCAGAGTTTCTTATATATGCTAGAATGCAAGTCCACATTCAAATGCCTTTAAATCAGTGGAGTCCACTGCAGGGGAAATGCCACATGCTCAATTATCTCAGGAAAAGGATTTTTTTCATCCCTTCATTTATGTCATATAATGGGGATGAATGCAGGGTTAGTAGCCTATGCCCATAATTCCAACACTCAGGAGGCTAAGGCAAGAGGATCTCCAGTTCTAGGCTAGTCTAGGATAACCTGAGACTGCACATGAATTTTAAGCCCGGCCTGGGCTACAGCGCTCTCCCATCATGCTGTGAGCAGTTCTGTGGCATCAGGTGCCTGATACGGGCAGCATTTTGTCTACTTAGGGCATACCAGCTCCTACCACTGTTGCAACTCCAGTTTCAGCTGAGGAATGGAGTGAAGCTGACCAAGCTAAGTGAGCATCCAGGGGTCTCGGGCCTCTCAGAGATCATTCACACAGTCACTTAACTACAAAGTAGAGGGGACTTTGTGCCCAACAAGTAATGCCACTGGGTAGCAGGGCATGGAAATGGATAGCTTGTTAGGTGCCCTTTGAGTTGTGTGAGTTCTGATTGTCACGAGCTGTTCATTCTAGGTTTGCAGATTGAGCTCCAACATTCTGACTGTCCTGCACTGGGGATCTCCAGGCCCTTCTTCCCAGCTGGAGAATCAGACAGAGATCCACTGCCCTTTTAACCTTTTCCAGCTGCTTGCCCCACCTGGAAAAGACTCATTTAGGTGCGGATGCTGGGATTGACTCTGACATCTGCTATCATCACCTCCATCGGCTGGTGCTGCTGCAGACAGAACATTCAGAAGAAAAGCACAGAGCAACTGCTGTGATGGCAGCCACTGTGCTGGCAGCCCTGGAGGAAGCAGTGGTCTTGGCACCAAGACTCGCTCATTGGACCGTGGAATCGCTGTGCTGCCTCCCTCACATGATGCAGCCCTCACCTCCTCTGCACAGGGGAGTGCCTTTCTTTCCCAAAGGAAGAAAATACCAGTGTTTGATAGCAATTTCATCCTTCAAAGCATTTATGTCTGCTTTGTAGTTAAAATGTTGAAACACCTCCATCAATACAGTCCTTCAAATGCATTTAAAACTAGTAGCAGGTAGAATTAATCACACTTGGCAAATTTACTCTACCTGCTTTGTGGCTGGACTTCTCAATTCTTCCATCTCTAGTCTGATGTACTCTCCTCCTTTGTTCCTGTCAAGGGAGTTTGTTGCCTCCTGACAAAAGTCTTGCTGGACTATTTCCAGTGTGTTTTCCACTACACCAGGTTTTCCAGCACTCGATTTTTCTCCTTGTGCAAGTTTTAATACCCATGTTCTTGGAATGGCAAGCCATCTTCTCTTGTACTCAGATGACACTTTGCATTTTATATCAGGAGCCTTTTCTTTCCTTTAACATTACTCAGGATCTTGAACTTGTGGCAGATACTCTACAATTAAAGCATTTTTTTCACTTACTTTCACCCTGGGATAGCCTGGATCACAGTCTTTCTACTTACATCTCCCATACAGCTGTGACAAAATGCATGCATCACAATGCTTAGCTATTTTTTGTGAGATGTGGTCTGATTAACATTTTTTTTTGCCTGAGTTGTCTCAAACTACCCTCCTCTTGTCCTCCCAAACTCTGCCTCTTGAGTATCTGGAATTGCAGGTGTGTGTAACCATACCCATCCCTTGTCAAGAGCTTTCCATAACATGGAAACACTTTCCTTTAGAAAAAAAAAAAGCAGTTGTTCATTTTGAGCACACTAGAATCCCACTTCTGCAGTCTCCATGTCCAAGATTCCACTTTCTGGGCCTGAAGGTATGATTCCATCGACTTTGCTCTCTGGCTCTACCAGTTTCTTGCAGGATGCAGTATGAAGCTGAGGTATATCCCAGAATTCCTCCTGTTGTAGATCTAGGCTGGAAAGTGATGCCAAAAGGACAGCCACTTAGCCTAGTCCTGACTCCATGGTGCCTGGGGATGCTTCCCATTCTGGTGGCCCTGTGGACTCATGAAGGCCAAAGACAAAATGTCTAATATTAATACATTTCCAATATCAATAAAACCAGTTATATATAAGAAGAAGTCTAGAGGGAGCAGCTTCTATAACCCTGCAAGTCCTGTACTTAGTGACTACCTCCAGAGGAATTCTGGCTGGAAACTGCATCTTGGAAGCAGGGCTACTGCACATAATTATTCCAGGCCCAGACTCACACAGGCCAAACATTGCTGACACTCAGGAAGTTACAGGTTCTGGCCAGAGAAAGACAATTGGAGCTTTTTACCTTCAAAAAGTACAGAGATCCCTACTGTTAATTATGTGCAGAGGGATTTGGCACATAACACAGTCTCCCATTCCAGCTGTGTGAGGCCTACACATCATACAGCAACCTCCTTATTCAGCTGTGTGAGGCCTTCACATCACAGAGCAGCCCCCTCATTCCAGCTGTGCAGAGCCCTTGAATCACATGGCAGTTCCCTTGTTCCAGCTGTGTGAGGCCTGCAGATCACATGGCAGTCTGTACATTCCAGCTGTGTGAAGCCTTCAGATCACAGGTCGGCCCCTCGTTCCAGCTGTGTGAAGCCTCCAGATCACAGGGCAGTCTCCTCATTCCAGCTGTGTGAGGCTGTCGGATCACAGGGTGGCCCCCTCGTTCCAGCTGTGTGAAGCCTTCAGATAAAAGGGAAGCCTCCTCATTCTGGCTGTGTGAGGCCTTCAGATCACAGGGCAGCCCCTTGTTCCAGCTGTGTGAGGCCTTCAGATCACAGGCGGCCCCCTCATTCCAGCTGTGTGAAGCCTTCAGATCATAGGGCAGTCTCCTCATTCCAGCTGTGTGAGGCCTTCAGATCACAGGCAGCCCCCTCATTCCAGCTGTGGGGAAGCCTTCAGATCTTAGGGCAGTCTCCTCATTCCAGCTGTGTGAAGCCTTCAGATCACAGGCGGCCCCCTCATTCCAGCTGTGGGGAAGCCTTCAGATCATAGAGCAGTCTCCTCATTCCAGCTGTGTGAGGCCTTCAGATCACAGGTGGCCCCCTCATTCCAGCTGTGGGGAAGCCTTCAGATCATAGGGCAGTCTCCTCATTCCAGCTGTGTGAAGCCTTCAGATCACAGGGAAGCCCCCTCATTCCATCTGTGTGAGGCCTTCAGATCACAGGCAGCCCCCTCATTCCATCTGTGTGAGGCCTTCAGATCACAGGCGGCCCCCTGGTTCCAGCTGTTCAAAGCCTTCAGATCACAGGTGGCCCCCTGGCTCCATCTGTGTGAGGCCTTCAGATCACAGGGCAGCCCCCTCCTTCCAGCTGTGTGAAGCCTTCAGATCACAGGGCAGCCCCCTCCTTCCAGCTGTGTGAGGCCTTCAGATCACAGGATGCCCCCTCATTCCATCTGTGTGAGGCCTTCAGATCACAGGCAGCCCCCTGGTTCCAGCTGTGTGAGCCTTCAGATCACAGGCGGCCCCCTGGTTCCAGCTGTGTGAGGCCTTCAGATCACAGGATGGCCCCCTCGTTCCATCTGTGTGAGGCCTTCAGATCACAGGGTGTCCCCTCCTTCCAGCTGTGTGAAGCCTTCAGACCACAGGGCAGCCCCCTCGTTCCAACTGTGTGAGGCCTTCAGATCACAGGGTGGCCCCCTTATTCCAGCTGTGGGGAAGCCTTCTCATCACAAGATGTCCCCTTATTCCATGCTGGTCCCACCCAAGAAGCTCTACTACTAGTACTTCAGCTAATTATTAACAACTCTGTCCTTCACGTATTCTCTTACTGAATCCATGTATATCCAAGCACAAGATGGAACTAAGACACACAGGTCCTTACACAATGAAAGGGTCAGCAGTCCACTTGCGAATGAAATTCCAGTCATCATTAGAGTAGGGGGACTGGCGTCCTAAGCTCATAGCTGCCTCACCTTTTTTCCTTGCAGACTGTTGGCTAATGTTTGATATGTAGCCAATGGAACTGTATGGTCAATGCAGCCTGTGTATTGCTAGACTTGATATGATTATGAGATATAGGGTTATTCCAATAAATGCCATTTGCATTGATAGATCAATACATGAAACCAAAATTACATGCACACAGTATGTATAGTAACCCTAGATCAAGGCTCCATGTGTAAACTTAGGACCTGTGAAGACATGCTCACTTCTAAAACATAACCCCAAGGTTGATATTCAATCAAGACTCATGAAAATAGAGAAGGAGTCAGACCAACCAGCTACACCAACATGAAGCAACTAAGCAAACAGACTATGCAATGGTGCCTGGGAAGGAGTGGGAATGGGCTACACTGTGCCAACAACCTGTATCTCAGAGCTGCACTCTGCATTTACTTGAGAAGCTGGATAAACAGGGGATGTGTTCTCATATTAACCCAGGGCCTTAATATGCCAGGATCACTTTCATTTCACATCTAAGATGTGGCAAGCATCCACTGCCTATCAATAATGCACCAAGTCCAAGTGCAGGCTTCATTCGAGTGCAGTGCAGGGAGCAGCCTACTAAAGCTGCCTTGTAGCCAGTAATTAAAAGAGAGAATCTGGCTCATCAGAGACAAGACAAGAGCTGATCACCTTAGCCCACTCAGAATAACACAGATCTAGTATAAAAGCTGTCAATGGGTCTTACCTGGTGCCTATGACTTCACTCCGGGAACAAATGGTTGTCTCTGATTGTTTTTCTAGAAAGTTTCAATGATAATTATACCCTGAATGGATGAGAAGGAATGAAATTCCTCTTGCTATTTCCCAACACAAACCCTCTCCTGTGGTTTGGCTTACATGAGTTAACCTCCAGAGACCTTTACAGTAACTTGGGGGTGGGGGGAGGGCCCAGCCCTTACAGTCAGTGATCTCACTTCCTAACCAGGGGAAGGAAATGCACCTTCCCACCAGAAGCTGGGAGCCTCTGGGGAGAGGGTAGGCTCCCTCCCAGTATGTGCTACCTTGCTCTATTCCTCTTCATTTTCTTATCAACAGGAAGAAGTTTAAATATTTGTCAAATAACAGAACCATATCCCTGTTGCTAATAGCTTAAGCTAATTCTGTGAATATTTTCTCCACTCCTCCTCCCCAATCCATCCACACTAGACCAGTGGAGATTATCCTTGGCCTGCTCATCATCTACATAGACTTTCCTAAGCCAACATACTTTCATCACTTCTTCATCTCCACCTCAATCCCTTTCTCCATTGCTATCCTCATTCCTAATTCCAGCCTTATTCTACCCCTAACCACATTCCTACCTCAAGCTTAGTTTCAACCCCATTCCTGTCCCCATCTCCTTTCCTGTCCCTATTTCTATTCCTATGCCAGTTCCATCAATATCCCATCATCATCTCCATCTCTATCCCATCTCCATCCCTATGTCACCTTGCCGGGCTAGATTTACCTCCCCTGGTGCGGGGATGCTAAGCTTACTCCCTTATCAGTGCTCCCCTTTTCACCCTCACCCCTGGGCTCCAGACCAGTGGGCAGCCAAGGTGGAGCAAAGGGACACGGGCTAGCCTAAGGTGCATGTGGCTGAACGAGATCCCCTTTTCCTCCCTCCTTACCCACCAAGGAAGCCAGGTGCAGACGGATCTCGGAGACGCTTCGGAGAGCAATCCAATTTAATCGGGAGGGGCTCACAGTAATATAGTAGTGATGACGAGGATTGAGCAGGAGCTGGCGATAGGCTGGTGAGCTTGTCCATCCAAGAGCAGCTCCCAAGGACCTCCCTCATGGGCTAATGTCACTTCCCATAGTACCTCCCTCTGGGCAAAGCCCGGGAAAGGAGAGCACACGTGCTCGATGGCGCAAGGTGGGGGATGGTCTCAAAGCTATCCCTTCTGGTTGTGGACCCAGAAGGAGATAGGTGTGGCTCACTTCCACACTGCCCCAGGGCTGGGGGAAGGACTCCGCCCTTCCCCCCTTAAGGCCAAGATGAATCCCCAACATCACCTGATCCAAATCCCATCTCCACCCCATCACCATCATCCCTGTCCCACCTCCATCCCTATCCCACCTCCATCCATATCCCTGTCCCATCTCTATCCCAGCTCCATCCCTATCCCACCTTCACCCCTATCCCAGCTCCACCCCTATCCCACCTCTATCAGTATCCCTGTCCCATCTCTACCCCTATCCTACCTCCATCTCCATCCCTACCCCATCCATGCTGCTTAAGATGCTGATTCCCAAACTAGTGCTATCATCCTATGCTCCTCTGTGATACTGTCTAGATGGTATTCAGAGACCTTCCTCAGACCCCTTCAGAACCCACAGGTCTTTGTGCTGAACCTTGAAGTTATCTTTTCAGGCCATATATCAATTACATGAGTTAATGCTCTTACTATAGAAGTGAATTTCTAATTTCAAGGCAAAGAGAAGTGTAAGGACAGAAACTATCGATTAAATAGAAGGTAGATGCTAAAGTTCTTTCTGGTTCTGTACCCAATATTCAATGCTCCTTGGGCAGATTCTAGCTGTCTACAGAAGCTCAAATGTCATACAGCTCAACTCAACTTGTCTTGACCCTCTTCTCCTCTGTCTGAATGCCAGGTCTCTGTGAGAAGCTCCTCACTTGTCCACTTGTCTCAGCTGGAAACATAAGATTTACATTTCCTTCTCTCTCCTCCTGTTTAATTGGCTGTAGTCTGCCACATCAGTGTAGGGGGATTGCAGAACCCTAACCCTCTGATCCTACATCAGGTGTGAGAGCCTCCCACTCCATCCTGCAGGACTCCCGCAAATCCACATCTGAGCAAGGCATGCACTGTTGACAGAAGCTGTCTGCTGCCCTCAGAATGAGGCTCAGGTATCAGCATAAACCCCTCTTAACCTAGTAGCTATTATTTTTCCTGTCTCCTCTCTGGCAACTGCCCTCTTGCTCTCTCTCTTTCATTCAGTTCCTGAAGCAAGCCACCCATTCTCTTCCCTCAGATACTTGGTTCTTCTGTGGGCCTCCTCCATGCCCCTCCTTCCTTGCCTGAGTGTGTGGTCCTCACAGGGCAGGTCCTCTGCCTCAGGGCCAGGCCCAGGTGGGGTACCCTCCCAGGGTGCTTTCTACAGACCACACCATTGTATCTGCCCTACTCCCAGTAACTCTCTAGCTAAGGACAGAAAAGGCAAACTCTAATACAGTGAGGATCATGGGTGAGTTTTTAAAACAGAGTGGGTATTCTTGAGTATTCTCAGTTTCTGGCTCTATGTGGAGAATGCCTTAGTGAACCTCACTAAGGCATTTTATTCACACTTAAGTGAAAATTTTAACTTACATGAATAACCACAGCATTCTTTATTTCCAAGAAAGCATTTTGCTTAAACTCTCACCAGGGTTCAGCCTGCATTTGCCTAGCTTCCTGGATCCAAAGGCTCAGAGGTCACAGACCCTCCTCAGCCATCTGGCCCACCCACCTACTTGCTGGTTTCTCAACTTCTTCCTTTAGAGGTGATTAGAGAGGGCTGAGTCAGACCACCAAAAGGCCCCAGCTGCTCTTCTTTCAAGGCTCACTGTCCTGTCCCTTCACCTGTGTGTCTCCATCAATCACATTTAGTATTCACCTTTTTTTTTTTCCAAATAGAGCTTTATTTTTTGTGTGTGTCCAGCAAGTGACTCTAGAACTGTCAAAAATTATCTGTTACTCGGTGCCAGTGGCTGACACCTTTATTCTAGCTGCCCAGGAAGCTAAGATCTGAAGATCATGGTTCAAAGCCAAACTGGGCAAGAAAGTCCATGAGACTCTTATACCCAGTTAACCAGCAAAAAAGCTGGAAATGGGGCCATGATTCAAGTGGTAGAATGCTAATCTTAAAAAAAGTTCAGCAATAGCACCTAGGCCCTGAGTTCAAGCCCCAGGACCAGTACACATGCATGTGAGCACACACACACAAAACCATTCATCTGCTTTTTAATTTTTTTTAAATTTTATGCCATATAAAATCATACTTAAATTCAAATATCTTTTATTCATTTCTCAAAAATGACTCAAAAGCCACCATTTTACAAGCAGTATATCAGAACAAGGAACTTCCACTTTTTATGTTACTGTTTCTCTTCTGTCCTGGGACTCACGCTGCATTCTACTGCTGATGGTCACAGGCCTTCCAAGGACCCTGGTCAATAAGTCACAATGGTGGCTACTCAGTAACTTATTGTTCGCAGAATTAATGCATACCTATTTGTCAGTTCTGCATCATATTCACCACATACTTGCTCTGAGGGTTGTACCAACTACAAATCTCAGTCCAGATATCAAATAATTAGAATTCTTTGGGATGAGCCAGATGCTCTGCTCCAGGCCCTAGGTGTGGTCTTGTAAGACAGGTAAGCTCATGGCACTCAGCCCGCCAGAGTTTGAGTTGCTTTAGTGGCTGATGCAGTCCATCAGCTGGGAGGAAAAGGCAGCAGTGTGAGACTCATTCTGTCTTCATGTAACTTACCCTGTGGAAATTGAAGAGAGCATTATTACCTCAGCATAACAATAAAAATGGATAATTGCAGAGTTACTGTACAATATAGAATTCATATTTCTACAAGACCCCTGCTGAGCTGCTATGAGAAGATTCATGGTCACAGGCAGCTTTTTAATTAGATGAACACAAGAACAGCCCCCTGCTCCCTGTCAAGTTATCTCTGCTGTGCCTTGAGGGCAGCAGGTGCCCTGCTGAGCACAGTGCGAACCCAGTATGACTACAGGAGCTGCAGGACTGGAGATGGAAACAGGAGAGACATGGAGGGTCAGGCACTCATGCCCAATGGTGGCAGAGCAGAGCCACTTGTCATCTGTGTCCATGGTCCATGCCCACGAGGCACAGTGGGGCCACTCATCATCTCCATCCATGTCTGTGCATCCAGCCAATATAGCCTTGCCTTGGAGAGTCATCTATTCTTCTCAAGGCTAGATTGTGTTTAAAAATTCATACCTACCAATGAAACAAAACTCTGCTTTGAAAATAACAAATATCAACAAGAAAATGATGACATTCTAACAAAGACAAGAGACCCATCCCTGAAGAGTGTTTGTGGGATTTGTGGTGAATTTTAAATAAGATGGAAGGCAGTGTGATAAATTCTAATTGGCTGACACCAAAAATTCTGTGGGAACCCTAAGGAGTGACCAAGCCCACCAACTCTCTTTACTCCCCAGGCTTCTGTTTCTTCACCTACAAAAGTGGGGTAAAGCAAACTCTTCAGGAAAAC
Source organism: Perognathus longimembris pacificus (assembly GCF_023159225.1). Taxonomy (NCBI): domain Eukaryota; kingdom Metazoa; phylum Chordata; class Mammalia; order Rodentia; family Heteromyidae; genus Perognathus; species Perognathus longimembris. Next base: position 77,786,320 of record NC_063168.1, read on the forward strand.
TGGGAGAAACTCTTGGTGCATAAAGGCTCCTGATGAATGTCAGTTCTTTCCTAACCTTAGATCTGAATCCTGCCACATGTGCTGATCCAAAGCCTCTTGCCAGGGGGCCTCCACAGAGAAGATCAGAAAACATCTAGTAGCACAGTGGGATCCCTGAAATAGTCCATATACACAGTGGGCTCATTTCCCCTCAAACAAAGCTCATGTCCACTCAGAGTAGGAGAGCATAATCACTTGCAGTGGAAGCTAATGTGAAATGTCCACAGATAATGGGGACTCAGATCCAGGTACAGCGATAACAATGTACATGAACACAGCGTGGGCTCCCATCTGCATACATTCATGCACACAGTGGGGACTCACACCAGCACACAGTGGGAACTCACATCTGCAAACAGTAGGAGCTCACACCAGCACTAAGTGGTGGCTCATACACACATGTGTGCATGCACACACAAAGTGTAAGTACCATGAAACATCTTGGACACTCATCAAAACCAAAATGTGACTGGGGAAATTGATCACTTTAGTGACTTCAGAGTACCGAGTGAACCCTCTGTCTATAAGAAAAATGAGTACAATAAACATTTTAAAACAATTATGGTTATTTTATTTACCGAAAAGTGGTATCACAAAAATAGATGTAATGCCTAAAATTAGCAAGAAACCACAAAAATTCAGTAATTACCAATATAAAATATTAAGTGGTCTGAAGGAAGAATGGAGAGGAAATTACAGAGCATAAATGATATTCATGTTCAAAAGAGACCTGTTAATAGAATTGTACTTTGCTATTAGAAATGGATTACTAATTAGGAATGGGCTGTAAGTGATGTAAATTGGTCTGTGCAGAGTTAAAGCAGAGGCCAGGAAATCAAAAGCACATTGAGAAAATGGCTGTGTGACCCAGTCATAGTGTAGCTTTCTATGTTATGATTTTCTCCAAAACACAATAATCTTGCCTACATCTCTAAGGCACTGGGAAAAGACTATCCATTTATCTGTACCTTAATTGTGCCAAACACAACTCAAAAAGTATTAAAGCCTATTTTTTGAGGGGGCAGTTGGTTCTTTGAGGATTTGTTTTGCAGGAATTTAATTTTTTGAGTTCTATGTATATTTTAGGTATGAGGCTTTTGTCCATTGTATGGCTGGTAAAGATCATCTCTCAGTCTGTGGGCTTTCTGTTTATCTTGCAAGCTATGTCCTTCGCGGTGCAGAAGCTCTGCAGTTTGGTGCAGTCCCATTTGTCCAACCTTTCTTTGATTGCTTGCATTTCTGGGCCTTTAGAAGTTTTGTCCTGTGCCGAGAAGCCCAAGTATTTCTCCTATTCCTTCTTGTAGTGTTTTCGGGGTGTCTGATTTTACTTCAAGGTCTTTGGTCCATTTGGAATCGATTCTGGCGCAGGGTGATATATAAGGATGGATCTAGCTTTAGTTTGTTACAGGTGTTTAACCAATTTTGCCAGCACCATTTGTTGAAGAGGCTGTATTTCTTCCATCCTATTTTTTTAGCTCCTTCACATCAAAGATTAAGTAGCCATAGTTCTGCAGGTTCATTTCTGTGTCTTTAGTTCTGTTCCATTGGTCCTCAGGCCTGTTCTTGTGCCAATACCAAGCTGTTTTTATTGCTATAGCTTTGTAATACAGCTTGAAGTTTGGTATTGAAATTCCTCCAGCACTGTTCTTTCTACTTTGGATTTTTTTTGCTATTCAGGGTCTTTTATTGTTCCATATGAATTTCTGGATTACTTCCTCTATTTCATTAAAGAATGGTGTTGAGATATTGATGGGTATTGCATTGAATTTGTAGATAGCCTTTGGCAATATTGCCATTTTCACAATGTTAATCCTCCCAACCCAGGAGCATGGGAGGTTTTTCCATTTCCTAAGTTCTGCTTTAATTTCCTTTTTCAGGTATTTAAATCCTCAAAGAACCAACTTCCCCCTCAATAAATGGGCTAAAGACCTAAGAAGAAACGTCTCTGAAGAGGAAATGAGAATGACCAAGAGACACATGAAGAAGTGCTCAATATCACTGGCCATAAAAGAAATGGAAATCAAAACAACATTGAGATTCCACCTCACCCCAGTATGAATGTCCATTATCAGGAAAACTAATAATAACAAATGCTGGAGGGGATGTGGCCAAAAGGGAACCATATTACATTGTTGGTGGGAATGTGAACTTGTTCAACCACTCTGGAAAGCGGTATGGAAGTTCCTCAGAAGGCTAAACATAGAGCTCCCCTATGACCCAGCAGCCCCACTCTTGGGCATCTACACAAAAGATCACAAGCAAGACCACACTAAAGCCACCAGCACAACTATGTTCATTACAACACAATTTGTCATTGCTAAAATATGGAACCAACCCAGGTGCCCCTCAGTAGATGAGTGGATCAGGAAAATGTGGTACATATACACAATGGAATTCTATGCCTCTATTAGAAAGAATGACATTGCCCCATTTGTAAGGAAATGGAAAGACTTGGAAAAAATCATATTAAGTGAAGTGAGCCAGACCCAAAGAAACATGAACTCTATGGTTTCCCTCATAGGGAATAATTAGTACATGTTTAGGCTAGTCATAGCAAAAGATCACAATAGCCCAATAGCTATGCCTGTATGAACACATAAGATGATGCTAAGTGAAATGAACTCCTTGTAATTATTTTCTACATGCCATGTGAAACAGTACCCCCTTTTTTCCCCTCTTGTATCTCTTCCTAGGGTTTTACCCCTGCTATCATGGTATCTGATCTTAGTACCCTGGATACTGTATATACGTGTATTAGAACTAGAGAAGGAAAAGGGAATATCAAATCCGAGAGATAAAGGATAAAAATACAAACCATTCCAAAAACAATACTTACAAAACCATTTGGTGTAAACAACTGTACAACTCACGGGGGGAGAGGGAAAGAGGGAAGGGGAAGATGGGGGAAAAATGAGGGAGGAGGTAACAAGTTGGATAAGAAATGTACTCACTGCCTTACATATCAAACTGTAACCCCTCTGTACTTCACCTTGACAATAAAGAAAAAAAGTTTTAAAAAGTATTAAAGCATATTGAAAAAAAATAAGTATTCATTGGTAAAGTTGTAAACACAACACATACCAGTTGCTTTATTTTTTATACTTGTTTAACTTATTTTATTGTTCAAATTAAAATTTCAGACATGAACGATAAATAAAAAGGAATTAAGCATAGTACCTTCATAGTGTTCCTTTATAAAAGAACACTAAAATTCTGAAAAATGATTTAGCTGTTTATCTGAAAATGTCTGTTATATTTTCACCCAGTATTTCCACTTCTAGGAATAGGCTACAAGGAAATAAATGAAGAACTGGTGGTGTCAAGTCTCTCTTTCATGGAAAACCTTACTTATTACATTAGAGATGTGTGAATGTAGCCCATCTAAGATGGATTGGCCATGGGACGAGATACTCAGGGTGCCACTGTAAGTGTGCAATCTCTGTGGAAAATGTAAAACAGTAGTAAACCCAATGAAAAACCCAAAGTCATGTGATGGGGTTTTAAACAATTCCAGGACCGTGAAGACTCTTCCCCCCAAAAGCCTTTTGATTGTCCAAATTCTAAATAAATGTTGAGGTTATTATTGAGTTCTAAAATGTTTGTAAACTTCAATCTATATATTCAATATTCTCCTTTCATAAGATCACATTCTATGTGGACTTGGTTCTTGAAACCCCTGGTACTGGCCTGTGGTAAGAATCTATCTCATGTCCTCAGGGGCTGGAGCGCTGTAATCCATGATTCTGCTTTAAGCCTTAAATTCAGAATAAGTGTCTGGAATACCATGAGTATCAGGTGTTAAAAACATAGATCAAGTCACAAGAATACACATCAAGTCTTTTATTGATGGAGACATTAGAATTTTCTTTTTCCAATAAAATGATAAAAGTGTAAACTTCAGGGAGAAACATTTTTGTTTGGAAAGCATACATTTTAGTTTGTGATGAAATTTGGATGATACTTTCTAGTCCTGTGATGAGGTTCTGATGTCATTAGTACATTAGTCTTGCAATGATATCTCACTGATACTTCACTTATTTCTCCTTTTTCAAGCATTCATTGCTGTTTCAAACAAAGCAAAATTAAATCATTATGATCAATGCATGAGCACTGGGAGCAGAGACAGTGCTGTCCTGGTACAAATCTACCCCAATCCAGGGCTTCCAGCATTGGCCCAGTGGGCACAAGGGACCATCTTTGTGCTGGTAACTAGGAGGTAGAGGGAGTGATGCAGGTGCTAGTCAATTATAATTCCATCCTTGGGAGACTCATGGAGGCCAAAACCTTGAGGACAACAAGGCAGCTCAGAGGAGCACCCTGGGGAAGATCTGCCAGAAGAAGCTGCAATTCAGGAAGAACTGAGCGTGAGAATCTGCAACCACATCAACACTAAGCAAGCAAGCACCTACTTTCAAATTTCCAACAACTCAGTATAAATATCGTCCTAAGATAATTCATGTGCAGCAATTCTTACTTTAAGTTCCAGGATTATTTCCTAGGCCTCATGCTTGCTAGGCAAGTGCTCTACAACTTGAGCTCTACACCCAAGCCCTTTTTTGCTCTACTTATGTCTCAGATAAGGTCTTATACATTTTCCCTGCAGCCACCCTGGGACAGTAACACTCCTACATCTTTCCTCTCGCTGGGATTATAGGTATGAGCCACAATGGATGGATTATTAGTTGAGATACAGTCTCACTAACTTTTGCCTAGGCTAGCCTTAAACGGTGATTCTCTTGGTCTCTGCCTCACAAACAGCTGATATTACAAATGTATGTTGCCACATTTAGTTAGCAAAATTAAATTAAATTAAGTAAGCCAAGGAAGAATTGATTGATGAACTGTCCATGAAGCCAAAAGATGATAACTTTATGACATTAAATAAAAATAAATTCTAAAAATATTTATTCCTAAGAATGTAAATGGATGCACTATAATACAAGGATAACAAATTGATGAGCAATGATCATTTAAAAATTAGCAATCATTAAACAACAATTGACAATCGTGAAATATCTCTATAGGAACATATTTAAGTTCTTTTTTATTAAAAACTTAAAACATGTTCCAATAGAATGATGTTTAAAGTGAGAAGAAATATGTTCCCCTGATGTATATTGAAGTCTTCCGTTCTGGCACTAATGGAGGTCACTATATTTAGGGACAGAGATTTTTGCAAGGGCAATAAAGTAAAAATGAGATCATACTAGATCCAGTGTATTCGACAAGAAGGAAATGTGCAGAAGCTCAGAAAACAGTGCTTTGTGGAGACTGAAGCCATGACTAGAGTGCTAAGACTAGCCAGGCCAATGGCCACACAGCCAAAGGAGGCCAAATCAGTCAGCATCCACTCCCTGAAGAAGCCAGCCTGGCCTTCAGTGGATCTGGCCCCTTGGCCTTCAGAACCAGGGAAAATACATTTCTGTTGGCTTGGTCGCCTCATTTACATTCTTTTTTTTTTTTTTTTTTGGCCAGACCTGGGCCTTGGACTCAGAGCCTGAGCACTGTCCCTGGCTTCTTTTGGTTTTTTTTTTGCTCAAGGCTAGCACTCTGCCACTTGAGCCACAGTGCCACTTCTGGCCATTTTCTATATATGTGGTGCTGGGGAATTGAACCTAGGGCTTCCTGTATTAGAGGCAAGCACTCTTGCTACCAGGCCATATTCCCAGCCCCCTCATTTACATTCTTTTCTTAAGGAAGTCCTAGGAAACTAAACACTCTGAATGTCCACTGCCGGAGGTGCTCAGACCAAAAGTGTTTCAAATATGGGGAGTTTCTTGAGACCTCGGAATACATGTGTACAATTTAGTGGTAAATCATCCCTATGCCAAAACTCTAAAATCTGAAATGGATTTTTGAGCTTTTTAAATTTTGAATTTAAGATTTTCAAATTAGAGTTCCCTGACATCAGTCATCACAATGATAGGATGTATCACCAGGAACAGAAAAGACGCTGTGGCTTGTGAGCTATGTGGCAGACTCTAGGGAACACTTTATAGGACTTACCATCTCATGTTTTACCACAGAAACAAGTGGCCATTTATGTCCTTCCTTTTCATAGACAAATATTCTTGATATTATAATCACTTTTCTTCACTGGCTTTTCCCCTTGGTAAGTACTGGAGATACTCTCACTCACTTTTATAAATGCAGATGAACACACTGTACACAGCTGCTCCTCTCTGTGGACAGGTGCCTGGCTTCTGTTGCATCAGATGGTGTCTTTGCTCTGGAGCTAAATCCATCCAGGTAGAATTGATTTTCCTATAGGTGATAAGTATTATGTCTTGCTAGATGTTGAAAATGTCCCAGGTGCCTTTGCATTTTGTTCCAACAGCAATGTGAGTCCCGCTGAACATTCACATGTGTTCTCTCAACGTGTGATTGTGTTTGGTTCATTGACAAATGAGTGAACTTATGACAAATAGAGTTAGAATTTGAAATCCATTCAGTTTTTCTATGAACAGCCTATGATACTCTTAAGGTATTTTGTAGGGTTATTTGTCTTTCTGTTCTGTTTTTAGACATCTTTAATATCTGTGGGATATGAATCTTTTGTGTGAGATTAAGCTGTAAATAGCTTCCAAGTTTGTCATTTTTTATGCTTTTCACCCTGAAAATATTTTCAGTATACTGAGACCTATCACATAGCCCCACCGCTTCTGAGCCCCACAGCTTCTGGGATTTTGAGTCACAGGTCATAAAATAATTTAAACATATTTTCTCACATTGTTTATGAGTCCATTTTCTACATTTAAGTTGTCCATTTATAATTTGTCTAAGCACATACTGTGAGAAATGGATCCAGCTTTATATTTTTACTTAAAATTTGCCCATACTCACAAATGAGAATGAGTGAGGATGATTTTTTATCCTCTGCATTTTGTGAACAGCCTGATGTAGAGCAGTGTGGTCCTGCACCTCCTGGATTTAGAAGTGCAGAGCCCCCACCCAGCCCAGACCTGCTGGGCAGAATCTGCACACTCAGAAGTGACTTCTCCTCAGCACTGAGGTCTTGGGTAGGCTTGAGAAACAAGCCAGTGGTTGTGACCCCCAAATTCCACTCAAGGGATATTTTTACACTTAGAAAATTCCTGTTAAAGAAAGACAACTTAAAAAAAAAACACAAAAAGACAACTTATCTAACAAGAAAAACTAAGTTTGCTATGTAGTGAGCCTTGTCTTCTTGTATTTCTAACACATCTTGAGGGATTGACGCTGGAAGCAAACCCCTCCTCCAGATCCGCCCAGCGCATTGTTTGCTCATCACATCAGGTTTTCATCCTGCCCTGCCTTGAGAGGATCTGTCTTGTCTCCTCACCCCAGCAGGCTGTAAGATCTGTGAACCCACAATGTGTGTGAGATGTGCCATTCCCCCTTCACTCCAGTCCATGGCTCAAACATGGAAGTTTCAAGGTTACGGTTTTCAACAAGAGAGGTTTCTTGTGTTTAAAGCATGTGGTCAGAGCAAGTGTTTTTAAAATAGAAAGAAAATGCATCAGTTAGAACAAAAATATATGGCTGGAAAGGGAGTCCTCTTTTTTCATGGAATTCATTATTCCTATAGTTCATCTAGTGGGCAATAAGATAAGTCCATGAGACATTCCTCACGATGTAGAATGACCTTGTTGACCAGGCCAATCTCAAAACAAAATGTTCCCTTCCCACTGGTGTGGTTTTGTTATCATTGCAGCTGTACCTTAAATTTTAAACCATAAAAACTGGGGGTAAATGAGGCTTCACTTTACCCTATGAATTCATGGTCACAATCATATTGCTTCCTGTTTACCCAGATCTAGCCTTTTATTGTGTCCAGTTACTTCTCTCATGAAAACAGATTTCTGTTTGTCATTTGCTATTTAGAGCCCCACCATCAAAGTTTGATTTGGAGCATTTTCTTCTATTAAGCTATCCTGTCCCTTCACTCCAGAGCTCTGTTCTTCTCACTGACTCACTGGTGTGCAGATTGATGTGGCTCACATATGCCTGAGCTTCCTGTCTTCCTACCACTGAATGCCCTTGACCTTGCTATGCTCCTCAACAGGCAGGCTCCCACCAACAGCAAAGTCACCCTGTGTGTCTACATGCTACACTTCCTGCCTGGATATCTGCCTGCATGATATACTTCCGGCTTGGGTGTCTGTCTATGTGGTACACCTCCTGCCTGTTTGTCTGCATGCATGGTAAACTTCCTGCCTGCGTGTCTACCTGTGTGGTACATTTTCAGCCTGCATGTCTACCTGTTGGGGTCCATCTTTCTCGCCTTGATGGAAGGGGCTTGATGCACCTCCCCCAGCTGGGGAATGCAGCCCTTCCACCCTCTCTACATTGGAATCCGGAGAAACCAGTTGGGCAAATAGACCCCTGACTTAGCTGGCAGCCAGCCCGGCGCCTACCAGCCCCGCCCTGGTTCGGCGCGCTCAGAGTGACGCAGCCCCTTGGGGCTCAGGTGACAGCTCTTGGCCTATCGGAATCCTGGCCAACCCCCTTCCTTCGGAATCATCTCCCCTTGACCTTCTCTCAATAAAGTTAGTTCGCTCTCAGAAGCCTACTCCGTGGTCTATGTACGCTAGCTCCCAGGGAAGGATAGCGGCCACATTACCACGTAGGTCACGCGCACGCCAGGCCGGAGTGACCCCTACATCTCACTCTAACTTACCTGCAGATCGAGGGTTAGGGGAGAGGACGATACGGAGGGTAATAAGAGAGAAAGAAATAAGCATCCGAGCCGGGTCAGAGAAAGAACCCCAACATCTACCTGCACGGTATACTTCCTGCCTGCATGTCTGCCTGCGAGTCTGCCTACATGTCTCCCTGCATGTCTGCCTGCATGGTATACTTCCTGCATGGGTGTCTGCCTGCATGACACACTTCCTGTGCCTCAGTGTCTGCCTGTGAGGTATACTTCCTGCCTGGGTGACTGCCTGAATAGTATACTTCCTGCCTGAATGTCTGCCTGTGTGGTGCACTTTCTGCTTGAGGACATTGTGGCTCAGAATTTCTACTCTCATCATCTCAGGGCATGTGGTGTCAGCTCCATACTGGACAGAATGAAAATTCAGAAGCAGTCTTAGATAACAGACATAAGACAGATCTCAAGGTCACAATGGAATTGGATCAGTGGTTTTTCTCAATGCACTGTGAATTCTCTGCAGGATTCACAGAAACATAAAGAGGCTCAGATGGCCTTGAAACTAGAGACAATCACATTAAAAAAAGGTTTCTGCTACATATGGCATGAAACTAGGCAATTGGGCAGAGTCAACTTGACCCCACTCATGGGCTGAGAACAGGCTCCCCAGTCCTTTTTCAGCAAGGTGTGTTGGCAGAATTGAGAAATGGAGACACAAGGTGGTAACAAAAATCCTCAAGAAATGCGAAAAACAGCAGTTGGAGGGTTGGGGAAATACCAACAGGAAAGTGGGAAACAGCTGGCTTGTCAACCAGCCAGACCGAGCCACAGAGATTGTTTCTGGATGTGGAGTGCAGGACTCCATCCAACAGAGATGAGGGTGCTCCCAGGGAGACCCTGCTTCTTAATCAGTCTCAGATCTGGGCTCCTCTCCAGTTGTTAGTGCTGCCAGTTTCCTAAACAGAATATGTGTTTGTAGGTAGCAGGATTTGAAATGTACAGCCCTACCTTGTCTTCTTATCTCTGATGGACACTTGATCTTGATCAGAAGTGGACATATAACACAGATTTCACTCTGTATGAGAAAAGGACACAGATATGGTAGAATGTAGGCATGCAAGATAGATTCGCAAGTGGAAATACATTGTTGGAACCACCCTGTGACAACAGACATTTAACTGAACAAATAGAGACAAAACTGAACAGATTTTTATGACTTAGGAAAATGACAATAAAGGTTTGGAAAATGAGCATGATGAAAGACAGGTAGACTTGGTGGGTTTGATGTGTGAGTTACAGAGCCCATGAAAGACAGAGGAACAAGCAGAAGTCATTTGCAGAAAGGTAAAAAGAAGATAAAGATTTTCTCCAACATGGAGTGGTGCCAACTATTTTCAGCATTTACCAGTTTACCTGTTTTCTCCCTGTATTTTAAACTTATCTTTCACTATCAGGGAACACATGGCCATTGCACGGCACCTCAGCTTGTTGCTCCCACCTGTGACTTGCCAGACCTTGGGCTCAGCTTCCCAGAAAGTGTGTTCTATTTTTCTTTCTGTTTATTTATTTGTTTGTTTTGCTTATTGCCAGTCCTGGGGCTTGAACTCAGGGCCTGAGAACTGTGCTTGGCTTCTTTTTGCTCAAGGCTAGCATTCTACCTCTTGAGCCAGAGTGCCACTCTAATTTTCTTTCTGAATTGTGGAATTTGTCTATTCTGTATTCTCAATACAATAAAGATCTAATATAAAGAGTAAATCTTTAATATATTTTATGGATCCAAGAGTAATGACACATGTCTGTAATCCCAGCATTTGGAAGAATGAGGTAACAGGTTTGCAAGTTCCTGAGCATTCAAGCTGCATAGTGAGTTAGAAGCTGGGATACACATAATGGTCATCCAAAAATCTTATAAAGGATGTTCTGGGGAGAAAGATGGCAACGATGGTAAAAATGAGGTCATTTTCTTAAGTAAATGATAAAAATATAAATATTTCTAATCAACTTTGCTACATAAGAATTTAAAGCTTCCTTTTTGCAATATAACATGTCAGTTTATGAGTACAATGCATCTTGAGCATTATCATCCTTATTCCTTAGATTATTTGCTATTAAAAACATTAAATTACAAGATTCACAGGCTGGCCAAAGATGATTGTAGTTTTCTAAATGTTTTCAAGATGTGCATCTGAGCAGAGCGACAGAGAAAATGAGTGATAAAATCCACCATGATGGTCATTCACTGAGCACTGCTGTGTGCTGATCACCAGGATAAGGTGCTAGATGAACACTTGTAGATTCACTACAGCAAGAAGATGTGAAGCTTAATATCATTTGTGTAGGCCTGAAGAAACAGGGATCCAGCCTGGTTACTTTGAGGCCATAGTGGGGACCCCAAATGATGTCCTCAGCACCCACTCTATCCTTTGCCTAACAGATGATGTCTAAGAGCTGTGCATTTTGTTCACACTCCCCCAGGCAGATAGTCTGTTGCAGTTAGTCTTGAAATCAGTTTGCGCTGGATCCTGCTTGACTTCATTGCTGTGCGTTCTTGTGCACCCGTTGGAAGTGCAATGAATGTTTAATATTTTATTTCAAGCCTCAGGCTTGCATGCTTTAGTTAAAAGATATCTCCTACTCTTGGTTTTGAAAGTCTTCCTCTTGGTCACAGTTGTTCATGAAGTTTAATTCTAGATAAAGTGGTATTCTTGGGTTCCCAGAAGTTCCTATGAGCCTCCCTCAACCCACAGCACACATACCTTAAGCTTTACTTTCCCAGTGGTGGCAAGTTCCCATCTTAGAGAAGTTTTAAGATATTCCAAAAATTCTGACTCTAATTTCTTGCAAAAGAAAATCCCGATTGGTACGTGAAGGAAAGTGGCAGAAATCATTCTTCAAAGCCACAATATGCACGGAGAGAAAATATAGATCATGAAAATTATGGTCCCCTCTCTAAACTCTCTACCAATTTTACCAGAAACTATGGACAAAAAAAATCATTTCAATGAAATGCTGACTTGAAGTCCAACATTCAGATAATGTCATGAAACCTAGCCAGTGACTAGTTCAAGGAAGAAATTTTCTGGGATCATTATTCTTCAATAATACATGAACTAGGTGGAAAATACCATGCTTAAATGTTGGGTTGCTTATAAATTTTTTTGAAGTTGTGCTAAAGCAATTCAGTAAAAATAGCAGGCATCCCTGTGATGAGGCATTATGTTAATGTTTTGTTCAAGATCCAGATTCCAATTTACACTATTTCCATAATTTTTAACTTGGAGCAATACAATTCTTATATTTCCTTTTAATTTGAATGCAACAATATTTTCAAATTTTACAAGGCCAAAAGAAAAAGTGCACTTTGATGTTTGCTTCATGGGTCAGTGGTAAGAAGGTCCTTTACCTTCTTCAGGATCATGGCTATCTTGATTGCAGAAGGCCCTTCTCTTCCCTTAGAAGTGTCCTCATAAGACACATGCCCAGCTGGCCTCCTGTACACTCTTCTGGAGAGCGCGTGGTCCCTGCACACACTCTGAACAATCCTAGAGACCATGTGGTCCCTGTACACACTCCTGTAGAGAATGTGGCCTCCCACTCCTGGCGAGCGTGTGGCCTCTGCACACACCCCACACACTCCTGGAGAGCATGTGGTCTCTGCACACACCCCTCACACTCCTGGAGAGCATGTGGTCTCTACACACACCCCTTACACTCCTGGAGAGCATGTGGTCTCTGCACACATTCCACGCACTCCTGGAGAGCGTGTGGTCTCTGCACACACCCCTCACACTCCTGGAGAGCGTGTGGTCTCTGCACACACCCCTCACACTCCTGGAGAGCGTGTGGTCTCTGCACACACCCCTCACACTCCTGGAGAGCGTGTGGTCTCTGCACACATTCCACACACTCCTGGAGAGCGTGTGGTCTCTGCACACATTCCACACACTCCTGGAGAGCGTGTGGTCTCTGCACACATTCCACACACTCCTGGAGAGCGTGTGGTCTCTGCACACATTCCACACACTCCTGGAGAGCGTGTGGTCTCTGCACACATTCCACACACTCCTGGAGAGCATGTGGTCTCTGCACACACCCCTCACACTCCTGGAGAGCATGTGGTATCTGCACACATTCCTCACACTCCTGGAGAGCATGTGGTCTCTGCACACATTCCTCACAAACCTGGAGAGCATGTGGTCTCTGCACACACCCCTCACACTCCTGGAGAGCGTGTGGTCTCTGCACACACCCCTCACACTCCTGGAGAGCGTGTGGTCTCTGCACACACCCCTCACACTCCTGGAGAGCGTGTGGTCTCTGCACACACCCCTCACACTCCTGGAGAGCGTGTGGTCTCTGCACACACCCCTCACACTCCTGGAGAGCGTGTGGTCTCTGCACACATCCCACACACTCCTGGAGAGCATGTGGTCTCTGCACACATCCCTCACACTCCTGGAGAGCGTGTGGTCTCTGCACACACCCCTCACACTCCTGGAGAGCGTGTAGTCTCTGCACACACCCCTCACACTCCTGGAGAGCGTGTGGTCTCTGCACACACCCCTCACACTCCTGGAGAGCGTGTGGTCTCTGCACACACCCCTCACACTCCTGGAGAGCGTGTGGTCTCTGCACACACCCCTCACACTCCTGGAGAGCGTGTGGTCTCTGCACACACCCCTCACACTCCTGGAGAGCGTGTGGTCTCTGCACACACCCCTCACACTCCTGGAGAGCGTGTGGTCTCTGCACACACCTCTCACACTCCTGGAGAGCATGTGGTCTCTGCACACACCCCTCACACTCCTGGAGAACGTGTGGTCTCTGCACACATTCCACACACTCCTGGAGAGCGTGTGGTCTCTGCACACACCCCTCACACTCCTGGAGAGTGTGTGGTCTCTGCACACAGCCCTCACACTCCTGGCGAGCGTGTGGTCTCTGCACACATTCCACACACTCTCGGAGAGCGTGTGGTCTCTGCACACATTCCACACACTCTCGGAGAGCATGTGGCTTCTGCACACATTCCTGGAAAGCGTGCAGTCCCTGCACATACTCCTGGAGAGTGTGTGATCCCTGCACATGCTCCTGGAGAGCACCAATGTGGCAAGCAGTTTGCTCATCTCCTGGCACAGGGTCCAACTTCATTGCAGCTTCACAGCCTCCTCATTATGAAGGTATAGCCACACAGACTGTACTAGGGGAGATGGCAACCATGTCTGAGCCTCAAGAATGAGGCTACCTCTATGATCTCAACTAGCCTACTTTTGTATTGTAAAGGTGATATACAGAGGTGTTACAGTTACATAAGTAAGGTAATAAGTACATTTATTTTCAAGCAGTGATACCTCCACCCTCATTTTCTCCCACTTTCCCTCTCCTCTACCTTCTCTCCCCCCAAATTGTAAAAATCATTTCCAATTTAGTGTCTAGTGAGTATAGCTGTTGCATTGGTTCATCATTTTTCCCATCATTTCTGTGCTCCCCTTTCCTTTCCCCAGGTTAGATAAACACATACAGAATGAAAGTTACTGGAATCAGAAGCAGTGGCCTACTTTTAGTGACTTCCTTGTATTTGCATGCAGCGGGTCCAGTGGAAAGATCCTGGACTCCCACAGGAGCACCTGCCACACTCCAGTGTGGAAGTGGAAACACACTCTTCTGTTGTTACGCCACGAACATTTTAGAGAGTTGGTGTCAAAGTTGTACTACTTTAACACCATGTTTTCTAGTTCCTGGAACTTTAATGCCATAGGATTAAAATCCCTTAAAAATGATTAATTCTCTTCTCCTGTTACTTTAGCAGAATAGATATAAACAATAACAGTATCAGATTGTGTAGATATATTTAGCTCCAAAAATGTGACTTCAATAGCAACTGAAAATGTTTTCAGGTCTTTCTTGGATAACAATGAGTAGATATAGGCTTTATATCTTCAAGAAGTAGGAGTGGAAACATATATGAGTATGAAAAGAGATAGACATTGGCTATGGCTGCAGTTAGCACAGAACTTGGAGTGGTGAAGAAATGCAAAGCACAACAATCCTCTATCTCCTTAATACCCTGGGACAACAACAAATTATCTTCAATAAAAGACTTGTTTCTCTCCATGACAATGAGAATATAGATAAGCCACTGAGAAAATGTTTATTGGCATGCTGTGTTCCATCTGAAGTAAAGCAGAGGCATCTAAAGCATAAAGGCCCTTTCAGGCAACAGACTGTCAAACTGGAGACTCAAAAGTCAATATAATTAAGATAAAACTACAGGGAAAAAGTACTACCAAGATCTGGAGGGCCTGGGAAGAGGAAAGGAGTGATGCATAGTTCCATACATCTCATGTTCAGTTATGCCAGGGATTTAAGGTATGTGATAGTCACCAGCAGGTTCTGCTTAGTGAAAACAAGCTGGCAGCCTCTCGAGTGGACATTCTACTGTGCACACAAGATCCTTAGCTATGTTCATCACATTTGTCAACCCATCTCTCTCAGCCCAGAGACCAGATGGCTATTCCAACCACAGCAAGCACTAAGCATTCTCAGACTTTCTGAAGCACAAATGAACATATAAACACTTTCTCATTTCAAATTGAACAAAACTTCTTTGAGATTAAAACAATATGCCTCACTCCATGATAAGAATCACCCTTTCCGGATCCCCACTCCCATGTAACCTTGACAAGGAGAGCCACTCAAACCTCTTCCAGCCCGTGCTCTGCACAATGCTGCCTGCAGGCAAAGTTTGCAATTTTCCTTGGTTTTGTGAATTTTATTTCATATTGGACTGAATAATTCAGCTTCAAGAGGCTTGTTCCCTAATATAATATGGTTCATGGAAGGGACACATCTGGAGCTCCATTTTATCATGTGTCTGGGCACATGTGGTTTCACAGTCTTTGTCAATGCTGTACTTTGAGTCTTCCACCTTAAAATTATGCAGTGTTTTCAGATTCAAAAGCTAGGGCTGTGAGTGTCACAATTTATTTAAGACGCTGAAGAAGGTTCACACAGGTCCTGAGAGATTGTGGTACTTGTTATTTGTTTTAATAGTGAGCAGTTCTATTTTAATAGGAATTTAACTTTCAAGTACAAAGGAAAGACTGGGAGTTAGATATATGTCTGCTGGCTCCAGACTCCTTTGTTAGCCCATCAGGAATCACTGCAGTACCCTGCTCCAGCCGCATTTCATGAGAGGCTTTTACAAGAACATTACTGGAAATACTCATAACTGGAAGATCAAATTCCAAGCCTCAGCTGTCTGCAAGTTCTTTCCTGAAGTACTAGAGCAACCATCAGAGCTTCAGCCACTTTAACTCCTTTATAGAATTCAAACAACAATGAAGAAAGTAGAAAAAAGAGGAAGGCTAAATTCCATATGAAAACTATAAACACATGAAGATTTCCTCAGGGAGATTATGAGATCCAGAGACAAGTGGGTTGTAGGGGAGCCTAGAACTATCGCCATCTACAGCCAGTACCAGAGCCTTTCTCCCACCTGTCCAGAGACTTAACCTGCGCATCCCCACCGTTGTTTCCCTTTAATTTCTCTTGTTTTCTCTTCTAAGAGGCAAAGGAATTCTCTTTGATAGGCCACAGGATAATGCTCCCTCTATGCTCATTGCCTTCAGGTTCTACAGAAATAAACTCCTCTGACTAGTTTCACCCAATTGTTTTTAAAACCATGAGTTTGTGTTTAATCATAGGGGCTGTAGTTTATGCATAACTCTTATCAGCAAAGACTGTTTATCTGAACAGATAGAAATGCATACCTAGACATTCTGCTTGTCACAGAGTGACTGGAACCCTAACAAAACACACACGCACTGAGACACTGTTCCCATAATTCTGGTGATTTGGGAAAGCAATGGACCAATTCTAAGGCATTGACCATTACAGAGTCTTGAGAACTCTCTCACAGCCCCTTGCTCACCCATGACCCCCAGCAGATTGTATGAAATGCTTTTCCTCTCTCAAGCCTCAGCACAACCAGGTAGAGGCAAGACCCCAATAAACATAGATGCCACCTGCTTCAGAAACAAGCATTTCTTGAGTATAATTCAGCATCTGAATTGCGGCTTATTCCCTAAAGCAACAGAACTGTTGTGAGATTCCCAGAACATTGTTTGAAAAGCCCTGCTGGCAAAACTACCTGGGGTATTTCAGCTACCATAGGTAGGTCATCTGACTGGCTTGATCTCTTCAGAAAAGCATAGAAGGTGAAATACCTCATTGTTAAGAACAACTGTTACTTATTAAAATTTTCAGAGGTGTGTGTGTGTGTGTGTGTATGTGTGTGTGTGTGTGTGTGAATACATTAGGAACAATGGTTTGTATTTCATTTCAAATCACAATACATTCTGATTTTGTAATTAATCTGTTTTATATCAGTAACATCCTGTTTTGCTGTAATATTTTCATATCTTTTAATATATCATTGGCAGATCCCCAGAAGTGTTTTGCCTTTGTACATATAATTTTTATTTTATTTTGTTTACTCATCAGTTCAAAATACTGAGTTTAGCAGTAAAGCGAGATTATCCCAGCTGAAGAGTGTACACTTAGCAGTGACCCAGTGATTATCAGCCTTCAATGCCACCAGTACCTGAGCAGGGTTAACAGGGATGTTTGCAGTAGAGTCAAATAGGAGATTTGTTTTATCATTCCTCCCAGAAGCATCAGCACTCCCCATTAGCCACAGAGTGATCCTTTTGTAGGAGTCAGAGACTTCAGTAGACCATCCCCTTGGATTCTCTGTTCCATCAGAGCAGAAAGTCTGAGAATAGACTGCTGATGTAGGTGATAAAAATAATCTCACTTCCTTCATCATCATCTGAGTCCCAAAGCTCAGTGCTACCAACAAAGTCTTCTCAACCCTCACCTCAGTACTTAGAACAAAGTCCTCTCAGTCCTGAGCTCATTACTAACAACAAAATCCTTTCAGCCTACAACTGAGTACTAAAAGCAAAGTCCTCTTGGCTCTCAACCAAGTACTTAATAACAAAGTCCTCACAGTTTAGTACTAACAACAAAGTCCTCTCGGCTCTCAGCTCAGTACTGACAATAAAGACTTCTCAGCCCATGAGTTCTCCCTTGGGAGAAACCCAGATCATGACATGCATCTCTGTCTCCCTCAGCAGTAGCTGGACCCAACCAAGTGGCCCATTTCTTTTCTACCACACCAACTCTGACCCTCTGTTCGAAATGCTTAGAACAGAGAAGAGAGGACATGCTTGGTGAACTCCATCTGAAGCTGCCCTCTGCATCACTTGGTGTACCTCATTTCTGGACCTTCTGTTTGGCTCATGGGCATGCCAAACATTCCACTCACCTTCTCCATCCCTAAACTGGCTCCCTAAGCATTCCCTGTCCATAGATGGTCAAGCACCTCAAGTTGGCAGCCAGCTTGACTGCAGGACTGGGAGAAGAAAACAAACTTCAATATTCCAGGGGCCTCACTTTGGAAAAGAAGAGGCATGTTCTCAGGACAATCTCTTTTGCAGGCTCAAGAAAGACATAAGTCCCTAAAGAATGTCCCCACTAAGAAGAAGCAAGAGGAGATAAGTAGGCACAGTTATGGAAAGGTGGAAGAGATCTTCAGATCCCAAATCCCAGCTGACTGAGAAGGCATTGCTCTTCTGAAGTTAATAGTGAAAACAGGAAGTAACCAGTTCTTCTTTCATGAAGACATAAATGGAAAATTTAATAGAAAACCAGGGAAACATAACCCTACCAAAAGAATACAATATTTATGTAATCAGCCCCAAAGAGAGGAATCTGCAAACTGCTTTAAGATTCAAATTTAGTGTTATAAAGAAACCTGGTAAGCTAGAAGAGAACACAGACTGACACACAAATAAAAAAGTCATACCATTGAAAACAAATAGAGTGGCCAAAGGCACAACTGCAAACCTACCTCTAGACTCCTACAGCTGCACCTCTTTCCCTGGGCCAGTGCCTGCTCCAGCCACATCTTCCTTTCACCCGGCATGGGTGCCACTGTTCTGCCAGATCTCATCTCCCCATTCAGTCTTCTGGATGATTCCAAGGACCCCAGACAGATCAGGGAGCCTCTACCTGTGGCTTCCTCATTGGATGGTAAGGAACTGCCCTTTTTCTAAAGAGGAGCCCAAAGGAAAGACTTGTCAACTTTTGTGGATCTCAAAACCATGCCTTGGTGATTCATGTTCTGTCAGGGTGTAATGATGGACTTTACTCTGCAGAAACAGCAGCACTTAGATTCTTCTCAGAATACTATACTATGCATGTTGATATGATAGTGGGGAAGTATGGACCCTCTTCTCTGTGGGTGTGACATAGCCAAACCTGATATGAGTCTCAGATTGGACTGAGAGAAGACTCATGGACCTCCTTTTCATGTCATACCTGCTTAAAGAAAACTGGAAAGCTTAAGAATTTGATGAAATTCAAGAAAAAATCAATGTAATGTCGATATTAGACAATATGTCAACAGTAGTCTTATATGAACGTACATACATAGCTTTTGAGCTATTGTATTCCACTGATTTTTCTTGGGCTTGGCCACGTGGCTACTGTATATGTTCTTGATACATTGTATATTGTATATATGTCTACCTGACCTAGAGAAGGGAATGAAAAACAGGGTGTAAGATATCACAAGAAACGTACACGCTGCCCTATTATGTAACTGTACCCTTTTTGCACAACACCTTGTCAAAAAATTTGTGTTCAATAAATAAATAAATTAAATTAAAAAAAGAAAAATCAAGATAATTATCCAAGATCATTTGCATACAACAACTACAAAAATAAGGATGGGAGTAGCATACATGAAAAGACATTTGCTCTAGTAGAAAAAAAAGCCTGCTAATTCAGAAGCACTACCTCCATAATATGCTACTCAAGGAAAGACTTTAAGACATGCCTCAGATTTAATCATCAGAAATCTAAGTCCTTCAAGACAGATACTAAGCAAGTATAATGGACATGGGAGATCATTCCCTGACATCAAGGGAAGAATGATTTTTACTTGTCCTAGCAAGGATTCTAATCGTAATGAGGTGCTTCTTCAGAATTAATGAAGGTGACAATAGCACAGTCTTTTGTGTATGGAAACTAAGAAATCATTCCTTTAAAAATGAGGCTCAAAAACACATAATAGATTATATCAAGGGGAAAAAACCCACCCATATACAATTTTAAAAAGTAAAGAGAACCAATACTGAAAGAAAACATTTGTGCATTGAGTGTGGGAAATCCTTCTGGAAGTCAGTATTGACTGTGTATCAGGGAAATCACAGAGGAGAAAATTCCTATTAGTGGCACCAGCGTGGAAATGCACTTAGAGTCAGTTCCCACTGACCATCAAAGAATACACAGAGGAGGAGTCATATGAGTGTGTGAAGTGTTTCAGATTGAAGTCACACCTCATCTGTCCCCAGAGAACTCACCCAGGAGAGAAGTCCTATGAGTGCAATAACTGCAGGAAGTCTTTTCATTTGAAGACAAACCTTACTGTATATCAGAGGACTCATACAGGGGAGAAAGCTTATGTCTGTAAGGGATGTGGGAAAGCCTTCTCCCAGAAAGCAACAGGGTTTTCTGAGTCAGTATGAACTTCTATATGCCTAGTAAATGTGCAAAGTGCTTTCAGCAGAAGACAAACCTGATTGCACATCAAAGAACTCATACAGATAAGAAACAATATGTTTGCAGTGAGTGTAGTTGTGTGTATGTGGTAAGTCCTATTATAAGAGAGACCTTCTTATCCATCAGAAAACTCATAACAGAAAGAACATGGAGATGGAATAAGTGAATGAAGTGGTTTCTTGGTGCAGTCCCTCCAAGTTAATGTAAACATTTAGTTTTAAACAGAGTAGCATGTTTAAACATGTTAATGTTAATCACAAATGTGAAAATAGTTATTAAAGTTCCATGCTATAAGTGGCTCCGTGGTGCAATGGACAGCACACTGGACTTCTAGAGGCTGAGGGCATTCAAAGTTCTGTGCTATGCAACAATTATTGATTACTAGCATATGAAATAGTTAGGATAATAGTAATTGAACATAATCACTTATGAAGCTAGTTTTTGAAGTTTTAAACTTCTCCTACTGACAAATACTTTACTAAATAAATCCTTAAAAGAGACATACAAGGATAGGTTATAAATGATTACTTGTACTTTAAAAGAAAAAAACAAATCTACTACATCTTAATTCTCATTACATTCTGTGTAAAACACAATACTAGTTAATTCCCTAAGATTCCCATTCCCCTAGCTTAATGCAAGCAAAAAGACAAGACTTCCTGAAAAATAGCCGAGGCAAAAAAGGGCCAGGTACCTAGCTCAAGTGGTAGAGTGTTTGCCTAGAAAGTAAGAGACTCTGAGTTCAAACCCCAATATAGTAAAAAAAAAAAAATAATAATATCAACAATTGCCTTGAATATAAATGGATCAAATCCCCCAATCAAGATATATACAATCAAGTGTATTTATTTTTCAATCAAGATACAACCACATGCTGCCCACAATAGTCTCATTTCAGCTTCAAGGATACATATAGAAGGGATGGGAAAGGGAAAGAGAAAGGGGAAAGGAAAGGGAAGGGAAAGGAAGGGAAGGGAAGGAGAAAGGGGAAAGGAAAGGGAAGGGAAGGGAAGGGAAGGGAAGGGAAGGAAAGGAAAGTGAAAGAGAAAGGGGAAAGGAAGAGAAAGAGAAAGGGGAAAGGGAAGGGAAGGAAAGGGAAGGAAAAGGAACTCCACATAAATGAAATTCAGAAAAGAGCAGAGATAGCTATATTTTCATCAAACAAAATAGGCATTCTCAAAATCATTACAGGAAACAAAAAAGATCAGTTCATCAAGAGGGACCAATTCATCAAGAGACTCTAATAACTGTCACTATATAACCACTGAACACCTAAATGTGAAAGGAATACCAACAATAAGATAGACAGTGACATGATAATTATAGGTGACTCCAAATATCCCTACTCAGTCATAGACAAACCACCCAGACATAAAATCAATAAGGAAACATTAGATCTGAGCTGTTCAGGACCAAATGGTCCTGATGGTAGATAAGGGTTCTTCCAAAGAAAGCCTGTAGATGGCTTCCATGAAATGCTTTGAGGAGAGATCCCCTAATTCTTGATTCGCCTCTGTATATATAATGGTAGCAGCTTAGGTTTCCTAAGACAGAGGGGTGTCCTTCTTTCTCTGTTCCAAAATACTTCAGTTTCCTCATAAATGACTGTATATTGGATAAATGTTGAAATTACTTCCCTCTCTATGGCTCCTTTTGTACCACAAACTGACCACTGCATCCAGAACAACCTGCTGCTCCTGGGGTTAGCACTCACTCCCATTTTTTGGCATAAACTCTGTATGCAAGCTTCCAGATAATCCTTCTGTATGGCCTTGGCCAGTACTAAGATCAGCTTGTGACACTCCAAAGACACTGCTTCCTGCATCATCTTCCACCTTTGCTTCTTTCTAAGTAGTATTTTGACAGTCACCTGTGCTTGGATTATGCTATAATAACAACTTTCTCCAGCTCGTAAATCCCCATCCATAGTGTTCAGCACCCAATAATATTCTCCCAGCCATACAGTTAAAATTTGACAAATTTAAAAGGAGAGTGTTTTTAATAAACTATCACAAGAAAGATTAAAAAAACATGATTCCATAAACTCAGCAAGAATTCTATTTTTAAAAATCTCATTTATAAGAACTTGAAAAGATTTAATTTCTGAAATCATCAAAAGATGGCTTAAATAATTAGAAAACTATTTCCTTTGGAAGTAATTGACTTCAGCATATAATTTAATTGCTGTCCATTACACCAGTGACAATGCAGGCAGCAAAATCTTCAAATGCAGCTGCATTCCATCCATGCCTTTGTGATCATAGAGACATGTGCTCTGTGAGCTAGATGTTTTTTGCAAAATCTGCATTTAGTACTTCAAATGCCTAACTTTTGGCCAGAAAATGTATAACTTGTATGTGCAGTACCATTTACTTCTGCCACATGTGAATGAGGCTGAATGAGAGTAGTACTGTGCTTTCAACCCTGCACCAGCATATGCACTGTGGTCTTCTTGCCTTTACCTTCCAAAACTACCATGGTGAGTGAACTCCTGTCTGGTGTCCCATCAGACCCTCAGCCTCTCTCAAGGTTAGCTGGTGTTAGATAATGACGAGGCAGTTGCAATGAGGACATGGAGACTCCATCCAAGGGCTCCAGGTAGTCACCTGCCTTTCCTTGTCCAGTCTTATTTAAACCAAGTTGTGTTTCTGCATACTGTCCATAGCAAACCCTGCTGTGGTCCTATGGCCTAAAGAGGCCAGTCCAATCCTAGCCCTGGTCATTCCAGCCTCCTAACAGTGTTGGCACTTACTAGCTTTCTGTGGGACCCTGAGGAGTAGTTGTATCTATGAATTTGGACATAGAGTGAGAAGCCAGCTGGTTTGAGTGTGGTTTCCACAGCATGGTCAGCCAGCTGAGCTGCATCCAACTGTATTTTTTGAACTATTAATATTTGATTTTATTGCTTTTTCCTCCCTTCCTGAGCTCAAAGCAGAGTAAGACTGACCTTTCATAGCACTCTGCTGAAAGAATAAGGAGCTTTTCCTAAAGTGTACAACATGAACTTTAATTGAAATATTAGAAATAAGCAACTGTGTAAATTCAGTACATGTTCCAAGGATTTTATGTTTAAGTCACATAATGAAGGATATTTGGGTCTTTAGTACTATTGGCTGCTTCCAGCACTGACCCCAGGAGCAGAACTGTAGCTGGAGAGCTAACAGGTTTGTGAGTGAGGATGCCTACCATGGGAATTGTGGGTCATTTCAGGAAACAGGTACAGGACTCAGTAGTGCTTGGTAATTTGGGAAGGGTTTGTGGAAGTAGGACTCTAGACAGGCCCACTAGGAAACAGGTGCAATTTCATTATTGGCTACTTCCATGGGTCTGACCTGAAGCAGGCAGGTCTAAACTGGGACTAAGGCTCTGATGAGTCACCATTTCTTATCACAAAGGGAATTTTTGTGGTGTTCAATTTTCTGTGGCATGACCAATACTCATGTTCTGCCTATGTTCATTATGATTGCTGGTTCCTTCCTCTTAATCTGTGAGGCATGCTGTCTGAAGCTGATGTTTTCTGGACTGTTTGTGCTCAAAGAGCAATGTAGATGCTAACCTAAGGTGCCAGACAAGCTCTGGCTTTTTCATTGACAAAATTTATAAGTCAACATTTAAACTCGCTTTCTACTTAATCATTGAATCAAAATGTCCAAAAGAAGTGAAGTGACATGTCTAAAGTCAGATCATTGCTAACCTCTGGGGTCCAGAAAACAGCCAATTGTCCCCCGAGCAGCCTTTGTACTTTCCCTACTGCCTCACACAGTCTCAGACCTGCACCTGTCTAAGGCATGAAGAAGGGTACCAATGCACAGGGCATCTCTCTATTCTACACAAACAGGGAAGTTCTCTGTTAAACATGTGAATATTTCCATTCTGAAGCTATCTTTTGAGACCAAGTCCTTGGTCATCAAAGGCATTTTTTTTTTGCTCTTGTTTTGTCCCTATACTCTCAGTCCACATCTACCTCTCTGTCTGGAAGGAGACAAGACACTTCCATGTTTGTGAATATTCACAATCATCTTAATGCCCCTCAAAATTGAGAGCCAATTCATAGTAACTGTTCATGGGATAGACAGGCTTCACACTGAGAATTAGTTCTCCAAGTACCAATCACACCATTCTCTCTGGTTCTCAAGACTTACATTGATCAATGAGTTGTCAATCACTTTCCAGCATATAGGGTCTCTGGGAGCACAATGCAGGGTCTTAGACTTGGAAAGAAATACAAAGCCATCATGCTGACACCACTGCTGTGATTTTTTATTCATCTTTGGAGTGCTCTTGAACCATCAAGGCCATGTGAAAAAACAAACTTTAATGTATTTTAGTTGGAAAAGCTGGGAAGAGTCTTCCCAGAAGCTCCACAAGCCACCTGTAGAGAGCACCAAATGCCAGAATCCAGAGCTACCACTTGCCAAGACTCCTGACCAACTTGCATGGGCAGGGGGAGGTCCTGATTTCCTAGGAGGCCTGCAGCTGTTCCTGAAATCACTGTGTGCCTGGATGTCTGGATTCAGGCAGGAAGACAGTGCCTCCTGACATCCACTCCAACAAGCAGCAGTGGGCCCCCCACCCCCCAGCCGAGGTAGACCTGGCCTGCTTCTCAAGACCTGTCATTAACAACCTAGACCTTTAGAATTCATCAGATGATACCAACATCTGATTTTATAACTGATCTTGAATTTTAACATAAACTGAGAAACAATCTCTTCCATCCCCCCCTTCACTTCTTAGAATTGTCTGGTAAATTCCTTTGCCAGTATTCCAAGTATTTTAGGACTATTCATAAATAAGTACAGGTGGCTACCAGAACCCCTTCAACCTATTTTTATGAAGTTGTAAAGATTATGTGTCCCTGTACTCTCTATTATCTTGCTGCTGGAAAAGAGCCACTGTGGTATTACAAGTTGCTTTTGCATGTAAAAACAAACAGGAATTACATCTCCTGCCCAAAGGGCAGACACCTTGTGTGGGCTTAGAAACAGAACCTCTTGAGTGGTACCTTCACTTCCTCCACCGTGAGTCCCAGACTCTGGCCCTCACCTCATCACCCTTAGAAACAGGACATCTGAGGCTCTGTCCTTACTTCCTCCACCATTAAAATCAGGACATCTAGGACCCTGCCCTTACCTCTTCCACCATTAGAAAAACAGGAGGGGTCCAGCCTTCACCTCCTCTGCCAGGTTAGTCTTGGGTGTGTGACTTACAGCTTTTACCCTTGAAGCAAAGCGCTAGCGCATACTCATTCTTATTTCTTTACTTGAGTTGTCACTTACAATCCTTTATGACATTGTTCCTCTGAGCACAGAAAAAGAGGAAAACTGACATTTAGCATAGTCCTGGGTGCCATGATCAGCATATATAGACATTCATCTGTTCTGAAGTAGAACTCCCAAGATGGGTGCTGGTCTCTGTTTCACAGACAGGGAGACTGAAGCCAGGGGGCCACGGAGTTTCCCACAGCCACAGGGAGTGTAAGCTGCAGGGGACAGGTTTTGACACCTTGGCCTCTGGTCTTTTGCTGTATAACAGGACTAGGTTTAGGTCAGCATCATCACTAATGGTAAGAGTATAATTACTATTAGTGCCACCATGATGTGGCTCTTGCTATGGATCAGACATAGCAGTGATTTCTCAAATCATTAGTTCACACTTCCACAACCCTGTGGGACAGACATTCTTACGCCAGCCATTAAAGGATGTCTGAGACTTGAAGAGTGAGCGCTCTGCCTAGGCACTGCAGCAAAGACAGAGAAAAGCCAGATCTTTGCAGCCACCATGACCAGAGTGTAAGACATCCTTCAAAATCACACCAGCTTCTCACACATGGCCTCCCCATAATGATATAGTACTATAACAACACCATTCCACAAATACATTTTCTTATTTTTTATGTGACCACCCACTTACCAGGTAATTTAAAATATCTAACTGCCAATGGACACTTTGCTAAATGTTAAGGACACAGAAATATAAATGAACAGGTATGGTTCCAGGCCAGAAGCAATTCTTCCATTCTCTAAATGTTCCCTTTGTTATTCTGGCAGGCCAACCAGTCCTTGCCATCTTTATACAGGGAACACTGGGACATGTCTTCAAAGAGAAATGGACTTTTCAGAAAGGGAAAAAGATGGGACTGACAAAGTACATGTCCCACCTAGGACCCCAACCTAGTAAAATGCACACATGTCAGTTCCCTGTGTGTAGCTGCTGCCTTCGTGGACACAGAGTTCAATGCCTGGGCCATGCTGCTCTGAGCCATCGCTCTGCCTTTGGTTCTTATGCATCCTGGGTGTCAGCATACTTTGGATGCCTGATGGGATATCTCATCCTTCCTTGTCTTTAAAATGGAAACTCCTGCAGCCACCTGCTACTCTCAACCCTTAGCTCAGATTTTTCAAATAAGTAATGAGAAGAACAATACTTTTCATTAAGCTTTTCATCACCTGGGTTTATAATATAGTTCCAGTTCTGTTGAAAATGTCCACAAACTTAGAAACAAGATCATGTGGATCAGTTACAGAACAAACCACTAGAGCCTCAGCAGAAATGCCAAGGACATCAGGAGAAGCAGGAAATTCATTGAACCACAGGGCTAGACAGCTCTGACTCAGAAACTGAAAAGGAGTCAACACATTTTGTCATTTTGAAGCACACGTTAATTTCTGGGCACAAAAATATCTAAAGCTTGCTATTGCATTCTGCATCTTTAAAAACATTTGGCAAAATGGCTTGTTTCTTTAATTGTACTATTTTCCCAGAAATTTTTTTTTTAAAAAATCATTGAATAACTCTGAAATTGCTGAAAAAAGACAGTGTCCCTATCCTGAATCCCTGGATCCCCGAGGCACTCTGATCGACCCACCTGATAAGGTTCTCATGATGCCACAACTCAGAGAAAGGGTATAACTCAAAGGAAGGGAGGGGCAGGATACAGCAACCACTGTCCCCAGACATCTCTGCCCAACAGATGGAACCGTGACTGTGAAGGAAAATACATCAGTCTGATTTAAGGCATCACAAGCACTGTGATAGTGGCATGGCTGGCTCACAGTGACATGAAATCATTAATAGGAAAATGTTCTTGAAGACATTATTCAGTGGATGTGATAAGGAACAAATGTCTACTCAGAAGTCAATGAGGAATCTCTATATTTCATTCTACCTAAAGTCCAAGCAAAGTACTTTAGGATGCCACATTTTAAAATATCTGTGCTGGTCAGCTTAAAAACTTTTTGTTCATTTATCATTGAAAAAAACTTGTGATTTAGACATCACTGCTCATACTTTGTGGGAAAGAAACTAATACATGGAGGAAAAGAAACTAATTCAACCAGGACTCCAGTGCAAATTCCTAAAATTTGAGTGCATTACTCATTGTGTTTTAAGTTGGGCAAAACATGACTTGAGCTGTTAGGTGCATTTATGGAAATTCATGATTAAAATTATATTTATTCAAAGGTTATTTTATCAACAGGAAATTTTTTGTCTCAAGTCCAATGATACCACTGTTTATAAAGAATGCAATGAAGTAATTTGAAATTCTAGATTTCTTTACAAATAAAATATACTAGTAGCAGAGAACTTAAGGGTAGTATTCATCCTAAGCAAGCTGGAATGGAGAGAAAACAGCAAAAAGAAAAAAAAGTGAGGCTTTTACAGTGTTTGGATTTATTCCTAAAGCAAATGGAAGAAAAATTTTAACTGGTATTTCTAATTCACCCAAATAAAAGTAGAAAAGTGAGGCAAAAATAAACAAATAGAAAATCTAACAGAAGAGATTGGCAGTCTTAAGACAATGAACAGCTGTGGAGAAAGTCTAGGAGGTAGGGCCAGAGAGGAGAGGGGCTCTGAGGACAAGGAGTCACCCAAGCCTGGATAGACCACTGCAGGAAGCCTGCAAAAGCACTGGCTTGACAAGAAGTTCTTTTTGACATTTTTTGTTACTATTTTTATCATGTGGCACAAAGTTTGCCCTGAAGAGCACAAGCTAATTCTCAAACTGCACAGATACATTCACTATCTTCCCAGTAGGTAGAGAAGAAATATGTTCATTTAGTAATCATTTATGATAAACACCAAAAATGTTTCAATAAACAAGAACAGAATAAAGTGTACAAATTTTTTAAGAACTCCTAGAGCATTGTCTTGTCAATTACACGTGGAAAACTTCCAGTAGGAGACCAGTAGAACAAGGGTACCTATGGACACTGAAGTCAGTTCAGAGAGCCTGGAAAAGGGAGTAGAAGTGTTAGAATTGAGATGTGAAATGAATGAGTATTACCTATATGTGATTAAATATGTGTGTTGAAAATCTAAAAACAAAAAAAGCTAACCATAAACTTTTTATATTTAGCAAGTTTTTGACTTTGAGTACTAAGTCAAGAATTTTAATTTTATTAAAAATCAGAAAGGAAACAACCTTTCAAAACACTACAAAACACTACCAGAAAATAGTAATAAGAGAGGAACCAGCTTCACAGAGCATGGAAAAGAGCACATTACCACACACAGCCACACTAGAAAGAGCTCAGCATTCCTTAAAAGCCAGTGTGGTGTGACACAACCCAGCCCTAGCTGTAAACTGGCCCCAGCACCAACACAAACCCGCCTGTGCACCACAATATCTGGACAAGATATTAACAAGAGCATAATTTAAATTCCTCTAAAACTGGGCCCAACACAAATGTCTCTCAACAACAGAATGCACAAATGACACAAATGTTCTTCAAGCTATTACCCAGCGATAAGAAAGGACAGCTCTGTGTAACCACAAAGATAAATCTCACAAATAGATGTCAAGCCAAAGAAACCAGACAAAAAAGAATAATTTCATGTAAGATCAAAATCAATCTGTGGTATTAGAAATCAAGGCAATTTTTTTTTTTTTGGTAGAAAAGAGAGTACTCATTGGAAGGAGCCTGGTATTTGGCTTTTTGAGATTGGCAGGTGTGCTCATGGACATAGGGGTTGTGCTGGAGATTCCATAGGGGGCATACCAGGGTGAGGTACCACAGGATGTGTGTGTGTGTGTCTGTGTGTGTATATGTGTGTGTTTGCGTACGTGTGTGTACACTCTCGTGTGCATGTGTATGTCTGCCACAGGACTCACAGTTTACTTTTCTTACATTCTACTTTGGTGCAAAGCTGAAATGGAGAGTTAGTGCTCTGATAATCATGATGCTGAGGCAATATCAGACTCTGAATACTCTGAACAAAGTGTAGTAGGGGAGCACCAATCAGTGAATTTCCCTGATCCGCAGTTGGTGTGGGTCAAGAACACTGAGGACCACACTAAGAGGGAAGATGGGCCAGCCCCTAACAGGCACTTGGGGATTCAGGCTGGAAGTTAGAATTAGAAAATGGAGACATGAGCCAGAGGCGGTGTCACTGGCAACCCCAGAGGACACTGAACAGCTGTAAACACAACACTGGAACTCCAGTTTAGTTCCGAAGATGTGTAGCCTGTAGCTGAAGTCTCCAAACTTCAGGTGGTATCTGAAACAGAAATAGGTGGATTGAAAAATAGAAAATGCTGCTTCAGAAGATGCCTAAAGACCATGTCTCAAAAACTCCATTGCTTAGAGGCCAAAAGGAAAGTCAAGCAGAGGAGAAAGGATGGATGGAAGCAAAGCCTTGAGGCCTGAGGAACTGTAACCATAGCCCACACCTACATATACACACAATTATGGGTTTAGCCCAATAATTAACCAAATGTGCACACATCCCTAGTTTTAGCCCAATGTTTTAGTTACACAAGTTTTGAAAAATCTTGCTTTTTCTTCTATTCTTTCTCCCCAGCCCCCATTCTCCATGTGTGGGATTCAAGGTAGCTAGAAAGCTATGATGACATTAATGTATGGATAACTCCAGGCCAGGTCAAGACAGTGGCTGTCCTTCTGACTATAGGAGTGAAAAATGCCCAACATCCAAGACAACAAGGGACAAGTCTGGAGACTAAGGCCAGCATCAAGGAACAAGCTGACCTGAGGCCAGTCTCTGGCCCACAGGCCTGCCTCAGCATGTCCATCCTGAAGCTCATGCTCCTGGACATGTCTGTAAACACTGTCCTCCCAGCTGCTCACTAGGTCTGTGATCCTTTATTTTATAGGAGTTGTATTTTTCCTCATGGTTTTGGGTTTAAAGTCAAGGGACTGTGTCTGCTGAAGGCCTCATGCTAGCACAGCCCCCATGTGTGTGGAGTATCACACAGTGAAGGACAGGGCCTATCCATTTGTCTCCCTCTTCTACTCTCTCCTTACAAGACCACCAGGATTTAACCACAATGATCCTACCTAGTTATATTCACCCCCAAGACCCCACCTCTAAGTTTCACAATCAGATGAAGTTTCAGCCATCTTCAAACCTCACGACAGGAATTAATTTCAATGAATGAGGCCTCAGGGTGTATCAA
Source organism: Perognathus longimembris pacificus (assembly GCF_023159225.1). Lineage (NCBI taxonomy): Eukaryota > Metazoa > Chordata > Mammalia > Rodentia > Heteromyidae > Perognathus > Perognathus longimembris. Next base: position 77,817,036 of record NC_063168.1, read on the forward strand.
ACAATATCTAAACCTCCACATCATCTTCATCATCATACTGCGGGTCAGAATTTCTATCATCTCCATTGACTCAAGGTTTTTAAATGAACAATCTTATTGACATTAAAATTTAAAACCTCAATTTCTGTTTTTCATAATTCCTTACTTTTTAAATTCAGCAGCAAGGGCTGGGAATTTGGCCTAGAGGCAAGAATGCTTGCCTCATATACATGAAGCCCTGGGTTCGATTCCCCAGCACCACATATATATATATATAAAACAGCCAGAAGTGGCGCTGTGGCTCAAGTGGCAGAGTGCTAGCCTTGAGCAAAAAGAAGCCAGGGACAGTGCTCAGGCCCTGAGTCCAAGCCCAGGACTGGCAAAATAAATAAATAAAAATAAATTCAGCTGCAAGCCATGTACATCTATGAAAATGTTTGGCCCCCAGCTTAATTAGCATTATCTCTTTTGGAATAGCCAAGATATTGGCATCAACACCTTTCAAATGCCATTTATTATCTTTCCAAAGACACTCTTTGCAGAACTTCCCTATGACAGGGCCCAAATGAAACACCAATGATGACTTAAGCAAAAGAATAATGTATCAATTAAATAATGTTCTTTTATAAAAATGTAGCGATTAACCAAAGGCCCACATGTTGGCAGTCACTGCTATTTCAAAGCAGATCTGATGTGATGGCAACATAACTGATTCTAGAAATGAAAATAATTGATGCTTCAGACACACATGTTACTAAAAATAGGATTTTCTTCCACTAAAGGGTCCAGATGCACTGTTGACTAAAGAGACCCAATTCCATAACCAGCTCGCGGTAGTCAGGAGCAAGGATGCTCTGTCCCAAGGCAGCTTGCTCTGACATCTTCAGCCCACCACTGCCTCTGGATGCTGGAAGCTGCTCAGTTGAAGCCACCTAGATGATGGCTCTTTACCACATTACAGATTTGCAAACACTCAGTTACAGCAAAGCAGATGGGTTAAGTGGAAGCTTGTCCCTCTCCCAACGCAATGCATATAACCACACCAAGGAGAAGACTGGATCAGTTCTGGTTAGAAGGTACTGAATGAGCACAGCCAGGCCATTCCTGGTGCGACAAGCTGAGACATTGACAACCATGCATAGATGAGAAGACTGACATGGAAGCAAAATAGAAAGTACCATGCAACCTAAGAAAGGGGTCTATGCAATACTGTAAAAGAAAGAAGAAAGAAAGTATCAGCAAAGTTCTCACTAAGAATTAAAACAACCTTGGCTTTCAAAAATAGAACATCCCTGATCCCCCCCGCCATGGAGAAATGCTGAAGAAGTCTGTAAATTTGCCAACAGCTCATCATAACTGAAATACAGTACAAAATAGTGAAAGGGAAGTAGGAGAGAATACAAATTTGAAAAGAGGAAAATTTTGAATGCCAGCTTACACAGTGGCCTTCTGTAGTTCCAGATTCCTCAGATTTAACTAAGCATACATCACAAATACTGGGAAAGAGTTTTCACTTTCACTGGTCACATACAGATGTATTTCTTGTCATTATTCCCTAAATAGTACTGTATAGCACTCCACTGTATGAGGTATAGAAGTCATCTAGAGATTACTTAAGGTACAGGTGAAGCTCTGTGGGTTCTATTCAAATACACCACTTCCTGTGATGGAGTTGAGCTTTGGGAGGACCTTGGAATTCCTCCTCTGGGGATAGGAGGAATCCTGCACTCAAATTCAAAGGAATTGGACATCAATGACATTTCTGAGGAGACTAATATGATAGAAACTCTACTTTAGGAAACAAATGTATTTCATCAGAAAAATAAGAGGAAATGTTTGAGACATTTTGGGAAATCCAGATGAGGCATCATAAGGGCCTGAATATGGAGTCTCTGTGGGAGCTGGTCACACTGAATCTCCGGAATCTTCCCATCCCGTTTCCATGGCAACAGACCAAACAACAGAATGGTTTCCTCAGAGGGATACTGGCTGGCTCTGTGGCAGGAAGGAAGGTGACATGTCACAAGTCCCATCCTGCCTTCCTGGGGCCAGCAGTGAAGACAGAGCTAGCTCTGAACCACTCTTCCTTGCTTGGCAAAGGAAGCAGCATCAGCTTGTGTCTCAGGGATGGAGAGATGGAGGTCATGTGCATGCCTTTAGGTTGGGAAGAAAACAGTTTAGCATATGGGGCATGTGCACAGTTGTGTATGATGTGGCCCTGTGTAGTTTGCACTTGCAACACACAGGCCTGCAGGGTCCACCAATCAGTGCCTGGGGCCACCACCCTGGGGATAGCTCCTGTCCTGCATTGCAGGTTTATGTATTTGTGCCCATGTTCCCATCCTTCATGCTTTCAAGCAAGTTTTCATTGTTGATGTTGTTTTTAAAACAGAAACCTAGAAACATGGGGGCAAGTATCTGTAGACCCTCTCTGGTCTTGAACTAATTTTGCACTCACTGTTGTTCTTTTTTTTTTTTTTTTTTTTTACCAGTCCTGGGGCTTGGACTCAGGGCCTGAGCACTTTCCCTGGCTTCTTATTGCTCAAGGCTAGCACTCTGCCACTTGAGCCACAGCGCCACTTCTGGCCATTTTCTATATATGTGGTGCTGGGGAATCGAACCCAGGGCTTCGTGTATAAGAGGCAAGCACTCTTGCCACTAGGCCATATCCCCAGCCCCTCACTGTTGTTGTAGGCATAGGGACCACAGCCTCCTGTGCAGCATAGCCATCCTGTGCTGGTCTCCCAGAGCAGCCATCAGTGTGGCTAACAGAAAGCCTGCAAGTTCCATCTTGTATAAAAGACCTGGGATAGCAGGTTGGAGGGTACAGATGTAGGAGATAGAGAGAGGTCAACAGACACAGCTGAAAGAGTGTAACAGATACAGTATCTGAGCACAAATTGGGGCGATGGAAAGAGTGTAACAGTTGGTTCCATCTCAGCACTGAGCAGAATCCCAGGTCCCTGGTCCCCACTCTTCCCTACCCCTGGAGTCATCTCCTGGTTTCCCTTGCTTCCAGAATAAAGCGCCCCTTACCCAGAGGTGAGCAAGGAAAGGGGCATGTTCCTATAGATTCAAATCTGGGTCTGGGTTAGATGGAAATAACTTTAAATTTTACTTACACAATCTTAGAACTACTTGGGCTTAACATAAAAAGCCGTATAGATCATATGAAATAGAAGTGTCAGGAGATGTCTGTGGTCTGTGCTCATGCTTTTACAGTTATTTAGCACGTGCAGAATTCCCTGGCACAATGTACCTTTGCATACCACACTCTGCTGGTCATCCCCCAGCTCTGGGTGTGTTACCTCGCACACCACACATTGCTGCCCATCCCCCAGCTCTGGGTGTTACTGCCTCCAGTTTTTGGGAAATGGAAAGGTATACCTCAAAGCAAATGCTTACTTCTGACTAATGATGGGAACTCTGTGGACCCTGTACATTGAACACCACTCAATACTGCCCTCAGAAGAGGACAGACTCTGGGGCAAGCACCACCTGTACAACTTCTACTTCTCAGTGCCATCTTTCAGTGCCACTGCCTAGGAGGCCCCAGAGGAGCTGGAGAGAAGGCAGCTAACCCTGTTGGTGGTCATGCTGCCATCAGCCCAATAGAGAGAAGGCATCTCTGTCCCACAGACTCTGACTCTAACCCAAGACTCAATTTGTAGACCACACTTGTGGAACAAGAAGATGGCTTTGTCCTCTGTTCGGTGTTGTTCTCTGTCCCAATGCTGTACTGGACCAGAGCTGCCCTCGTCTCTTCATTCTCATTCCCTCTCCTGACAAATGTCTAGGAAAAAATGAATAAATGCAAGAAATTCTGGTAGAAAAGAGACCATTTCAGCTTATTTAAATGCACATCCTTTTCTCTTAATTTCTTTGTGTGTGCTTATTTCCCTACCTCTTCAGAAAGAAACACTATTTGCTCAAGGAAGATGAGATTGCTGGTGGGAAAACATAAATGCAGAGAGGCATTATTCCATTTTTGATCAAAATAATACATATCCTACATTTAAAAGTCGTAGCATGAGAGAATGAATAAGAATTTGCACATAGGCCTAGATGCACATGTACCTGTATACCTGTTCATGTGTACAAACATATATACATAAAATGCATAGATTATTGTTTTCACTCAGTTCCTTTTGACATGGAAGTTCTTGCACAGTCTCAGATGTGTGGGAGAGCACAGACACTCATGTTTCTGCCTCACAGCAGGAGTAGGATCTTCCTTCTGGGCCTCATGGGCAATGCTGGGCATGGGGGCTTGGACTCACAAGACCCCCAGCAGCATTTAGAGGCTCCGCTGTATACCTACCACATAGCACAGAAGTCAAAGTCCTCAGTGAGCACCTCAGAATCAGCAGGTACCTGGGGTTTTGATGCAATGTGTGCTGCACCTATAGAGAGAGGAGAGCTTTCTAGGCAGGGCCTAGGGGGCTGGGTATCTAGAACCAGATCGGAGGTTTCACAGGCCTTCTTTCCTCAGAACCATCCTGCTGTGTGAGTGGGTTGGCCCTCTCCTCACCCCAGGTGGCTTTTATAAACGCCCTCCCTTTTTGTATTTTTATGTTGTACTGAAACATCTGAGAAACACACAAGACGAGTCAAGGTTAAATAGGTAAATCACAAACGACTATAAAATTTACCTAGATCATTCTAAGTTGAATTCAGCAATTAAATGTTTACCACAGACTCCCTGGGAAAGCCAATTCCATCCATATTCTACATTTCCTAAGTGAGAACCTGAATGTGTGGGTCAAGTGATAACAGCTGCCCTGGCCTGTTGCTGCCTCTGTTTCTCCTTTCTCTTCTTTTTTGAGCATGTGTTTTCTATGTTTTCATCACATTAATGATTTCTTGGTACACTACTGATTTCTAGCAGATTTAGCCAAATTCAGATTTGTATATGGAGGAGCTAGAGTTGTGCCTACACATTTCTACAAGCAAAGGGGCAAACTTGAAGTTATAAAGCCCCTTCTTGGAGGTGCTATGAAATGCTGGAGTGGTGTTTTGTTAAAAAGATAACTTGATCAGCATACAACATCTGGAAACTAAAGCTGTACAGTTAATCCCCCCACACATACCCTGCCCACCATGTATTGATCCCAGGTGCCCATCCTTATTTCACTACAGAGGAAAAAGCAGCAGGATTTTAACTGTCCTCTGACTTTATTCTGTCACCCAGAGAAGGAAAGGGAATATCAAAACTGAGAGACAAAGGATAAAAAGATAAATGACTCCAAAAGGAATACCTACAAAACCATTTGGTGTAAACCAACTGAACAGCTCATGGAGGGGAGAGGGGAAGGAGAAGTGGGGGAAAATGAGGGAGAAGGTAACAAATTGTACAAGAAATGTACCCATCTGTACGTCACTTGACAATAAATATTCAGAAAAAAAAAGGAAGGGGGAAAAAAAGCCATTACCCAGCTATGGCCCCAGCAGTGGGCAGGATTTTCCTAGAAATTCATGCTGATTTGGTTGTCATCTTGAGAATGAAGAGAGGCATGCGCTCAGAGGGTGGCAAAGCCCTGAGGGTCCTGCCTCTGAAGTTAGGCATCATAAATGGGTTAAGTTTCTTTCACCTGCTCTCTGTCCAAACCCACTCTTTTGCCCTGCCATCATGCCAGCACCGGGCAGTGAAGATGCCCTTGCCCTGCTGTTGGACTGCCTGGCCTCTAGAACTGAAAACAAATTTCCATTGTTTAAAACTTCCTCAGCCCATGGTGGTGTTAAGGGAATAGAAAATGGACCATGCTTCAAATCACATCACCTGCTTATGAGCTGCTACACTACTTCTTGAATGTATTTGACAAAACATAAACTCATCCTACTTTTACATTCAATTCTAATTCTCTATTTTGTTCTAGAAATCATTAAGACATTTTAGAGAAGTTGGACTTCTAAGTATTCTTTAAGCAAGAAAATGACATTTGAAAAATTATTCTTGGCCTTGTGTGGTAGCCCACATCTGTAATCCTAACCATTCTGAAAAGACAATCTGAGTAAAATCATGAGAATCTATGGAAAACTAAAGCAAAAGGGTTAGGTGTGTGGCCCAATTGTTAAATTGCTTGTTTCACTTAAAGCAGAAGACCTTGAGTTCAAACCCTAGTGCCACAAAAAAAAGCTCTCAATTATACCAGTAAACCATGTACTTTACAAATAGCTCCCCGAAGGGGTTCTAAGAAGAACCTGTAGCTATCCATAAACCCTTGTAAGTCTTTCGTCAGCTCTGTGCTCAAAGAAAGCTAAGGATGGGGCAGGGAGGAAAGAGGGTAGAGGTGCCCCACTCTTTCCTCTGTGAATTTCCTTAGACCAGTGCAAGACTTCCCTCCCTCAATCTCTCTCTACTCATCATCTGCATGCAAAATGTGATAGTGTGATGGCAGAACAGAATCCATTTTTTTTTCTTAAAGAAGATCCAAGAATTGGTTGCTGGGCAGTGACGCTCTGAGATCTCTCCTCCATGTGGTAAGTGCCACACCGAGGTTAAGGAGGAAAACCCAGGCAGCTGACTGGTGAGGTCTAGCCTCTTCACCAGGTACCCCAAGGTACGTTACTCTCCAACACTTAGAAACAAAAGCACATATTTAGTTATTGGTTCTATGTACTGCATTTAATTGGTGAACCAAAATCTTTTCCTTTAGAGTAATCACCAGTGACAAAAATATCTGCCACATTTTGTACCTTGAAAGCCTATTATTCTGTGCATGAGAGGAAGAAAGAATGAAAAGAAACAGAACTTCATTATGTCATGCCAGTGAGTTTAAGAATCCACAGTGCATTCCAGGGTAGAGTGTGGGCTTCCTTGTCTAAACCTGGCCAAGACCCCCTTGCACTGGATTCAGGGCCTTCAAGACTGTTTATATACATCTTTTTGTGGGAGGTCAGGGTTGTACTCTCAACAGCTGTGGAAAACAGCATCTTACCCATTTCTAACATGGATATGTTTTAATTGACACATCTCTTCTTTTTAACTGTCACATGTATCATGTAATGTTCATGAGCCAGGCACATACAGGCCATAAAATGCTCGTGGGTCAGGCACTCACACATGTCAGCCTTCTTGTTTAGCATCTGTGGGTTTCTGTAACTGTGCACTTTAATCTTCCCAAGACCTTGCACTTCCTGTCACTCTTGATGCCAAGAAATTGCGGCAGTGACTAAGTTTGGTGGGGCATACCTGTACTCCCATCACTTGAGAAGAGGAAGTAGGAGAGTTTGGAATTGGAAACCAGTATCAATTACACAGAAGCTGAAAGCCAGCCTCGGCTAAATACATAATGAGACCAGTCTCAAAAAAAGGAGAGGTCTGGGAATATGGCCTAGTGGCAAGAGTGCTTGCCTTGTATACACGAAGTCCTGGGTTTGATTCCCCAGCAACACATATATAGAAAATGGCCAGAAGTGGCACTGTGACTCAAGTGATAAAGTGCTAGCCTTGAGCAAAAAGAAGCCAGGGACAGTGCTCAGGCCCTGAGTCCAAGGCCCAGGACTGGGTTAAAAAAAAAAAAAAAAAAAAAAAAGGAGGAGGAAAAAATAGAGCTCTCGACAACAAAATTCCCAAGAAGTTCAGCTTCAAGGAACAGACTACATCTGTTTTATACTGTTTGTCTCTTGCTTAATAAAAATAATAATAACAGAAAATCCCTACCCTTTTCCCATACTGTAATTGGACCAAATCACTCTATTTTCCCAACAAATACACAAGCAGGCACACTTAGAATAGGAATGTGGCAAGGTACACAGTCCTCCTAGTCGCCATTAACCCTCTCACCACAGAAAATCAACAAACCATTGAGGTTTCAAGAGTGTCAAGGTAACTGACAAAACACACAAACAGAAAGGTGTATAAGCAGAGATGGCCCTATCCTCTAAAATTACAGGCAGGACCTATGGAAGCTTGTGAGGAAAGAAAAAATGTCTGGGACTTCAAAATTCATTCTTCCTTTTGATCAAAACATCTATGACCAAGAGTGGTTCTTCCTTTTGATCAAAACATCTATGACCAAGAGTGGTCATCTTGTGCTAGCATTCAGCAACAAGGTTCAGTGTCTAAGAACAGACTGAGCATCAGAGACCACACGTAAGTATCCAGGAGCAGGGCTGGGCATCTAGGTCCAGAGCTTAGTATCCAGGAGCAGGGTTCAGTATCAAAGACCATATGGAAGCATCCAGGAGCAGAGATGAACATACAGGTGCAGGGCTGGGCGAGTGTCTAGGACCAAGTCTGAACATCCCAAGACCAATGCTGAGCACAAAGATCACTGTCAGGCATTACAAGACTCCAGGCAGCAGTTTAGAAATTAGGAGGATTGCCCACTAGAACCAGAATTCTAGGCCATACCCTCTTGAGAATGAGTGGTTAACACCAGCGGGATTCTGGGACCCTTTAGTAGTCTGTTCATCCTATTCTAAGTACTCCTACCTATGTTCATGATTTACTTCTTGATGTAAAATTAAGTTGGATTTATTGTGGTGTGGTTGCCAAAAAATAAATATATTTAAGATTGTCATTGTAATAGTTTTACATAAAATGAACTGAAAAATATTTGCCATGGCCAAGTTAATAAACAATTCCATTTCCTTACTTAGATACCTTGCTGTCTGAGAGTGGGAGACATTTAAGATCTGCCTTCTGATTGCCTGTAACCTGTGTCAGGATGACTAGCTGTGCCCTGACGTCAACTGAGGTGGGCTGGATACACAGTACGGTCAGGTGTGAGAACTCTGAAATCTGCTGAGGTGGGTCTGAGGCTGGACCACTCCCCATGCAGAGGATCTGCTCTTCTGTGCTGTGTTGCCTGTCTCTGGAGGGAGATCACAGAAGGTGTTGTGCACCTTCTCTCTCCATGCTCTTCAGCACTGCCTCTTCTGTTTCTCTACTCTTCCAGGCTATTTTTTGCCCACCTGGGTTCCTCTACCGTGGTGCATGCATGTCCCTTGAGTAAGGATCATTGCTCACACTGATGTTTCTATGAGGCCAGGAACGCTAGAAACTACTGTTGCTTCTTCTTGCTGGCCAGCCCTATCCCTGAGGATGCTTGCAGATCCCACTTCTTAGAACTCACTTAAATTTTTGTATATGAACCCACTTTGTATGATTGCTAGCATTTTTGCAATAAATCTCTGATAATAACAGAGACATTCAGAAAATTTACATTTGTGGTTCTCACTGTGACAGGGAAGAGCTGCACACAGTTGTCCAATCTGCCTAAGAATCAGTATATTTTCTTTGTGAAAGTACAAGCATAAAACTGGAGTTGCTATTGCTCAGAATCTTTCTTCATCATGTGTGCATGCGTGTGTGTGTGTTTACATGTATATGTGTATACATTTTAAAGCTGTAATATTGGAAAGAAATAAAATAGTAATAGATAAATTCATACCTACAAAAGAAATGCACCATTCATAAAATTATATAAGGATGATAACAGATCCAATTTTTAAGCTAAAATAATTAGCAAGGATAAAATGACAAGCAGATTGAAGACAGTGGGTAATGTTCACAATTATGTGCTTTATTTCTCCAATGGATTTCTGCACATTTGGTTTTTTAAGAGAAAAAAGAAGCATTGCAGAAGTTCTTGATTTTACTCAAGCCAAAAACATACTTAATTTCATACTAACAATGACATTTTATTAATCAGAGTTTGCACTGCTGTATAAGTACATTTCAAAGATGGACTTGCAAATAATAATAATTTTTAAATCTAAGTTTTCACTTTATTTTTAGTTGTCTAAACTTAGCCTAAGCCCTCTGGCTGCCTTTCATAATCTTGAAAACAAGCCAGTCTCTTTTGAACAAGAGCCCTTTCCTGAGGGAGTTTATGGCTCAGGAGGTCTGTGCAGGGTATGGAGGCTTTTTGTGCATTACACAAAAGGTGTAAGCTGTGACCACCCCCTCGTTGGAAGTGTAGGAGACATGTGTTGTGAGCTAGATTGTGATGGTGATTTGGGGTGGCTGGTCTGAAGCACAAGTTTCACTGGCCACAGTTTGTCAAATGAAGAAGGGGAGGAACTACTGAATGTAAACACTAAAAACTGACCTTCCACCCACTGAGAAATGTCTCAGAGCTTCTCGCTACTTAAGCAACTATGTAGTTTGTTAGAACACTGGCTTTGTGGACACAAATCTGTTCCACACAGCAGGTTCTGCATCCATGGCCACAGGGCACCCCAGTGCCTACTGTGGCTCTCCCAGGGAAAGAGGAGAGACCATACAGAGAGCCTTTCCTCTACCATGCTCATGCAGGGCCACAGACATCCCAGCACCTACCGTGGCTGTCCTAGAGAAAGGGGAAAGAGCCTTTCCTCCACCATGCTCATGCAGAACCCTAAGCACATCCAGAGTCCCCGGCCTTCACTCCATGGGAAACAATAACGCACTTTTGTTTTGAATGAGAATGAGAAACCAAGGGGCAATTCTAAAAGGAAAACAAAATAGTTTCGGAGTGTCAAGATTGTTGGACATATCATATATTGGAGAGATTCCATAGATTTACCTAAAAATAATTTAGCTTAATAAAATTTGCTTGGTCTGAGAAAACTGAAAACTCCTCTCAGTTAATGAAATCATATCTAACCCAGCACTAATAAACCTAACCTCATCTTTCAAAACTGTATTTTTGGACAGCAGTACTTCATAACATTGGATGAGCTCCACAATAAACTGACTCTTCCTAAGGCTTTAGTGGATGTGTGGTCCTTAACAATGTGAAAAACATAAAATTTGGCTTGTTAGATTTTATAATTAAATCTTAAAATACATTGAGCAGAATAGATATCTGTGTGAAAAAAAATTAATGTTCCTAATAAATCCTAAGTAGGTTGTTATGTTCAAGAATCTCAGGATTACTTTATATTAAGTAATCCAACACAATGTTATGTCTTTGGTCTTCCTTTGGCAATTCCTTTTTTTCCTTCCATGAACTGTTTTATTGTTATTGCAAAGGTGATGTACAGAGGGATTACAGTTACATAAGTCGGGTAAAGAGTACATTTCTTTTTAGACAAGTCAGGTAAAGAGTACATTTCTTTTTAGACAATGTCTCCCCTTCCCTCATTCTCTCCCAGTTTTTCCCTCCCTCCCACAAGTTTTGTAGTTCATTGTGCCTTTGTGGTCCTCTCCTAAGAGCATTGTCTTTGGTCCCCCTGTGTGTGAGTGCCTGGACCAACTGTTCCTGCCCTTACAAAGTGCTCTCACTGTCCATCTGTAAAAAAATACCATACCACAAAATGGCATTACAGTAAGCCATCTGAGACAGAGATTGCTGACCAACTGAGGGAAAAACATTCCTTAACAAAACTTTATTCTCCTGGTTCTAAACCTTACAATTAAAGCAAACATCTTAATCACAATTCATATCTCTAAGGAAAGGTTTTTGCATATAACACTAGACATCTAAGCATGGAAAGCAGCATTTCCCAGGAGGCAACTGCTTCAGTGCTTAGTGGAAAGGTGTCTGAGTCTGAACTTAGATTCTGAACTACATAGGGCTGTGGCTAGAAAAAATGATAGAGATGTCTGGATAAATAAGGGAGGAAGCAAACACCTGGCAGTTTCCTAGCAGAAGATAAGAAGTTCTTTCACATGGGCTAGATGGGGAGCAAATCACAGCCTGGCACATATAGTTGATGAATAGTTCAGATGTCCTTAGAGAAGCAGCTACAGTGCTCATCACGCAGGGGTGGCATGAACATGAACATGCTGACAAGGTGTGCTGCGCTGACTTACAGTACTTGGGCTTCAATCTGAAAGCATAGGTATCGGCCATCCCAGAGGACCAGGCAGAGATAATCACAGGCAGGAGAAGAAGGTTCATAAGGAGGTTTATTAGTGGGGCCATAGTTCCCATGAGAGAGGGAGCTACATGGCATCTGCACCTTATCCAGGTGGCAGCTTCTCTCTTTGGGGGTGAAGGAAGAAGAAGTTAGGTAGTGAGTAGGAGTGGCTCATTAGGTATGGATGGATCTGGGGGCTAGTGGGAGGAGCTGAGGACCTAAGGCTAGGGAAATGCTAACATTCCCCCATTTGTTGTTTATTAATTACAGAAGAGGGGTACCAGGCCAGGAATATGGGCAGAGGTTGTCTCTTCTGGAACTACTTCCTGCTGAAAAGGGGCGAAGTAGTCAGGGGTCCCTGATTTGTCATTTGGCCTGGTACCGTCCAGTTTGGTTGGTAAAAGTCCTCATCATTTCCACAAAAATGGTTATCAGGGCCAATGGATGTCATGGTCTCCTCTGGCTACCTCCTGCAGCTTGGGCACATCAAGGAGTCCCTGGGCCTGGGGTCTTCAGGGTCCAGATCTGCGCTGGGAAGAGAAGTGTAGTAAGAGGATGGCCTTGAACTGTAAGTTCCCAGGTGGCGTCCTAGGTGAGGGATGTTATCCTGTTAAAAGAGACTTGAAAAGGGTCAGGCATAAAGCTGACAACATGAACGACATGGGAGAATACACCCTGGGCACAAGCCAGAAAAGTTCCATTTGGAACATAAACCCAATTGTGGCCCATTACAAGGAAGGAGGAATAACTGGACTGAGGGCAGGAAGGAAGTGTTTAGGGATATTGGACTGGTTGGGAGCAACCAGTCAGAGGTTATATAGATATATATATATATATATATATATATATATATATATACAAATAGCAAGTAACAAAGGCAAGAATGCAAGTTTCTGTCCAGATGGAAAATGGACAGGTATGGATATTAGGTGGGTAAACAACTATTCCTCTTGATCTCCCGGCTCTGATTAATTTTGAAAGGGCAAGTTTAAGTTGACTCCGTTTAAGATGAGACTTCATCTCCTCTTACTCCTCTCCATGGTTCCTTGTTGTCAGGATTGACCTTGTCCTGGAGGTCTAGGTGCTCATTGCTCGGATAGCTGGTCCCAGTTGGCATTCACAGGGTTTGAACTCAAGGCCTGGGCACTGTCTCTGATCAGGCACTTCTGCTCAAGGCTAGTGCTCTACCACTTGAGCCACGGTGCCGCTTTCAGCATTTGGCTGGTTCTCTTGAGCCAGTCTCTTCCAGTCTGGCTCTTTGCTGGTTAGTTGGGAGATGGAGTTTTAGAGAGATTTTTCTGCCCAGGCTGTCTTCGAACTGCAATCCGAGGAGTTCTAGCCATAAAAGCCCCTTTTATATCCAATTACAGCAACAAGGAGAACAATAGGAATAGAGCTCACCTGTAACTTGTTGAGAATTGACCAACAAACACTTGCCAGAGTTTACAGTTAGAGAACAGCAGATTGAATGAGATCCATATGCCATCAAATCAAATCATATCATTTAACTTTACCAGCAGGTGGAAGAGAGTACAAATGAATGACAATCAAGAGGGGAAAGGGTCAGGACAATGTAAAAGTCTCAGCTTCAGCAGATCCGAAGTGGCTGTGTCTTCCATCCTGGATCAGCAGGCTTCATTAGTCATGTGCGATGGAGGCAGGCAGGAGAGATGGGTTGGATCTGGGCAAGGCTGCAGTGGCATCTCTCAGAATCTGGATAGATTGTCACACCTCCTGCTGTATTGCCTGAAAAATTCTACACAGACTGGTTAAAGACATTTAAAATCTCCCAGTATTTCCTGGTTGCTTACTCTGAGTACTATGGCTTTTGTACGCTGGTGCCCTACTGGTTTAAGCAGGGTGACAACTTTAAAAGATTTTAGAAGGCTTGGGCCTTTAACCATCTTCCTAGTCACAAAATCCTCACAGACCAAAGGCCAACCAAGTCTGCTCTCTGCAGCAGCCACAACAGTTTCTGAGACATGGAGGGGGAAGACACCAATGTTACCCCAATGCAACCCTGTGGCCACCAAATACAACTCTGATGTTTTTAACCTTGGAGTAAGTCTCGGTTGCAACTCTGTCATCATAGGCCTGCTATAAACCCAACTCTAACCTGGGGTGGGGAGGGGTCCAGAGCCAGGGCAGGAACACTCTGGGCCTGTCAAAATCTTCACAGGAAGATCACCAGTGACTCCTAGATTCCCTGAGCAGTTTTGTAAGAGAGAGAGAATAAGGAATCATTAGTAGTGAAACCAGGCAGTTTGGGAGCAGACTGTGGAGGCAGCTTCCTGTAGCCACAGGCTGCCAGAGTCCACTCAGCTAGCACACATGTTGACCTGCATCCTCTAAAGCAAAATATCAATCCTGGGTCAGGAAAATCAAGGTTAGCAGCCATATTTGCACACTCATTCCAAAATGACTCTGGTCCCTTGATCTTAAAAGAGTTTATGAGAGCACAGGAGAAAAAATGGAAAAGCAAAATCTTAGTCTATACCAAAGAATTGTCAGGATCAGATGTACACTTGACTTTTAGCGTAGATGGACATAAAGAATAACACACTGGTTTTACATCTTAGACACATTTTCTTGTACCTGTTTGCTTGTATCAGTTTGGGTTTAAAACCTGTTTATTTTTTCTTTTGGCTTGGAGTCTGGTGATAAGAGTCAGGACTGCCTCCAGACTGTTCACTGTGACTCCACCCACAGGCTGCAAAGAACAGTTTAACACAAGAATTAAAGTAAGTTAAAATAGTAGTCAAAAGCAAATAATTTTGAAACCATGATGCCAGATTTTACATGTTTTACCAACACAGACAGACAGATAGACAGACACTTGTGCACAAGCTTTAAGGCACGCTTAGAATTTTTTTTTTAATTGGCCATGTAAGTTTTCTGGAATTCCAGTGGCAAAATTATATTATTTTGCCCATATTTTAGAACCATGTGGTCAGTTAGAAAACAAAAAAACTTTTCCTAGGAAACAAAAATTTTCAGATTATCTGGTGAGGAAATGAAGAAGCCACATTTTGAGAAACCAGTTTAGCATTTGAATTGCAAGGCACATTTGAATTGCAAGGCCACAGTTACCGAATTTAGTGTGTGGGGGCAGGGTTACCAGGAGCTTGAGTCTCCCAAGTCCCTGCCCTGCCTCAAGGAATTCAAGGAATTTTGCATGCCCATTACCTGGGGAATGGGTGGGACTCCACCTCCAAGAGCTTTTGGAACTTTGATGGAACCAAGATGGCACTTGCTAAAATTAATTCTATTGTCCACGTGGTCAACGCTAGAGAAAACAGGATTTAGCCAACAACAAGCAGAACTTAACCGAATCTCCAAGCTTAACAAACATCAATCAAAGCAGATGTTAAACAAATACAAATATTGGTACATTTGGAAGCTAGTACCAGCCCATCACAGGCAGGCAGGCAGGCAGAGAGAGAGAGAGAGAGAGAGAGAGAGAGAGAGAGAGAGAGAGAGAGAGAGAGAGAGAGAGAGAGAGAGAGACTCCATCTGCCCCAGCGCTCATTGAAGTTATGTAAGTCCAAATTTGTAAGATTGTGAGCAGCTTTAGACTGTTCCCCACTTGATGAGTGACCAGCGGAGCTGAACTAGAGAAAACCCAAGCTCCCAGCTAATGGTCATTCACTCTGGTTGGAGTTTCAAATTTGTTGTGGTGGATGATTGTGCCCCTCCCATGGTAAGTGATTAGCGGAGCTGAGGAGTTAATACCAAGCGTCCTCGGTATTACTCTGGTCAGCTGAAATGTGAGAGACAATCAGTGATGGAATCGTCACCCCAATCACTGTGTCTCAGACCGAGCGTGGAGTTGGCCCTGTGGCTGCGGCCCTGTAGCCCTATGCTAGGGTCATTGAGTGGGGCTCAGAACTTGGCACCAAGATTTTTGGTGTGGCCCTGAAGCCATGGCCCTGTGGGCCTGCAGTAAATTGGGAAATCGGATCCGAGCCCTCGTTTAGATGATCACTTACCCTGGGTGTGAGGGCAAATTTGTAGATTGTCGTGGTGGATGGAAGTAGAGCGCTTGGTCAGGAGAAGTTACCTCGGTGGTCATCTGGGTGAGCTTAGGACAGCAGAATAGGTCCTGGAGGCAGCTTGGACCCCCCAGAAATGGGGGAGCAAATCCACCGGAGAACCTATCCTGGGTTTCGGCACCAATGAAAGCATAGGTATCGGCCATCCCAGAGGACCAGGTGGAGATAATCACAGGCAGGAGAAGAAGGTTCATAAGGAGGTTTATTAGTGGGGCCATAGTTCCCATGGGAGTGGGAGCTACATGGCGTCTGCACCTTATCTAGGTGGCAGCTTTTCTCTATGGGGGTGAAGGGGGAAGAAGTTAGGTAGTGAGTAGGAGTGGTTCATTAGGTATGGATGGATCTGGGGGCTAGTGGGAGGAGCTGAGGACCTGAGGCTAGGGAAATGCTAACACAATCAATATCATTGAGTTGGGGGCAGTTATTTTAAATGTATTAAATTTCAGGGTCATCTGGAGTTCACTTAGGTTATGGTGGCAAAAAGTCCAATGAAAGCTGTTTTCTGGGACAGTGCCTTCAAGAGCCAAAGCTGTGCCTCAGCACAGAGCTGGGCTGCCATGTAACTTCCTCCAAATGTCCGAGCTGTTCAGAACAACTGGTACTGGCATGAGGATGGGCTGATGGGTGCCTGAGTGATGGTCCTCCACTCAGATCAGCCAGCCTCCTGGAGGAGAGTCTAACAGCTGTCATTCAGAGATCCAAATCAGCCCATCTTCAGATCCTAGCTTATGTAAAGGAGAAATAAACATTAGAATAAAGGCTCATCATTAACACTTGCGTTGCTTTAACAGTACTTTATGGTGTTCTAACAATGCTTAACTCCTGACCAAGTGTCTCAGAGACATGGAAGTCACAGACATTCACTATTTCTGTTGACATCAAAGCACCACATTGACTTCTTAAATTCAGCCACTTGTCACTCAAGAGAAGATGTGTTCTGAGAAATGTCCCATCTTAGTGACAGGTCCCATCCTATACAAGCAACACAGAGAGCCACATAATGTGGCCTCTTGATGCAGTCAAAGTACAGGGTAAATACAGGATGCACCAGGCTGCTCCATGACACTTTTACAGTAGACCTTTAACTGTAATGCAACAGTAGGAAGGGTAGTGCTGTCAAGAAAAACTATAACAGTCATATCATCAAGTGCTGTGGCTATGCACAACTGTATGTGCTGTGCCTTTACACACACACACACACACACACACACACACACACACACCAGAGAGAGAGAGACAGAGGGGGGGAAGAGAGGGAAAAGAGAAAGAAAGGGGGTAAAGGAGAGAGAGAAGAAAGAAAGAAAGAAAGTAAGAAAGAAAGAAAGAAAAAAGAAAGAAAGAAAAAGAGAGAGAGGGAGGGGGGAGGGAGGGAGGGAGGGAGGGAGGGAGGGAGGAATGCCTGTAGGGAATGTGATTAAGTCAGGAGAGCTCAACCTTCATGGATGGGTGAAGGACTTGAGAAAAAAACAAACAAACAAACAAAAAACACTTTGGAAAGCATTCTCCCCTTCCCTGCCCCACACCACATCAACTACAGGAGGACAGAGAATGCCAACATGGTAGAAGCAGAAGCAGCCTGCTCCAGACACCAGACTCTCTAGAAACCACCACCTTGATCTTGAATTCCAGTCTCCAGATTGAGATAAACAAATTTCTATTCTTTAAAATACCCAGGCTCAAGTATTTTGTTTCAGCAACATAAATAATCAAACTATGACAAAAAGAAAGAAAAACAAAAAGTGAAGACAGAGAAATCACATTTGAGTCTGTTGCCACAGGAGGTTAGAGATCAGCCACAAAAAAAGCAAACAAGGACTTTTCCAGAGTCTGACAGATTCAAGAATATTCCTGATCAGCTACTAATAAGATTTTCTTTCTGGCAGAAGACTGAAAATAGATTTTTTTTTTTGCCCTAGTTCCTAAGAAGCACTTAGGAGTTTTATTAACAAGTATTAGTTAAACTATATGAAATTGATGATACATGACCATTTTTATATCAAATATATGAATCTGATAAATTTGGTCTCTTGCATTTTTTACATTATTTTAACACTTTAATTGAAACCACTATTGTTTTGTTTTCATGCCGTTTATACTTATTACTGTATATTTTCCAAATTAACATTGAATCTTTTTTGAGACTTATAGCAGTATTTTCATCTTTAAAATAATTCATTTCTGGGACTGGGAATGTAGCTTAGTGGTTGGGTGTTTGTCTAGCATGCATGAAGACCTGGGTTCGATTCCTCATTACCACTTAAACAGAAAAAGCTGGAAGTGGTGCTGTGGCTCAAGTGGTAGAGTGTGAACCTTGAGCAAAAGAAGCTCAGGAACAGAGCCCATGCCCTGAGTTCAAGCCTAGGACTGGCCAAAAAAAAAAAAAAGAATGTCAAAAAATTTTAAAACTAAAATAACTTATTTCTTTATATGTTTAATCTTATGAATTTCATACTTTAAAAAAAAACTTTGTTTTTCTAGTTTCAACTCCTTCCTGCCATTGCATTTTGCTAATTGAAGTTCTGACCTACACTCTTAAGCTCCGGAGCTAGAGAGAGGGGATGGGGCCCCCCATGCCAAGGCCAAGGATGTGGTGCTGGCAGCCCCCACTTTGAGGAGCTTCAGACCAAGGATGGGGTGCTGGGGGCCCCCTTTGAGGCTCTCCCAAGCTTTCTCATGACCAGTGATGCAGCTGGAAGAAAGATGAACATTTGGGGCTTGCCTCTGAGAAAGGCTTCAGTGGCACTACCTTCTTGTTTACAGAGTTTCTGCCACCTTTCATAGCAACACAAGATTGCTTCAACAGGGAGGAGTGAGAGACAGAAAGGACAACTGTTCAGGGCTCCTCAGGCAGTGTGCACAAGCCTGGCACAGGTGCCACCGTCTCTCCTTGTGCTCTGGCCTGGATGCCAGGCCCTTGAAGAATCACTCACTCCTATGAATAGAGGTCTGCCTCACATCCATCCCAAAACCTTTGTTATTTTATCTTACTATTATTTATTTATTTATTTATTTAGGTAGGTAGTATTGGGGTGTAAACTAAGGCACTTGCTTGGCTGGCACCCTACCACTTGAGCCACACTTTCAGCCCAGGCTTTGTTACTTTAGATGAAATATAAAGAAATGGGTTCTAGTGGTCTGTCTCCTGTCTGCCCTCCTTGGACTTCAGAGTGTGTGGGACAAATTCCTATGACATAGGTCCCTAGAGATTTCAAAGAAGGCTCCAAGAACAGGTAGAATTGTGAAGAAGAACTATGCAATGTGGGCTGTGTCCTCCAGCCCTTGTGTCCTCGCTTTTTGAGGTTGCCCAGCACATTAAACAAACTCTGTGAGCCTTGATCTAAAGCAAAGCCAGTGGGCATGAAGAAAGGATGGAGTCTGAGGAGCCCGCCTCCACACCTCTGGTGGGCTGTAGACAGCGGAGGCCTAAGCAGTGACTTGTTGGTTTTGTATTTGTAAAGATTTGGAATGGGCTCAGCATCATGGTAGATATTATGAGCAACTCCAGCTACTCAATAAGAGAGAGAAACAGGAGGACATTGGTTTGAGGATAGTTCGGAAAAAATTAGCAAGACTATCTCAAAAATAATCCAAGAGTAGTGGTACATGACTCAAATCTCAACTACTAGCCAAAATAGCACCAGCAAACATGCAAAACCCTATCAGAGAAAACAGACTGAAAAGGTAAAAGGACTGGGGGCATGCATGGCCCAAGTGGTAGAGTACTTGGGTTTAATTTCTACTAACACCAAAAATGAAGAATTAAAATATTCTGAAACAGATGACAAAATCAATGTAAATTTTTGTACCAAAATTTCAGGTCATGACCTCAATAGTGCAGTGTGTGCTCAGACAGAATTGCCTCCACTCTGCTGTGGTATACAGTCTGCTCTTCTGTGTGCAGGCCTCCCTCCTCCACTCTGTGGAGGAAACCAGGTCTCCTGGGACCCTGCCTGAGCATCCTTACTGGGAAGCAGGGGAGCTCTCCCCACCACCTCTGATCTGGGCTCAGCCCGGAGCAGCAAGCCAAGAGTAGGGCTTGTCCCGCATGTGAGGAGTAGGCTTTGATTTCACCCATTCCAGGCCATATGATGCCGCAAGTCCTGGTCTGGAGACCTGCCCTACTTCTACAGCAGAATCTTCCTTGTCCTTCCCCCCCGACCATCTTTTTTTGAACCAGGAGCTCTGCCTGCCATGACTCCAGCCTTTCTGTACTCACCTTTGTGCCCATTCCTCCTTGGGGCACCACCTGGCATCAGGGACTCTGCAGCTGGTGACACCTGAACATCTGCACCTGGCCTGACTCTGTCTCCTGAGCACACCTTCTAGAAAGACACAGTCCCCATAATAAGCCAGGGCACTGCCTCCCTTCCCACCTGGCATCTCTTTTCTGCATTAATACCCATTCTCTCTCCAGCACCCTATCCAGCTGACAAGGAATTTTCCTGGTTCTGCTCTTACATTGTGTCTAGAACCTAGTGCCTTTCTGTCCTGTCCCTCCCACATGCCCATCTCATTGCAGTGCAATGCAGTGAGCCCTCCTGTGAGGCTTCAGCATTTTCTCAAGCTTGTTTCATGCATAATGTCAAGCTGTTGACTTTCCTCATCTCCTATGCTTGGTCAGTTCCCCTAATGTTCTCAATTCCTCAGACAGGTACACAGCTGGAGCTCCTGGGTACTGACCCTTCTCATTCAGGAGCTCCTGTGTGGAGAAGGAGAACCCCTCCCTCCAGACCACACACAAACATAACAAAATGCAGGCTGCAGAGGCCTCAGGGTGAACCTCTCCTCTCTGGCCCACTTCCTTACATGTCGTGTGAGGGACTTGATTATCTCTAATGTCTTTCCAGGGCCTGCCTTGCAAGGCTTCTAAATCCTTAATGCATCTATCAAGGTCCTTGCCCTGCCCGGCTGAGGGTCAGATGCTGTGGGAAACTTTGCTGGGGAGTTTTACTACTCACTTCTCTTTTTCTCAGTACTCTATTTGTGGCTTGTCTCTAATTAAGATTGCAATCTCATTGATCATGGCTCAAATGCTCTTTGCTACAATATCCAAATGTATTGATTGGAGCTAATAAAAATCAAATAGACATTTGCATCACAAATGTTTTCTGAGTTCTGTTCATCCACTGATAAGCGGTGCTTATGCACTGTGCCACATGCTGCTGTGACCTGACAGGGTTGTGTCCTTTTCCGGTCAGCGCAGACCATGAGCAGTCATGCCCTGAATCCTGAGCTCTCAGGTCAGCTCCATCCATGAACGGTCATCACCTGAATTCTGAGCTATCAGAGTTAGAAATGTCTCTGAAACATGACAACGAAAGTATAAGTTTAAAATGAACAGTGTTTGTGTGTGAAAAAAAAAGTTTTTCTCATTTTGGCCACACAATTGCAACACCTTATGTGCCGATGGTGCGGTTGAATGTGTGATCTGATGCAGGGTTGGTGATGGAGATGCAGGGAAACCTTACCAGCTCTGGGATTACAGCTCTGGCCCTTGTGAAAGATGGCTTGTCAGCCTGGAGGCTGTTTATGCATCGCAGTCTCTGAAGGCCTTGGTGTCCTCTCATGTGTATCAATACACATTTGGGACAGGTAAGTTATAGAGTCAGGGTTGTGGGGTTTTCTTACTAATGACCCTGCTGCTGAAGGTTGAAGCCTTCACTGGTAACTGTCTCTAGCTTTGGGTATGAAGTGTGCAACCTGCTTACTCGAATCCCTGGTGCTCTAGTATCTTCGTGCTTGTGCTGTGGGTGGGAAATAAAGCAGAAAAATAGGGTTAACACCTGGGCATTACAGAAGTGTTTCTCTTTATTCCTTTAGAGTAAAGTAACCTTACTCACTGAGCCAGATCTGGAATCAATGTGCTAAATCACCCTTTGGGTCAATCTCAGGATTCTAGGGTGTTGAGACCTGAGATCAGTGCCTTGTACCTTTAAAACGCCTCCATTCTCACTTGCATTAACATTTCAAAGGCATGTTTTTGTAGTTTTCTGTTTTGTTTTGCTTTGCTTTGCTTTTCTCCCAAACAGATCATCATTCTGAATGGCTGAGTTCCTATTTTTCTGGAAGGTATCAATACCAAAACAAGGAAATAATCCCACAGACTTCACAGAGTCTGGCCCCCAAATTCTCTCAAGGTTTGACAACCTAAAGGAATTCAGTTAAATTTATTCAATAACAAAATCTGTAAAGTTGTTTTAAAAAAATGAGTTACAGATGAACAGGCTGATATCTGAAAACTGAAGCCAGTGGCTCACATCTTTAATGCTAGCTACTCATGAGGCTGAGATCTGAGGATTGTAGTTCAAAGCCAGCTCCAACTGGAAAGTCCATGAGATTCTTTTTCTTTTTTTTTTTTTTTTTTTTTTTTTTTTTTTTTTTTTTGGCCAGTCCTGGGCCTTGGACTCAGGGCCTGAGCACTGTCCCTGGCTTCTTCCCGCTCAAGGCTAGCACTCTGCCACCTGAGCCACAGTGCCACTTCTGGCCGTTTTCCGTATACGTGGTGCTGGGGAATCGAACCTAGGGCTTCATGTATGGGAGGCAAGCTCTCTTGCCACTAGGCCATATCCCCAGCCCTCTTTTTCTTTTTAATCTTTTCTTTTTTTTTCTTATTTATTGTCAAAGTGATGTACAGAGAGGTTACAGTTTCATACGTTAGGCACTGGATACATTTCTTGTACTGTTTGTTACCTCCTCCCTCATCCACCCTCCCTTCCCCTTTCCCTCTCCCCCCATGAGTTGTTCAGTCGGTTTACACTAAACAGTTTTGCAAGTACTGCTTTTGTAGTCATTTGTCTTTTTATCCTATGTCTCTCTAGTTTGGTATTCCCTTTCACTTTCCTAGTTCTAATACCAGTATATACAGTTTCCAATATACTCAGATAAGTTACAGTGATAGTGCAGGTACAACCACAGGAAGGGGATACAAGAGGATCATCAACAATAGAAGCTACGGTTTCACATGGCATGTTGAAAGAATGAGAATGGCCAAGAGACATATGAGAAAGTGCTCTACATCACTGGCCATAAAAGAAATGAAAATCAAAACAACATTGAGATTCCATCTCACCCCAGTAAGAATGTCCTATATCAAGAAAACTAACAACAATAAATGTTGGAGGGGATGTGGCCAAAAGGGAACCCTACTTCATTCATTGTTGGTAGGAATGTAAACTGGTCTAGCCATTCTGGCAAGTGTTATGGAGATTCCTCAGAAGGCTAAACATAGAGCTTCACTATGACCCAGCAGCCCCACTTTTGGGCATCTACCCAAAAGACCACAAACAAAAACATGCTAAAGTCACCAGCACAACAATGTTCATCGCAGCACAATTTGTCATAGCTAAAATATGGAACCAACTCAGATGCCCCTCAGTAGATAAATGGATCAGGAAAATGTGGTACATATACACAATGGAATTCTATGCTTCTATCAGAAATAATAACATTGCCTCATTCATAAGGAAATGGAAGGACTTGGAAAAAATTATACTAAGTGAAGTGAGCCAGACCCAAAGAAACATGGACTCTATGGTTTCCCTCATAGGGAATAATTAGCACAGGTTTAGGCTAGTCACAGCAGAGGATCACAAGAGCCTAATAGCTATGCCCTTATGAATGCATAAGATAATGTTAAGTGAAATGAACTCCATGTTATGGAAACAAGTGTTATATCACAGTTGTAATTAGTTTCAACATGCCAAGTCCATGAAACTCTTACCTCAAATTAACCACCAGAAAACCAGAAGTGGCACTGTGACATTGTAGAGCACTAGACTGGAGCACAAAAACTCAGGGACAGCACCCAGGTCCTGATTTCAAACCTATGACTGGCCCCCCAAAAGAAAAAAAAAAACTAAAATTAAAAAACAATTCTTCAGCAGTAAGCTTCCAATCTCACTAAATGTTCCCATCTTTCCTGGTGTCTGATTCTCCAGTGAATTGGCTGAATAGAATCTGCCATGTGATTGTCATCTACAGAGAACTCAAAAAACTAAGCCCCTCCAAGCCCAATACGCCTATTAGGAAATGGGCAAAGGAGCTAAAGAGAGACTTCACAAGAGAAGATATAAAAATGGCAAAGAAACACATGAGGAAATGCTCAACATCCCTGCTAGTAAAGGAAATGCAAATAAAAACAACCCTGAGATACCACCTCACCCCAGTTAGAATGGCCTATACTCTGAACTCAGGCAACAACAAATGCTGGAGGGGGTGCAGGGAAAGAGGAACCCTTCTCCATTGTTGCTGGGAGTGCAAATTAGTACAACCACTTTGGAGAACAGTATAGAGGTTTCTCAAAAAGCTCAATATAGACCTACCCTATGACCCAGCCATACCACTCCTAGGCATCTATCCTAAACAGCAAACCCCAAGATATCAAAAAGACATTTGTACTTCCATGTTTATCGTGGCACAATTCACAATAGCCAAAATATGGAAACAACCCAGATGCCCCTCCACAGACGAATGGATCCAAAAAATATGGTACTTACACACAATGGAATACTACATAGCAATTAGGAATGGTGAAATATTGTTATTCGCAGGGAAATGGTCAAATCTCGAACAAATAATGTTGAGCGAGACAAGCCTAGAACACAGAAAACAAAGGGGCATGATCTCCCTGATATATGACTGTTAAGAAAGGGAGACGGAGAGACAGTAGAGACCAAGTCTGTGAAACCAAAAACTGCTTGTCAAATAGTATTCCCCACAGGATTGGGGCAGCGACCCAACAGTATGTAACTAAAACCAAACAATTACTCAACATATAAAGGTCAAAAATTGACCTCTCAGGGGAATACAATAGCTCAAAAGCTAGGTATGTACGCTCATATAAGACTACTGTCGACATATGGTCTAATATCGACATTACATTTAAAGCCGTAGGCGAACTTTCTTGGGCGTGGCCACGTGGCTACTGTATTGTTCTTGATACATTGTATATATGTCTACCTGAAAGGGTACAGTTACATAGTAGGGCAGTGTGTACATTTCTTGTGATATCTTACGCCCTGTTTTTCTATCCCTTCTCTAGGTCAGGTAGACATATATACAATGTATCAAGAACATATACAGTAGCCACGTGGCCACGCCCAAGAAAGTTCGCCTAGGGCTTTAAATGTAATGTCGATATTAGACCATATGTCGACAGTAGTCTTATATGAACTTACATACCTAGCTTTTGAGCTATTGTATTCCCCTGAGAGGTCAATTTTTGACCTTTATATGTTGAGTAATTGTTTGGTTTTAGTTACATACTGTTGGGTCGCTGCCCCAATCCTGTGGGGAATACTATTTGACAAGCAGTTTTTGGTTTCACAGACTTGGTCTCTACTGTCTCTCCGTCTCCCTTTCTTAACAGTCATATATCAGGGAGATCATGCCCCTTTGTTTTCTGTGTTCTAGGCTTGTCTCGCTCAACATTATTTGTTCGAGATTTGACCATTTCCCTGCGAATAACAATATTTCACCATTCCTAATCGCTATGTAGTATTCCATTGTGTGTAAGTACCATATTTTTTGGATCCATTCGTCTGTGGAGGGGCATCTGGGTTGTTTCCATATTTTGGCTATTGTGAATTGTGCCACGATAAACATGGAAGTACAAATGTCTTTTTGATATCTTGGGGTTTGCTGTTTAGGATAGATGCCTAGGAGTGGTATGGCTGGGTCATAGGGTAGGTCTATATTGAGCTTTTTGAGAAACCTCTATACTGTTCTCCAAAGTGGTTGTACTAATTTGCACTCCCAGCAACAATGGAGAAGGGTTCCTCTTTCCCTGCACCCCCTCCAGCATTTGTTGTTGCCTGAGTTCAGAGTATAGGCCATTCTAACTGGGGTGAGGTGGTATCTCAGGGTTGTTTTTATTTGCATTTCCTTTACTAGCAGGGATGTTGAGCATTTCCTCATGTGTTTCTTTGCCATTTTTATATCTTCTCTTGTGAAGTCTCTCTTTAGCTCCTTTGCCCATTTCCTAATAGGCGTATTGGGCTTGGAGGGGCTTAGTTTTTTGAGTTCTCTGTAGATGATCGATATCAGGCCTTTGTCTGTTACTGTGCTGGTAAATATCCTTTCCCATATCGTTGGCTGTCTTTCTATTTTGGTGGCTATGTCCTTAGCTGTGCAGAAACTTTTTAATTTGTAGTAGTCCCATTTGTCGAGTCTTTCCCCTATTTGTTGTGCCCCTGGGACTATATTCAGGAAATTCCTTCCTGTGTAAGTTCTAGCATCTTTCCTACTCTGTCCTTCAGTAGTTTCAAGGATTCAAGGATTCAGGTCTGGTATTGAGGTCTTTGATCCATTTTGAGTTGATCTTGGTGCATGGTGATAGGCTTGGGTCTACTTTGAGTTTTCTGCATATGGCTGCCCAGTTCTCCCAGCACCAGTAGTTGAAGAGGCTATGTTTATTCCATTGTATGTCTTTAGCTCCTTTGTCGAATATCAGCTGGCTGTAAGAGTGCGGTTTTATTTCTGGATCTTCAATTCTAATCCATTGGTCTTCCGAACTGTTTTTATACCAATATCAGGCTGTTTTTGTTATGATGGCCCTGTAGTAGAGCTTGAAGTCTGGTATTGTGATACCTCCTGCACTGCTTTTTTTGCCTAGAATTGCTTTGGCTATTCTAGGTTTTTTGCTGTTCCATATGAATTTATGGATTGGTTTCTCTATTTCAGTGAAGAATGTGGCTGGGATTTTGATAGGGATTGCATTAAATTTGTTTAACAATTTGGGCAATTCCATCTCCAATCTTAGCCTCCTGAGTAGCTAAGATTACAGATATGAGCCACAGGTTCCTGGCTGTCTTTGTACTTTTGATAGGAATTGAATTGGCTCTATAGATTGCTTGAAGAAGATGTAGTGAAAATCTCCAAGACAAAGAAAATCTCTAGAAAGAATTTTATTTGACCTTAAGAACAAAAGCATAAAACAAAACTGGGAAAATAGAATTCTATCAAAACATAGCTTTTATATGCCAAGGAAACAAGTCATGGAGTGAAGAGAAAAAACAATGAATAGGTGTTGTAAGTGTGTATGGAAGCTGTAAAATGAGTTTTAAACTACATATTTGATACAGAGTTAATATCCAAAATACACGAGGAACTAAAAAACTCAGTAACTATAAAACAACTAAGGGCTAGGGATATAGCCTAGTGGCAAGAGTGCCTGCCTCGGATACACGAGGCCCTAGGTTCGATTCCCCAGCACCACATATACAGAAAACAGCCAGAAGCAGCGCTGTGGCTCAAGTGGCAGAGTGCTAGCCTTGAGCGGGAAGAAGCCAGGGACAGTGCTCAGGCCCTGAGTCCAAAGCCCAGGACTGGCCAAAAAAAAAAAAAAAAAAGTTATAAAACAACTAAGTCTAGAAACGTCTAAAGAACGTTAGCAGGTAATGTCCAGATAAGACATTCAAATACACAATAGGTATGTGAAAACACACTCCACATCCTAATCAGGAAAATGCAAATTAAACCTATAAATGAAATATCACCCAACACCCTTTATAATGACCTAAATGATAGATGATAACTTGTGTGGGGAGGAGGTGTGGAGAAGGAGAACTTTTCACAGTAGTGGTAAGAGTGTAAATTAATACATCCATTGTTGAAAATAATGAGTTTCCTCTGAAAATTCAAGAGAAATGTATCCACTAATTCCATTAGTGATATATGTCCAAAGGAAACTAAGTGAGGGTCACAGGTGAGATCTGCATCCCCATGTTTGTTATTCACAATACCCCCAAGAGACAATCAACTCATGTCCATAGAAAAATTCCATAGATAGATACAATATGCATATTTATGTATATATGTTTTAAATGTGTGTATATATGTGTATGTGTTTTATATGTGTGTGTACCATACACTCATACATAAATGGAGTGCTATTCAGCCTTTTAAAAATCCTGTCATTTTTATCTATTTGAGTGAAACCTGAGGTTTTTATGGTAGAGGAAGACAATATGGCAAGGGAAGAAGATAATTATTGCTTGCTCTGACTTGCATATGAAGTCTTAAGAAGTTAAAGTCAGGGCTGGTGATATAGCCTAGTGGCAAGAGTGCCTGCCTCGGATACACGAGGCCCTAGGTTCGATTCCCCAGCACCACATATACAGAAAACGGCCAGAAGCGGCGCTGTGGCTCAAGTGGCAGAGTGCTAGCCTTGAGCGGGAAGAAGCCAGGGGCAGTGCTCAGGCCCTGAGTCCAAGGCCCAGGACTGGCCAAAAAAAAAAAAAAAAAAAAGAAGAAGAAGAAGTTAAAGTCATAGAAGAAATGCAGACAGAGTAACCAGAGGCTGGGAGCAAGGGGAAGATGTTGGTTCAAGGATACAAGTTTCTGGGGAAATGAGTTCCAAGGATCTATTATATGTCATATATAACATTAACAATAGTTAATAACAGTGTATAGTAAAGTTGTTATAAAAGATATTAAGTGTTCTCATCTTTAATAAGTAGTGTGTATACCGATGGATATGTTAATCTGCTTTATTTAGATCACCTGTGTGTGTATCAAAACTTCACATATAAATGGAAACATTTTCTTTTCTCAATTAAAACAGGAATGTAGAATTTTCCAATCAAGTACAAAATGCTCATGAAAAAATAGTCTTATAGACAGGAAAACATTGTAAAAACATATTATGTAGTTTCTAAAATATGGAAGTCTTTATTACTTCTAAAACCACATAGTTAACAGATTATCCTGATGGGAGGGTAAGTTTCAAGGCAAAGAGGTATGGGTTCTAGTGTAGGGGTATCTGGGCTGTTTTGAGGCCTTTGCAGGTAAACCATACTTCTTTCAAGCATGATGCTGAGTGCCAAACAGAGTTCTGAACAGCCTCTGAATCACCAAACAGGGATTAAATCACCCATACTATAATTCCTATTTTCTGTATTTTAATACATTCAAGTTCTTTAGGACCTTCCCTTGCTCCATCTTTCACCTTCCTAGTGGAATTCAAACAAAATAATTCATCTTCAAAAAAGTTATGACTGTATACATATTTTTTCAGTGTGGGACCCAGGCTTTGTCCAAGCGTGGCAAGCACTCTACCTCCGAGACACATCAGCAGCCCTAATTGCATTCTTGATAACTTCTCTCCCTTGGCCAGGCTTGGGAAAAGAATCTTTTCTGGTTAGGTATATGAGTTGGAGTATGGGTGTTTAATTCCAAAAATAAGTTATGTGCTCTGTCATACAGAGCACACTTCATTAAAGAATTTACAAATGTTTCAAAAATCATGTGAATGATATGGTTTTTATGACTTTGGTAAATTGCATCTGAAAAAATAATGAGAATATTAATTGAGGTCCTCAGGGGCTCCAGTGGTGATGTGGAAGGTAGGAAGGTATGGCAAGTTAGGTTTAGAGCATAGCTCTCTCCAACACACAGTCTGACATCTGACATCTGTGGTTTGCATTTGCTCACTCTTATGAATTCTTTGTCCTAAGAGCAACTTGAGGGGAAAAAGTGAGGGCTATCTCCCAGATATCAGGTGACTCTTGAGGGTCGAGTGTACATGACTCAAATTTACATCAGTCTATCTGGGTGACTAAAGGTAATGTCCTAGACAAAATATGTCATAACCGTATATGTTGAAGAGGCTGTCTTTCTTCCATACTATTTTTTAGCTCCTTTAGCAAAGACTATGGGTCTACAGGTTAATTTCTGGATTGTCAGTTCTATTCCATTGGTACTCAGGCCTATTCTTGAGCCAATACTGAGCTGTTTTTATTACTATAGCTTTGTAATACAGTTTGAAGTTTAGTGTTGGTATTCCTCCAGCACTGTTCTTCCTACTTAGGATTTTTGTTTGTTTGTTTTTGTTTTGCTATTTGGGGTCGTTTATTGTTCCATATGGATTTTTGGATTTCTTCCTCTCTTTTCATTAAAAAATGGTGTTGGAATGTTGATGGGTAAGTGCTCTGTATGCACACCCAGGACAGCTGAGTGCTCTATGTGCACACCCAGGACAGCTGAGCACTCTATGCCTTCATACTCAGGGCAGCTGAGTGCTTTGTGTGCACACCCAGGACATCTGTGTGCTGCTGTATGTGTACACCCAGGACAGCTGAGTGCTCTGTGTGCACACCCAGGACAGCTGAGTGCTCTATGTGCACACTCAAGATAGGTAAGTGCTCTGTGTGCACACCCAGGATAGCTGAGTGCTCTATGTGCACACCCAGGACATCTGTGTGCTGCTGTATGTGTACACCCAGGACAGCTGAGTGCTCTGTGTACACACCCAGGACAGCTGAGTGCCCCATGTGCACATTCAGGACAGCTGAGTGCTCTATGTGCACACCCAGGACAGCTGAGTGCTCTGTGTGCACACCCAGGACAGCTGAGTGCTCTATGTGCACACTCAAGATAGGTAAGTGCTCTGTGTGCACACCCAGGATAGCTGAGTGCTCTATGTGCACACCTAGGACAGCTGAGTGCTCTGTGTGCACACTGAGGACAGCTGAGTGCTCTATGTGCACACTCAAGATAGTTAAGTGCTCTGTGTGCACACCCAGGATAGCTGAGTGCTCTATGTGCACTCTGAGGACAGCTGAGTGCCCTGTGTGCACATCCAGGACAGCTGAGTGCTCTATGTGCACACCCAGGACAGCTGAGCACTCTATGCCTTCATACTCAGGGCAGCTGAGTGCTTTGTGTGCACACCCAGGACATCTGTGTGCTGCTGTATGTGTACACCCAGGACAGCTGAGTGCTCTGTGTGCATACCCAGGACAGCTGAGTGCTCTGTGTGCACTCTGAGGACAGCTGAGTGCTCTATGTGCACAACCAGGACAGCTGAGTGCTTTGTGTGCACACCCAGGACAGCTGAGTGCCCTATGTGCACACCCAAGACAGCAGAACAGTCTATGCCTGCATGCTCAGGGCAGCTGAGTGCTCTGTGTGCACACCCAGGACAGCTAAGTTCTCTATGTTCACACCCAAGACAGCTGAGCACTCTATGCCTGCATACCCAGGACAACTGAGGGCTCTGTTGCACAGGCAGGACCTCTGAGTGTTCTGTTGCATATCCATGGGAGCTAAGTGCTCGATGTGCACACAGCTGAGCGCTCTGTGTGCACACCCAGGACTGCTACTGCATCTGAGGCTACACAGTCCTTGGAGCCACCTCCTGCTTGGATGACTGCTGACTGCAATGTTCTGGTGCTGTGCTGGCCTGGGTGCGGCATGCCTAATCCATGGTGGGCTCCTACCCTACAGTGGGTCCCAGCTGCTTCCAAGGTAGAGATGCACTATTTCTGCCACTAAAGAATAGTGAGCACAATGGACCTATGGCTTTTCTTTTGGGATTTCCTAGTCTAGACAGGGAAACATGTTGCCTGTCTCCACCTTCATGATGATCCTGATGTGAGCAGACATCTTCAAACACTCTTGAAGACATCTTTGACTTCTTGAGGCTTTGCCTTCTTCTTGACTGTGGCTGAAAGTTCTTTTGTTGAAGAAGGAAAATCCACAAGTTTCACCTCTCTGGCCATAGAAAGGGCTTGGGGATGTGGGGAGCTAGAGAGGAGATGAGACCTGGACTCTGCCTGCTTGTCCTCTGCCTAAGGGTCAGTATTCAGCTTCTCAGGCCTCATACCAGTCCCACAGAGCAGCTCTGGAGTCTAGAGCCCAGGCAAGCACCTGGCCCACATGCTGCCAATCGGAAAATTTAGATGTTCAGTTTAAGTAAGTGAAAGTGTCTAATTTTATATAAAGTTCAATATGCAAACAAGCAGATTTGGAATATCCAGGTGGAATTTTTGCAGCATGATTCATTCTGCATACAGAATTCTGTATCCAGAATGAACCCTGCAAACATGCTGCAAAAGTCATATGCTATGTGGTCCTCTTCTTGGCTGGACTGGTAATGCGCCCTTTGTTCTGAGGGAGCATGAGTAATGGAGGTGTGCCAGCCCGGAGTACAATGTGCTGGCATCCGGCAGAGGCAGCTGAGGGCTACAGATTGTGTACTCAAAGCAATTACATTTTTAAACATGTGCAAAGATATTTTTAACCTTTTATAGTCCTTTCTGGCTTTCACTTTTCAAAGAAAAATTTAAGTCTTTTCCTTCTTTATTAAATTTAGAGGTGCAGACAGAAAGACATTAACTACAAATTGTGAATGAAAAACCAAGGTGCCGCCACCAAAGAAGCCTCTGAGCTACCAAAAGGAAGAAAGAGGAAGGCACAGCTAAGTCAGGGTCCTGTGGCCAGTAAACGTCCAAGTCTCTCCCCTCAGTCTACTGCAGTGGGCCTGGAGGGGATCGAAGGAGGCTGAACCAGAACCTTAGTCTACTGGAATGGGACTGGGTTCATGAACAGAAAGTAGGCAAAGTCCTACTTGCTAAGGAGCTAGAGAAATCAAAGTCAATACTTCAAGTGTGGTTGGCTCTGTTGCTGATTCAGAAAACTCAGATATGGTGTTTTGGATGAGGGTTTCTTTCACTCAAATAACAACCTTGAAAGAAATGCCTTATTTGAATTTCCATCAGGAAAACAGCAAGGCTTCAAGACTCATTTTGTATATGTATGGCTGCAGTTTTTACAATCTAGGTACAGAATTGATGTTGTTATTTTGTGTCTGTTGTTTTTGAGATTTTCTTAAGCTGAGGTAAAATCTTCACATAGTCAAGTCACTGACCTTAAGAACATGTTTTGTATTTTGGCAAATGCACAGTCATGAACCCACCATGTTAGCTTCATTCACTTCCTGAAGCAACTGTAACAAATGAATGTGGAGTCCCTGGTATAGCTCAGCACTTGTTTGTTATAACAATCCTATCAGATGAATGTCCACGGTAGGTTGTTGCAGGTTATTACAGTACTATCAGATGAATGTCCAGTGTGGGTTGTTGTAGGTTGTTATTACAGTCCTATCAGTTATCCAGAGTAGGTTTTGGTAGGTTGTTACTAAAGTCCAATCAGATGGATGTCCACTGTTGGCTGTTGCAGGTTGTTATTATAATGCTATCAGTTGTTCACGGTGGGTTGTTATTATAGTCTTATCAGATGGTTGTCCATAGTTGTTTCAGGTTGTCATTACATCCTATCAGATGGTTGTCCATCGTAGGTTGGTGTAGATTGTTATTACAGTCCTATCAGATGGCTGTTAATGGTGAGTTATTGTAGGTTTTTATTATAGTCCTATCAGATGGATGTTCATGGTGGGTTGTAGCATGAGATGCTGTATCTAGACCTTCCTTTCCAGCACCAGGGGTCTGCCCTCCTTGCTAGGTTCTGATGCCTAAGTCATACTGACCCTTTACCTTCCCTGGTGCCTTGGTCTCATCTCCTTCCAATTCTCTAGTCAGACCCTCCTTTCATAAGGGGACATTTGTGCTCACATTTAGGGCTCAGCCAGATCATCCTGGATGACGAAAAATTTTCGGAATCCCTGATCTAATAATACAGCAAAATCCCTTTTCCTGTAAAGTTCCTAGGTTCCCACATGACTTTTGAGGACATTTTTCAACTGGCCACATCAGTTAGGATGTGTCTGCATCTGTCACCATAGTTTTTCTTTAAGCTCTACCCTGACATGGCTACCAGCCCCACAGGCACCCACTGCCCTGGTTTCTTTCCACACAGATGGCCTGTTCTTCAGCTACATAGAAAGGGAATCACTCAGTGGGTGCTCTTATATAGGCTCTTTACTGGGCAGATATTTCTCAGATTTATTTTGGTCATGTATGTCATATTGCTCAGTGGCACCATTTTATGTGTCCACTTTCATGCTGATGGGCATCTGAATTGACCATTTTGGCAGTTATGTGTGAAACTAGTGCACACATTCCTGTCCAAGTCTTTTTGTATCAGTCAGGTGACAGGTAGATTTTCACAGCTTAATAAACTGCCAGTGTTCAAAGTGTCTTGGTGTGAGCAGGCACAGTGTCCCCTTGCCATTTCCATGAATGATATCACTCTGAGACCTTCATTCATATTGCCCCAACAGCTAATTTTTTAATCATTGTTTCATGTCTTTGTGGAATATTTGTATACTTTTTGTTCAAAGAGAGTCTGTTTAAGTTACTAAATCATTTTGATTATCTATTTTGTTCATTTGTTGGAGTTCTTTGTATATCTTGTATACAAATCTTTTGTCTGATATAAACATTACAAATATTTTTCTTTGTGACTTGCCTTCGTATTTTCTTAATGATGTGTTTTAGAAAAAATTAAAATTTTGACAGTTTAATTTTCCAATCTGTTCATTACAATGCCAGAGCCTTGCTTTGTTCTCTTTAAAAAATCTTTGCCTATTCCAGAGTGCCAGAATACTTTCCAATGTTTAGAGTTCTTGCTTGTATTTTGTACATGAATCATAATTTATTCACATATGTAGTGAGAAGTAGGAATATAGACTGGGTTTTATTCATGTGCTTATTATGATATTGTAGTATCACCAAAAAAGACATTCCTCTCTCCATCTAACTTCTTTCTTTCTTTCATTACTTTTTTATTGTCAAAGTGATGTACAGAGAGGTTACAGTTTCATACATTAGGCCCTGGGTCCATTTCTTGTACTGTTTGTTACCTCCTCCCTCATCCCCCCTCCCCCCGGCCCCTTCCCCTCTCCCCCCATGAGTTGTTCAGTTGGTTTACACCAAACGATTTTTGCAAGTATTGCTTTTGGAGTCGTTTGTCTTTTTATCCTTTGTCTCTCAACTTTGATATTCCCTTTCACTTCCTTAGCTCTAATGCAAGTATATACAGTATCCAGTGTACTCAGATGAGATACAGTGATAGTGCGGGTACAACCACAGGAAGGGGATACAAGAGGAACATCAACAATAGAAGCTACGGTTTACATAGCATGTTGAAAGTAATTACACCCATGATAAAACCATCTAACTTCTTTAGGGCTTGTATCAGAATTCAGTTCCCCATCCATGGGTGTCCATTCTGTTCCACTGATGGAAATGTTCACCTGTGCCACTAGCAGACT
The DNA here is from genome assembly GCF_023159225.1 of Perognathus longimembris pacificus. Classification (NCBI taxonomy): domain Eukaryota; kingdom Metazoa; phylum Chordata; class Mammalia; order Rodentia; family Heteromyidae; genus Perognathus; species Perognathus longimembris. The sequence continues at coordinate 77,851,812 of NC_063168.1, forward strand.
TTGTTACTTAAGCCTCAGAGAATATTGTGACATGTATTTCTAAAGCAGCATGTTGAAATTTTGTTTGATATTTTGTCGATTCTAAAAATGGAGTATTAATATTTTTGAAGAAAATAGCACACATTTTGTTTACTTAGTTCCTTTTAAAAATTATCTTTAAGGAGTTGAGATTCAACAAAGCAGTTTATGAATACAATACATCTTAATCAATTTCATCATTGTCTTCCATCTCTTAAAACCCCTCCCCTTCCCTCAAAATTTTTAATTTTATAGGACATACACTGAATTTAATGGCTGCATTAGTTCCTTAATTTTACTATATTTATCTTGACCAATTTTGTGTAACATGCTCTTGACCATCTTGTACTGTGTCATGATTTTGTTATAAAGTTTTATTTCATTTTCAACTTGATGCTACTAAGAAGTATAATTAATTTTGTATTTGTTTTGCATCTTATGTTCTTCCTACATTCATTTTTAATTTTTCATTATGGTTAATGAGTTGTATAAAAGGGTCTTAATATGCCAATTTGCTTACAATACATCTTGATCCTTGTCACCACTTACATCTTTCTCCATATATTGATTCTTGTATTTTTGTACATTCCTTAGAATTTTATGCAAAGGCAATTATGATATATATGAACAAAGATACTTATTTCTTTCTTTCCATCTATACACCATTTTATATCTCTTTCAAATCTGATTGCACTAGTCTTAAGATCTGATACACTGTTGACCTACTCATCACCTTGCTCATGGTTCTAGGGGAAAGGATATGGGACTTTCCCAGTGCCTTCACATTCTTTATTAGGACTTGCTAAAAGTTTTTAAATCATGAATGAATGTGTAATTTTGTCCAATATTTCTCTTTTTTAGATTTTAAATGATTAGATTTAATTCAAACTTGATTTTATTTAAAAACATAAAATAAATGCAAAGTTATTCAATAATGATAATTTGCTTGAAATATTATGCAAGTACATCATTAGTTTTATAGGAAAATGAGATGTAAATCTTCCCTTCCTTTACAAGTTTCCTAGCAAATATTATATCCTGCATCACCCTGAATCTGAATTGTTTGCAAATCTAAAACTGTGAGATATTTGTTTTTTAAGATTATGTTAACACAATTGCACTATTAAGTAAAAAAAAAAGTAAAGGGAGCTACAAATGTAAATTTAGAATTCTTAGTAGTCACATTAAAAAATAAATAAAATGCAAAGTATTACTCCTACTACATATATCTAAACCTTGTTAATATTGATGTTAATTTTTTCACGTTTATTAGCATATGTTAGTTGAATAATAGGATTTCATTGTGACATTTTGATATATAATACAGTGTACCACAATCAAACTCACTCTTTCCGTTCCCTCTTAAAACACTTTCAGCAGGTTTCAATGTTGTATTTATATCATATAAAGTACTTTCAGCACATTTACTCTTATTCATATTCTTCGTTGGCCCTCCATTTTCAACTGGTACTCACCCTCTCTTATAACTTTCCTGTTATTCTTTATTTATGAAGTGTAGGTTAATTGCACAAAGGAGTTTCAACATGGTACCTTACAGGTACTAGAGTTATTTGGGTTAACTCCTATTGCTGTTCTCCCTACCCTATCCTCCTGCTACCCTATTGTTCAACAGCTTTCTGTGAGTTTCCTTGTGCCTTATTCATGCACAGAAACATTGCATTTTCATATTATTTACCCTGCACCATTCTCATTCTTTTTCTCCTCCATCTTGCCCCCCAAACAGACTATGAATATGTGTATCTTTGGGGTCCCAGATGCACAAATGAGCAAAAACCTGTAATTTTTGGATTTTTAAGCTTTATCTCAATAAATATTATGGTCTCCAGTTACATCCAATTTCCTGAAAATGACCTAATTTTGTTTTTTTCCTTTATGGCTGGATAATATTCTATGGTGTGTATTTCATAGTTTCTTTGTGCATTTATCAGTTGTTGGTCACCTCTGCCAGTTCCAGAGTTTAGCTATTGTAAACGGGGAAAGGAGCTGTAGGAAACAAGGTGCACTAGTGTCTCTCTTGTACATTGATTTACAGCCTTTGGATATGTTCCCAGTAGTGGTATGTCAGTGTTCTAAAGTAGGTTTAGTTTAGTTTTTGAGGTACATTCATGCTGATTTCTGTAGTAGATGTACTAGTTTACATTTATGTATGAAGAGTCCTTTTTCTTACTTTCTTGACAGCATTAGTCCATTGTTTCTTTTCTTGATGATTGCCAGTCTGGCTGAGGTGAGACAGGGTCTTGGTGTAGCTCTCCCTGGTCAGGGAGCAAGGCTTTCAACAGTGGCTACAAGTCAGAGCACGGCAGGAGTTCCCACATCCTTGAAGAATATGGCACATAAGACTTGCTCATCAGTAACATTTCAGGATAAATAAAGAGACAAAGTGTACATTTTGGTAACACTTTTGCCATTCAACAATCATTTTCTAATGTAAAATTTAGGGTTCCTAGAAACAGTCCTGGAGACTAGAATATTACACTGCTGTGGGCTAAGTTACATTTGTTTCCATGCCCTCACATTCTCAAAGCACAATGTTTTATTTATGGGGACTCTATATAAAACTTGAAAAATTAAACAAAAACAAACAGATATGGTTTACTTTTTGAGTCATGAGATTTCAGAAATTAAAGCTCAGCATGAGCTCCTGGCCCTTCCTGAGTCTCACCTTTAGAAATAGTACCAGTTAGGATGGTGAGGGTTAACACCAGCCACCAGTGCCACGCCACCACTCCTCTTCCTGTCCAGAAGATGTTTCTCTTGGAAGTGACATGGCGGCAGAGTTCCAGGCTCATCAGCAGGACAGGGGGTTGGGAATAAGGTTTCTGGCTTCTGGGACCTGAATCTTCAACCATGAAACTTGGTACATCTGGAAACACTGAGTTGTGTGATGCAACATGGGTGGGGAAGTGAATTGAGGCCCCCAGCAAGGTCTTACCAATTTGGCACTACAAAAAGCTATCCTTTCAACTAGCCCTGCTCATGGTTGCTGCTGGGTGTGACCACAGAGCTCAGATCAGGTGGACAGCCAGATTCCCATGTACCCAACAGCATGCCAAGGTTCTGACTACTTATGTGACCCTGAACAGTCTGGAGAGCTGCAGGAATGGGCCGGAAACAGTCTCCTTTGGACACATGGAGTCGGTTTGCTCCACTTTTAGAAACTTGTGGTAGGTACCAAGTGCCAAGCTGCAAAGCCCCTGTAGAGCGTGAGAACTCGTGCTGGCCAATACATATACAACCAAAGCAAAGTCTAGCTTAAGACAGAAGTGCTCTCATCTGTGCAATCAGGCCTCAGGGACCAGGCACATTCTGAGACCTTTTTGCTCCTCTAAGTGTGGATACTCTTTTCTAAACACCCCAATCTTCTTCTACTTTCTTTAAAATATAAAGAATGTCTGAAGATGAATGCAGACCTTGGGCAGCACTAGTGATGGAAATAAAAACACCTGCCCTTCACAAAAATCTTCACAGGATCCTTCTGTCAGCTGATTCTGAACACCAGTGCTGCTCATTAGGGACTCTGAGAACACAGTAACTGAGTTACTGCAAGCACAGCACCCGAGGCCCTGCTAGTCCCCTCCTTAGAAAACCTTGACCTATCCCTGGGACTCCACAACAAGTTGAGTATAGATTTGTAAGTCTCCTAGTGCTTTAAGGTGTCATTTTTCAAAACATATGTCCATCCTTTCTCAGCCTAGAAGGAGCCAAAGGTGATACCCTACCATGTCATTCTCTGATCCTCAATCCAAAACATTCAGAAAAATAAGAGGCACCATCCTTGTCTCCTGGTGCTAAACTGAAAAATGACACCCACTCTATGCTTGTTTCCTGACATACTGGGATAGATTGCTGAATAGAACCAGAAAATTCTGGTGGAAATTCATAGGAATCCATTATTCAACACCTAATTCTGTGGCTTACAGTGGCTGGTCATGCCGCATGGGGAGCTGAGGTGCCCATAGGCTCCCAAACACCTCTGTGGTGAAAGAGTAGGTGTGGGTGCTGGACTTGCGACCTGCGGGGGGGAGGGGCACTCAGCATCCATGGCCATAGGCACTACCATGATAATCCTCTTTGCAACAAGCATGTAAACAATGTCCCCTAACTTGCAATTTTCATCTGCTCACCAATTTCAGTGGCAGCATTCTCCTTTCATGTCATAGGATTCAAATAAAACATCAGATGCCACACATATTGCCTCTCACTTGCTCTTTCAGAACCCAAGCAGGCAGTTGGATCCCGTGTGCTCCTGCTGGGCACTCATGGTGGTTTTCACGGAGGCTAGCTTCCCTCCCGCCCTCTTAGATAAAGGTTGCTACCAGATGATCTTGTGCTGATCTCTTGATTTCATTTTAAAAATTAGAAATTAGCATATTTCAGTTGCTTAATGTGTTTTTATGTTTCCTTCAGAACAGTTTTTATCCTGAAGGAGCAGTGCCACACTGAGTTGAGTTGGAAATGATTACGAGGACACCATGTTAAGTAACTTCATCTGTGGTGGCACTGAGTGACAGGGGCTTCGAGCTGGGAATGTGCAGTGTACCAAAGTCACACCGCCTGGATATCCCCAGAGGACTCTGACCCCACAGCTCTCCTCCCATGCCTGCCCCACTCTCTTGCTATGTCCTCTCAAGGACATCCCTCATCATCCACAGCTTCCTTCTATAGGAGACATAAAATTGCCCAGGCCAGATCTTCACATGTGGGTAAAATAACAGAGATTTGACCATGCAACCAAGCTTTCCTTACAAGTGGTCAGGACCAGGGGGAAGGATTAAACACCTCTCCCCACAAGAGGAAATCGAGGACTGCAGAGAACAAACAATGGGCTCACACCATTCATCAATGAAAAGCTGGGACTCTCCCCTGCCTTTTGCTGCCCTCTTCTGTGACCATCCTCAAGTGGCACCCCATATAATCACAGGACCAAGTGGAGCCTTTGTCTGGAGGGGCTGGGGGGATGGTAGCCGGGGAGGAGCCATGGCCTGGGGAGTAGCATGCTCCCCCTAAGGTCAAGTATCTGTGGGTATCGCTTCAATGGCACTCACTCTTCTGCACTCAGCTTGAACGCTGTCCATAAATATAAGAAAATGGTCTGCCAAAAGTGCACCTACATCCTTTCCTACAACTGAAGCACTAGATAGTACCCAGGTCACAGAAATCCCGCGGCTTCTCTGAGCCCTCTGTCTCAGCTTGGAGGCTCACTTGAGCCATGAGTGCTCCAGAGCCAGTGGGCTGTTCAGTTCCTTGCCTGTCACCAGGGGCGTGGGAGGACATGGGTCAGAACAACCTTGCTGAAAGCGTGGCAATAAATCACATCCTCACTGCAGGCAGTGAGCTTTGGCATGTCATCCTAAGAGATGAAGAAACCATCTCTGGCACGTGTTTCATGATCAGTGAGCAATGTTGGTGTTTTCTCCACTGCATTCTTCCTCTCTATATACAAAATACTACTGCTTAGACCCACATTTGTCCACAACATACAGTTTCCAATTGACAGGTTTAAAACCACATTTTTTACTTGACTTCATTTTACCTGACCTTTCCAACACTGGTAATTTCTACCACATCTGTCCCCAGATTCACTCCTGAAAAACATTCATCTAAATGGCTAGCACCATGGCTTGGAGCCTGCAAGAATCAGAGAAATTCCAACTTTCTGTTCTGGGTAGAATCCAAGGGCTAAACTTGACCCTCATCAAAGTATAAATGCCAGTGCAGAACCACACCTGTAAACACACACAAGGAGGCAAAAAGGAATCTATACCACTGCCTGCCCACCCTCAGAGCCCTCCAGAGATGGCTGTGCAGGGGGGTTACAGCACCCAATCTAGCAAGCAGACCCAGTATGAGCAGACAACTGGGAACTGGGAAACTAGATTGCTGCTGCTGCTGCTGCTGCTGCTCCTCCTCCTCCTCCTCCTCCTCCTCCTCCTCCTCCTCCTCCTCCTCCTCCTCCTCTTCCTCCTCCTCTTCCTCCTCCTCGTCCTCCTCTTCCTCCTCCTCGTCCTCGTCCTCCTCGTCCTCGTCCTCCTCCTCCTCCTCCTCCTCCTCCTCCTCCTCCTTTTCCCTCTCCTCTTCTTGCTAGTACTCAGGCTTGAACTCAGGGTCCTCAGGTCTCAGCCTCTGAGTAGCTAAGATTGTAGGCCTGAGCCACCAGTGCCTGATTGTTTCTCCATTTTATATGGGTGTAAATGGAAGTTTGTGGAAAATAACTAGGACCTTTTTTTTTTCCAAATTTTTATTATCAAACTGATGTACAGAGAGGTTACAGTTTCATACATTAGGCATTGGATACATTTCTTGTAGTTTGTTACCTCGTCCCTCATTTCCCCCTTCTTCCTCCCCCTTTCCCTTTCCCCCCATGAGGTGTTCAGTTCACTTACACCAAACAGTTTTGCAAGTATTGCTTTTGTAGTTGTTTGTCTTTTTTTAACCTGTGTCTCTCGATTTTGGTATTCCCTTTCAATTTCCAAAAACTAGGATATTTATTGCCCTGTGTTTACTTACTTTCTTTCTTTAAAAAGTAAACTTTGACAAACGTTCATAGCTGAGATCAGAGCACAGTTGTAAGAGTTCCTGGTGTACCATCATTGGCGTAGTCCCCTCCTGGAAACTGACCCCTCCCCAAAGTAGCCGTCCTCTTCCAAGTTATCGTTTTCTCTGTCAACTCAAATCTGACAGGACCATCCTCAGTACCATGCCACCCCAACCGTTTCCCCTTCTCATTGTGAGGATGAAAAGTTCCAAGCCAGACAGAGGGCATGGTCTTGCCTGACTTTGATTAAAAGTTCAGTTGGTCACAAGGGCCCTTGAAAACAAATTTGTCAGCGTGTTTGAAGTGTCAAGTCCAATTTAAAATGAAATCTTAGGTGTTTTTTTTTTTAAATCTTAGGTTTTAATTGGCCTTGTAATTAGCATATGTAGTGGAGGCTGTGGGTGCCTGGGCAGGTGAGGGGCTGCACTGTGAGGTCTTTCTCTCCCTCTGTGCCTGTGGTGGGAGGGTGGGCTGGCCTCCCTCCAGCCTTCCTGCCAGCTCAGGCCCACTGTTTACATCTGGATGTTTTTCCTGTCACTTGCTAAGCCACCAGGGAAAGATGAAAAATTTTAGTGCTGGTGGTGCCTAAGTGATCTGGCCAGTGGCCAAGGAGGTGGCCAGTGGGCTTTCATGCAGAAAGACCATGAAATTCTGCCTTTATTTGGGTACAAAAAGAAGAGGGCACAAGCATGTGAGAAAAGAGGAAACTTAGAGCCCCTCAGGATGCAGATTCACATTGTTCTTTGAACATCAGCCAATGATTCTGTCTTTAACATGTTGATGCCAATGACAGAAAACTCCTGATACCCTCGCCTTCCTGGTCAGTGCACACGTTCAACAGATGTCTTGCATTATGAAGAGAACACCACGGAGCATGAGGCTTGGCTCAGCTAATCAGCGTTCATTATACATGGACATATAAGGGAGCCAGACACTTGCCAGCTCTTCCTTTCTATCAAGCTACAGACACGTAACAATGATTTGCAGTCAGAATGCTAGGATGAGCACGTGTGTCCTCGTTTGCATTCTCTCTGCAGAAGTACAATTGCATTTCCCTACAAAAGAGAGGGAAATGAGTGTTTTATTATGTCTGCTTCTTTAAACAAGTTCTTCTGCCCAACAGTGGGTATTTGGTTGTTGTCCTACTATGCAACAATACAAAAACTAAATCTGTTAAGTTTTGACCCTCATATTATCACTATTACAACTATGACTTTGATTTCATATTAATGCATTACTGAACTTAAAGGCTTATCTCTTTAAAATTGAATTGTAAGGCAACAGGAAACTTGGGTCCTAGAGGAAAACGGGCCAAACACATTTGATTTTGCTAAAATAGGAGGGTGTTTTTAGTTTTGTTTTGTTTTGTTTTTGCCAGAATTGCAGACAAGCCTCTTGAAATCCATAAGAGCTAATCATTTTGACTCGGTAACCCTTTCCTAGCAATTCCCTGGCTAGGAAGAAAACTGGACTGAGACAGTGGGAGTGCTGCTGAGGCATAGTTGGGGAGGCAGGGGAGCCCTGGAAACAGACTCTGTAGGCCAATTGCAGAGGCTGGGGCCAGCCAGCTAGAATCTAGCTCCAAGTCCTAGCAGAGTTTTTCCACTGTGATACTTCCCTACCACCACCCTAGCTGCACATCCTTTGTGCAGACTTCAGTTCTGAACAAGCCAGGTAACCCAAAACCAGCTTCCTGTTGCCCACCTGCAGGACCCCTCTACAGAACTCCTGCCACAGCAAGGTAGGTAGCAATACTCTCTGAATTTCTATCACAATTAAAGCATTAACTAAGTGAAATCCTCAAACTCTCCTCTCTTGTGTGGGTTGACAGTGCTAACTACACAACAGAAAGTAATTTCGTTGAAAAGTGAAAAGTACCATTTACTTGGATGACTCAATCCAACTTCACAGTTGCTGGCGCATGCCCAAGGCCTGGGGAGGAGGCCTGAGACCAGAGGTCAGAGGCCAGAGATCAAGCTGCCTCTGGAGGTCAGAGTGGAGGCTCAATCCAGTCTCACTTCCAATGACTTGTACATAGCATGGACTGCCTTAAACATTGGTCCCATCTCTCTCTACCTCCAGCCCCGGCCCACCCCGGAGCTCTAGGCTTTGTTACCTTTCCTGACCTGACTCAGCTGAAGGAGTTAATTTCTCATTATTCAGAGATTAAGACTAAGTTTTCTTCCCATTTTTCCAGCCTGTCTGACCCTTGAGGGGTGGTGTGGTAGCCTCCTATTCTTTCCCCCCACCCATTTGTAAGTTTCCTTCCATGTTCTCACACCAAGGTAGGTAGAGAAAGCAATCCACTCTCAGCAGCCTCCGTTTTTATCCCACAATGTGGGAAAATTCTATTCAAACAATATTGAGTAACAGCATAAGCAGACTCCATAATTTGTAATGTAGATGTTAATTGTCACTCAGTATTTATATTGTCTAACTTTCCTAATAAGTCCTAGCATTGCTGGACTGGCACTCACTGTGGGTCCTAATCGAAGAGTGTTTTGCTCGTGGCAGCCGTTTTGACTGCTGAAAATCCTTCTGGTAACCATAAATGCCATGTTTCAATAGTTTTCTATATTGGGACAGAGTCTTCTATATCACATTATTAAGCAGCTTTGGTTTGAAAGAATTAAGACTTCCCAATGGGAAAATGTCCCCCAGTGAGTTGTCTTAAATTTTCACTCTTGGTTAAACTGAGTAAAAGACTTTGATTCTGGAATTTAAAAAACATTTGTTGTGTCCCATGAGTTTTAATCGTTCACTTAAAAGGAGCAGTGTGCTATAATCCTAGCTATTCAGAGGCAGAGATATGAAGATCATGGTTCTAGACCAGCCAGTACAAAAATCATTTTAGGACACTCCATCTCAACCAATGCTGGGCACTACAGTACATGCTATTATCCCACTAGGAAAACAGAAGTGCTGGGCACAGTGGCACATGCCTGTCATCCCAGCAACAAGGGGACGCACAAGTAGAAAGATCACAGCTCAGTTTAGCTCAAGCATAAAGCAAGATTGCACCTGAAAATAACCAAAACATATGAGGGTTGAAGGCCCTCGTGGAGTAGAGCCTCTGTTCTGCAAGCATGAAGTCCTAACTTCCATCCTCATTACCACAACAGAAAGAGGGGAAAGAAGGAAGGGAGGGAGGAGCAATTTGTTGTTAACAAAGAAGAATCATTCTTGCTCTCCTCATGTCCACTATCTACACAGAAAAGTTGGCTACCCTTTCTGAGATTGGACTTTATTAAAAGGTACGCCAAAAGCACCCATCCTGTGGCCCACACTGGTCCCAGCAGCATGCATATGGTTGACCACCACAGAGCACTGAAGATCACAATGTTCTAGATGATCCTCAATGGACTCACACCCCAGGCCCCTCTGCCTGCAGACAGACAGCTAGACACAGCAAGGCCTCTGTTTCCCAGTGTGCTGACTGAAAGCTGCAGAGCCCAAACACTGTCATTTCATTCAGGTCATATATGCAGAAACTTGTAACAGAGTTCCCCATAAAGAGGACTGGATGACTCCACTTTTATATTTATGCATTTTCCCCTTGTTTCTTCTCTGATTGGAGATATCCTTTTTGTAAATCCCAAAGAAGCAGGTGGGGAATCAATTAAATGTTAAACAGATGCCCTTAGGATCAAATAAGAAACCCAGGCAGCATCTCAGGCATGACCCAAGGAAGCCATCTAGAGCAGCGGCTTCTACCCTAGACAAACTCCCTTGAACCTGGGTATTCCACCATGACTGTAAAAAAGGAGAATGGAAAAGTTGGGCCACAGCCCTAGGTGGCCTGCCAATAAGCCTGGACTTTAAAAGCCTCAATGTGTTTTCAATTTGGGAACAAATGGCTCCCTCATCAAAGCTGTAACCACAGGCCGACTTTGCCTGTACAGGAGGCCCAGGCTCTTGGTAACCCCAGTTAGAGCAGGAGATGTCCAGAAGAAGCAGGTTCAAGGCACTATATGACAGAGCAGGGAATAACAGATCAGGCTCAGACTACTAGCCTGGCAGGAGGAAGTCAGGGCCTTTCCCAGATTCTGACCGAGATGAGCAGAAATGCCTAGTCTTGTTGGTCTTTGTGATGTTTTTGTTTTCTTGGATTTACTCCATGCATCTGTACGCCACACCACATGCTACTGTCTCAATAACAATTTTCCCAGGATTAATGAGCAGCATAAAGCTGAGCATCAGGCTGACAGGCTCCTGAACTGAGCACAGACCTAAGTGTCTATTGCCCTCTGCGATCACTTTATTTTGATCTGAATTAAATTCCAGATGGTTATAAGTACAAGGTCAGCATTGTGCTCTCTCCAGACTCCTCATAGCCACTGAACAGAGGTCCAAACAGGAGCTAAGACACACTCGCAGGCCCTCCAGTAAATCTATCTTGCAAAAAGCTGGCTCACAACAGTCTATCAGATTCTGTTGCATAGACACTTGTCATGGTATAACCATTCCCTGAGAATCTCATATCTTTGTGTGCACGTGCTAGTGCACGTGTGTGTGGGGGGGGGGTGTAGCACAGTGGGGTTTAGCTAGGGAATTCACACTTGCTAACAAGGTGCTTTACCACTTGAGCTCCTGGCCCATCCCAGTTCTTTTTGAATAGGTTTTCAAGGAGGGTCTCGAGTTTTTGCCTTAATCAGCCTCTGACCTTTATTCTCCTACCTCTGCCTCCTAAACAGTTGGAATTACAGTTAAGAGCCAACACTTTTTTTATTTAGATGGAGTCTCACTAAGTTTTTGCCTGAGCTGACCTGAAACCACAATTCTCCCCCATCTCTACCTCCTGATTGGCTAGAATTACCCACATGAGCCACAGTGACATATTTATGTCACTTTTCATTCATTATTTTAAGATGCAGAATTCTTAACCTATCAGGGTTCGATTCTGGTTCTGTGTGTGTAAAACAATCACTGTAGTGACCTCAAGGCCATAGGAGACCCAGCAGTACAGCCCGCAGTAAGCTCTGCACTCCATCCAGCTTCTCTCCAGCATTATGTTGTCTGACATGTACTGAAATGTATATATAGAAGCAAAAACAGTAAAATTCATGTGTGTTACAAGTATAGTCCTGTGAATTTAGGAAATGTTTCTGGAAGGTGGGAATAAAATTTAAAACATTTATTTCTGACATAGCCATCAAATTATCATTTAAATTGAGATTTTTAAATCATGATGAGATAAATCTGTCATACCTGAGCTAAAATTGATAACGTGTATGTGCACATAGCTGGTCAATTTTCAGACCAGTATTGGTTATTCCTAATGCACTCTAAGGAAAAGTTTCTATTCCCTCATTATCTTGGGCTACTTTTCTATAGATAACAAAATATCTTCTATGTCCTCTGGCTATCTCAAATAAGAAAGTAAGCCAAATCTTTAGTACTGGCCATTAAACACTGTCATCGTTAAAAAGTGAGTTTTCTTTGTCAGACTCACAGAACTATATTAAGCCAATCACTAATTAACTTACTTCCCATTTTATCCTTCTGATGTTTTCTGGAGTCATCAACAGAGGTGGCTCAGCCTTTAGAAGAGGAAAACCTGGGGTGTGCTCTTCACTTAGGTGGTCCATCCTGACCCAAAGACTTCTAGTCCAGCTCCTGTTATCCTGTTGGGGAGAAACACTTGTCTCTGGACAGCAATATATTCTGACCAAAGAGATGAGTGTCTTTTTCTGTTGAAATATGTAAAATGTTAATGAGAGGAGAAAAGGAGGGAAAGAGGAACAGAGGTTTGGTGACACTGCACCTGTCCACGAGAAGGGGCAGTATAGAAGGGGCAGTATAGATACGGCCTCTCATGGAGCCATATGATGAAGGACGCCTTCCAACTGGTTCTCCATAAATACAAACTATATGTATTTATTTTACACTGAAATATATTCTTTGTGCTACTAGTATTATTCAACAAAATACAATATTGGATCATCTTGTGTTCTCTTAGACATATTTTAGTGAAGATTAGTTATTAGCACATGATTAGCCATTTGCATTAATCCATTTGCACATTAGATAAATTGTAAAGAAGAAAATAGCATTGAGGAGTGGAAAAATTGCCACCTATCCCAGAGAATGAAGTGGCTCTATAATCGTAAGACTAGAGTATTATGTTCAGCAGGAAGATGGGAATTGAACACAAATTGAAGTTTCATTTAACAGAAGCATGAATTAAGGGTGGCTATCTTAGAAACACCCCCAGTTTCAGGATATTAGAGTGTTTCTGGTTAGATGAGGTACCTCATGGTTGGTGGGCTTGTCAAATCAATGTGCATTGATAATCTATTGCACCCACTCTTACCTGATAACACATTAACCTCTCTCCAAAAGGCCAGGCCACTTTGGACCAAAGCGTTTTCACAAATTATATTAAGAAATAAACCAATACCAAATACCAAATACATTTAATAAAGCATTAATTGTATTGACCACAGATTTTCAAGTTTACTCATATCACATCACATCAGTGAGGACATGTTCCTCAGATGAACTAGCTCATTGAGACCAAAGCCTCCTATTGCTTTTTCAGAGGTACAGAAACAGCCCATCTCCCTCCTTTACCTTTCCCCAGTTGGCCTTCCCATGTTATCCATGCAGCCACCACATCTCTGTGCTTGAATCTGTGCCAGAATTAATACACTATTTGTGTAAAAAGCCAGAAGGAAGTAGAGGGAGCTCTCAAGAGCTTGATTTTAAACTATGTGATTTTAGGTATTTAATTACTCTGAGAACTGAAAGCAAGATGGGTAATCTTCAAATTTTTTTGTACAACTCTTAAATATTTTTGCTAAGTCCAATTCAAATGAAAGCAGAGATGTTCTTCTAGTTCCAGTGAGGAGCTAGGCATATCTCAGCCCAGACTGCTCAGACTGGCTGTTTAGCTGTGTGTCTTAACATTTGTTGCCTAGTAATGTATCTTAAGGTTGAGATTAGCAATATGTATCAGGAATTCCACTTTGCTGCAACTTAACCAAACAGAGAATATCTTTTGTGTAAAACAAGTAGTCCTTAGCTAAGTAAGTTAGCAGGAAAACAGCAGTCCATAATACCATCAAAGTCCAAATGACTTCTGCTTCCTCTATCCTGGGTTTTGTCTTCATGGTTTTAAGAGGGCTGTTACTTGGAGACTGAGAAATAATGTGTGCAGCTGGCCAAAGAGCCACCTTCTCCATCTTTGCTGGGTTTCATTAGTAAGTAGGCAAAGGAGATGACTGCAGATCTACAGCTATACCAACCACTGTCAACATGGCTTTCCATGTTCTTCTAAACACATACCACTGTCAGAGTTCCCTTCCTTCCAACTCATTACCAGTTCCATAAAAATACAACCAGTAGAGTATCAGAGGGAAAGGCGATACTGTTCTGCTTACTTCTCCTGCTCCCCGTCTAGAAAGGCAAGCCTTTTTTTGGCTTCTTTATCAAATATTAGGTGGCTATAAGTCTGTGGGATCATTCCTGGGCCTTCTATACTGTTCCTTTGGTCCTCAGGCTTATTCTTGTTTATTACTATGGTTTTGTGATAGAGTTTGAAGTTTGGTATTGTTATTCGTCTAACACTGTTCTTCCTGCTAAGGATTGTTTATGCTATTGGGGTCCTATGTTATTTCATATGAATTTTTGGATTGCTTTCTCCATCTCATTGATTTCCATTGAATTTGTAAATGCCTTTGACACAATGAAATTCTACTCATCCATCAGAAAGAATGATATTGTACCATTCATATGGAAATAGAAAGACTTGAAAAAAATTATGTTAAGCAAAGTAACCCAGACCTAAAGAAACATAGGTTGCATGGTTTCCCTCATTTGTAGTAACTTGAATGTGCCTATAAATCTGCAAGCACACTGGATGGTAAAAGAAAAAAAGTACACTGGGACAGGATAAATTATACAGGTTTCTAGGCATTCACACAGAGTGAGACTAAAGGAGGATATTCTCCGGAGAGGATCACATAGGCACAACAGCTGTGTGCATCTGACCATATAAAATGATATTTATCAAAATGAACTCCAGGAAATGGGAACAAGAGGTATTTTTCTCTCTGTTGCTGGTTTTGTTTTCATTTCCTTTTGTCTTGTTTGTTCATTTATCTGTCTTTGGGAATGTAGGGGAGGGGCATATAAATGGAGGAACAAAGGGTGAACAAATGCAGCAATGGTTCTCACTAGACATATGTTGAAAATGAATTATACAACTTGTGAGTGGGGATGGGAGGGAAAAACTGGGATAGAGCAAGGGAAGAGATGATATTTTCAAAAGAAATGTACTCTTTATCTGACTTATGTAACTGTAACCCCTCTATACATTGCCTTTAAAATAACAATAAATACTTTTTTTTAAGTCTCTGATCACTTTGGCACCTGTAATCCTAGCTAGTCAAGAGGCTGAGATCTGAGGATCAAGATCCAGAGCCAGCGCAAGCAGACAAATCTGAGAGACTTTTATGTTTATTGTGCAATAAAAGGGTGCCTTGCACTCATTCTCCCATTCTCCTACAGGCCCAGCTCAAGTTGGGATGGAGCATAGCAGTTAACCAAACATCTTTTTCTTTGGTACTCAAGAAATCGTATACCTTAATATTAAAAGAATCATTATAAAATAGTGTAAAATGGAAAGATACAATTAACATAATTTTAAAGCACAAATCATTCTTAAAATCTGTTTCTAGGGCTGGGGATATAGCCTAGTGGCAAGAGTGCCTGCCTCGGATACCCGAGGCCCTAGGTTCGATTCCCCAGCACCACATATACAGAAAACGGCCAGAAGCGGCGCTGTGGCTCAAGTGGCAGAGTGCTAGCCTTGAGCGGGAAGAAGCCAGGGACAGTGCTTAGGCCCTGAGTCCAAGGCCCAGGACTGGCCAAAAAAAAAAAAAAAAAAATCTGTTTCTACATAATGATATAAAGAAATTTGGATTCAACAAACAAAAAGCAATCTTTCTTATAAAGTGTTTATTAGCTTTACAAATAAATTACCCACAAGTTCTTTAAATGGCAAATGTCCCTAGCACATTTACAATTCATTTTTACTTAAATTTTTACCATATTTCTACGGATATGGGTAAGTAATCATAGCCACAGCCTCTGGGCCAGGTCAGCAGTGGATCCCTTAGGAATCTGCTGGTTAGGTAGAGAGAATTAGGCTGCTCACTCATCACAAGAAGCTGTGCTAGTACCTATCTTGAGATTTCACAGATGCCAAAATTTTCAGAGCCTTTATCTGAATAGTTGATTCTACCTTTCACCTGCACTCTAATATTCTTGCTTTTGCAAGGTGGACACGTGGACACATTACACAGCTTCTTCTCAACACTGAACGAATTTTAAATGACAGGGGAAAATTATAGTTACCAAGGCCCTATATATTAGGCTATTCTTTTACAAATCTGGTCATCATGACAGTTCATATAAAACTCAAAACTGTAAAGAGCTGTTGGGGATTCTCACTGCCCTTCAACCAGCCCTGGGGCAGTGTGGGAGGGAGCCCCTCCCACCTTCCGGCCTCAACTGGAAGAGAAGCAAGCCCGGCTTGGCCTCCCGGCTTGGCCACATGTCTAATGGCGGGGGCCCGGCTCGTGGGGGGCGGGGGCTGTAGTCCCCACCCACAGGGGGAAGGTTCATGACATCACCTGATGGGCATCCCAGTCAGCCAACCAGTCAGTCACCCCAAGTCCTTCCCCTTCCACCTTTGTCACCGTAATAAATTCTTCTGCCCACCCCCTGGGCGGGCAAGACCCGTTCAACCATCAAGGTGTCTCCCCAATGTCTCTCTTACCGCCGCCGCTCCTGACACGTGAGGGGACCAGGGTATTTCTTCCTTTCCTCTCCCCCTGCTGCTAGACTTGGGGAGTCCCGTTGGAAAGAAAATCAGAGCTGAGGGTTCTGACACCTTGTCTTAATATTTGTGATAATGTTTACAAAATAGGAGCTGAGGGTTTTGACACTCAACCCCAATGTTTCATCATAGAAATGTTTTGAAAAAAGTAAGCACAAGGGCTGGGAATATGGCCTAGTGGCAAGAGTGCTTGCCTCCTACACATGAAGCTCTCGGTTCGATTCCCCAGCACCATATATATGGAAAACGACCAGAAGGGGCACTGTGGCTCAGGTTGCAGAGTACTAGCCTTGAGTGGGAAGAAGCCAGGGATGGTGCTCAGGCCCTGAGTCCAAGGCCCCATGACTGGCCAAAAAAAAAAATAATAAGCACAAAGGTTTAGCACCTTCGCTTCAATGTTTATAAAGAAAAAGAAATGTTTTACTAATCACTTATGTTTAAGTTATCAGCTACTGTGAACTACCAGAGATACCAGAGCTCCAGCCTACTTCTACCTCACCACCAAAAGAGGAGTTGATGTCTGCACTTGGCGCAGAAACAGACTAAAGACTCCAATTTTTCTGGACTTGGACTGCCTTATGCCTACATATGTGCTATATGTTTACAGCACCCCCTGCTAATTTAAAAAAAAAGGGGGGGCAGATGTTGGGGATTCTCACTGCCCTTCAACCAGCCCTGGGGCAGTGTGGGAGGGAGACCCTCCCACCTTCCAGCCTCAACCGCAAGAAAAGCAAGCCCAGCTTGGCCTCCCGGCTTGGCCACATGTCTAATGGCGGGGGCCCAGCCCGTGGCAGGGGGGCTGTAGTCCCTGCCCACAGGGGAAGGTTCATGACATCACCTGATGGGCATCCCAGTCAGCCAGTCAGTCAGTCACTCCAAGTCCTTCCCCTTCCACCTTTGACACTGTAATAAATTCTTCTGCCCGCCCTCTGGGCGGGCCAGACCCGTTCAACCATCAAGGTGTCTCCCCGATGTCTCTCTTCCCACCACTGCTCCTGACACATGAGGGGACCAGGGGGGAGGGGAGGCTTCAGCAACCTTTCCTCAACTTAGCGTAATCCATGAGAGTACGCTTTTGCCTTCTGCTGGCGGAAGACAAGGCCGAGTGCTCTTTCATAGTTAGAATTCAGGCATTTTCCCTGGGAGATAGGGGAAAAGGGATCCTTGAGGTCCCAACAAGCTTTCACTTCTTATACATATGAATTATATGAGAAAAAAGTGAGGATCAACAAAGCTGCACCTTCTGACTAGATATGAATTTGTTTTCACTATTTTTAACACTGTGATTTCAATCTGTTGACAATAAAAACGGAGTCGTACATATACAAAATTCATCATTAGAAATCTTGGAGTAAGAACACAATCATAGATAGTAAGAGCTGTCAAGCATTTCAAATAACACCTATCAATTGATTGTAACACAAACAGTCCCTTGGAAACTACTTGCTGCTAATCCTTAGACCAAAAGTGCCTCTAAAAGTATGCCAATCATTGGCAGGTGTGACATCCCTCTTTGCTAGATTGGCCTCATCTTCATTAACATAAAGCTTATTGATGACCTGGGATAAAGACCTTATGTAAAAAAAATCATGCATATAAGATTCTGAATAATGTGGAGAGCACTAACTTTCTGCTGCCCATACTCCCTGCTATTTTTAAATGTAAATGAAATGTTGGAGCAATTATTAAAAGCTGCTGCATATATCAACTGTTATTTTATAATACAAATGCAACATAGAACCAATCATTAAAATGTGTACAACAACTTAAAACAGTTTATCTTAGTTAAGTAATGTAAAGACTCCGGCTAAAGATCGGATTACTTCTCAAATTCAAATGTTCACCCTTTGGAAGCAGTGATTATCCAATCCCACCTGCCCAAATCCTGCTTATGCAAGGATTTTTCCCCCCAAAATTCTAATGGCTCCCCTTTACAACCTACTGTTATTACCCCAGCCTAATAATTTTCTAATGTGTATTTTTAAGTACATAGTAATGATTACACACACATAAATATAGCAATACATTAGCAAGACTCATAGTTGCAGCATTCAGCTTTACAAACGGTATTGCTCAATAATCAAAGAGAATTGATGAGGGATCCCTGGCCAAAGGCCAAGGGCAACCTCAAAGTACAGATAGGAAAATGAGAACTCAGTCCTCCTCAGATGTTCTGAAAGCCTTTGAAAAGGTAGAAGATTTATACAATCTGAAGAGAAACCAGAGTAGTCTCTGAAAGCTTTTGAAAAGGTCCACAACAAGAGCATAATAATTACTATTTGACTTGGTCATTTGTCCATAGATAGCATAGATAGCATAACAGGACTGGAATAAAAGGAACACAGTCTGAATGCCTACAGATCCACTAAGGTGTGCCTAGCTGCACAATGACTAGTTTTTAAGGGCTGATAGAAACAATGATGAAATGGAAGTCAAGACTGTCAAGGGGATAGATACATATATTAAAAAATTGAGATCTTACAAATGCAGACAAGTTTCAATTCATACATAAATTTAAAATAATTCAAAACATATTTGAATTATTATTATACATTATCAATTTTGATTATACAGCAGCAGGATCTGGGAGACTGGCTGACCTGGGTAGGGAAAGATAGGCCCCACATAATTATGGAAGCTGAGAAGACTACATTTACTCCAGCATCACTGACCTAAGCAGGGTGGGAAAGCAGGCACACAGGAAATTGTAAACACTACAGAAAAAGTTCTCATTACCACTTCACTATGACAAGTTCCAAGGCAGATGGCAGGAAACAAATTGTCCCCCAAATGCAAAATTCAGCAAGAAAAGTCAAGAGTTCATTTGGTCAAAGTACACTATATAATGAACAAAATGAAAAATAATACTGCTTGCTACTTACTGTGCATGCGAAAAGCATTCATATCCACTATTTTACCCAATAGTTTACAAAGACCTACACATTACAAAGGAACAGATAACAGCCAATTCCACACATGCAGCCATGAGAAGCCAGGAGCTTGGGGATGGGTCTTAGGTCACAAGGGTGCAGGATTAGGGGTGAGTCCAGCTGTCCAGGCTGGCTCCCTGAGCCACTGTTTCCCTTCGCTGGGAAGCTAGCACACCTTGCTTCCTCAGGAATTTTTCTCTTTATCCAGACATACAGAAACAGAAGGCAAACCCTCCTGGCCATGTTTAGGCATGTCTGCGTTATGCTGAGGTCAAATTAAGGAAAGCACTTTATAAAAACATGAATAAGTTTACAGAGCTAACTGCAAAGAGATGCTATGAGCTACAGGCATTAGAATATCTGAAGAATATGGTGGAGGTGGGTTGCTCAAACATTCATTGACAATAACTTTACAGATAGCAGAGCAAAAACATATATCAAATGTCACCCAAACTTAATAGCAAAGCAAATGAGCAGTGTTCTCAGTTCTCATAATGACTTTCCTCTCCTGGCTTCTTGATGGTAGTAGACTACAGCTACAGCACGAGAGTCCTTCCCACAAGCAAAGCTCTGAGCAGTGCCAGGGGCTCATCAGTCCAGGTGCCCACCACCTGTGTACTGAGGAGAACACGGCTGGCCTTCAGCCCAGGCCACCTCTGACACACCAATCATCCACACATGGAGCCACAAAAAAGTCCTGGCTGATGAATTATTCTCAGTACTCAGACAAACCTTAATAACATGGCTCTACTCTTTTTCTTTTTCTTTTCTTTTTTTTGCCAGTCCTGGGTCTTGAACTCAGGGCCTGAGCACTGTCCCTGGCTTCCTTTTGCTCAAGGCTAGCACTCTGCCACTTGAGCCACAGCACCACTTCTGGCCATTTTCTACATATGTGGTGCTGAGAAATCGAACCCAGGGCTTCATGTATACCAGGCAAGCACTCTTGCCACTAGGCCATATTCCCAGCCCCGTCTCTACTCTTATGAAAGCTTATTTTTGTATAGTATTTGCTTTTTTCTAAATTTCCTATTTCTTTCCTAAGGAACCTAAGGTTATATCTTAAATAAGCCAAGTAATGGGAGCAAACTTTGCTTACTACACTATTCCTAACCTACCTAGAACTGTGTCCAACTGTGAAGAAAGCTCATCAGTTTTTGCTGGGTATATGAATATTGCTTTATGGAGGCTATAGACCATTTCCAGTTCAAGTTTACATCATTTTTCTATGTTACATTTAAATGCACTTGTAAAAACACATATCACTGGGAAAGTCATTCTCAGTGAAACAGGGAATACCAGATAATTTTTTCAGAGAGACAAGATTTTCTTTATTCCCATCCTCCTCTCCACACCCTGGTTCTAGGCTTCTTCCTCTTTTAACTTGTGTTTTTAACTTATGTTACTACAAAAGTGGCTGCTTCCATTCCAAGGTTTTAGTTCAAAGGCTATGTCTTCACAGATGGTTTCTCCAAGCTCCTTATCAAATGTAAGTTTTCTTCTATCTCATGCCTATTGCAGTTTTTTCCTCTTTCTTTATTCTTTTATTCTTATACTTTTTTCTATTGTTTTAATTAGTTCATTAGTTTCTGACATTTAATCTTGGGAGCAAGTACTCTAAGAATTAGAGTCTATCATGTCTGCAGCACCTGTTGTAATACTTGTCTCTCTTTTGAGTGACAGATGGAATGAGTGATGAGACAGATTTCTGGGCAAATAGATGGATGATGAATAGATAAATGAATGTTGAAAGAATATTGATGGATGGATAAATGAATAGATGATCGATGGATGATGGATGGATGTGGGTGGGAAGGTTAGCTCAAAATCTTTGGATATATTATCCACATATACATAATTAAATATATGAATTTGATTATACCAATCTTCTCCTGAAACCTCACCAGCCACTTACCACAGATTACAGGATAACGTTCTAAGAACTGAGAAAGGCACCAGGAATGTCCTTTTTCTGTTATTTTCTCCCTTACTCTGCTCCAGGAGGAAATTCTGCAAACTGAAATGTCATGATCTTTAATACTTTAATGCTCTTTACTCATGCCCTTCCTTGATTCTGTTCCACCTCATCCATCAACACACAGGGTCTCTATCCCATACAAGGTCAAGAACACCTAACTACATTGTATGGTAGAAATCCTCACACCTTGCCTGAGAATTTTAGGACTTAAACCATGACAATGGCATATGAAAACAATCCTTCTATCCTCAATGGAGATACAGAACTGCTTCTATCAGATGTCTACTTAATCTGAATTATACCAGGACCAGGAATCAGTCCCTATTTGAAAGGCAAAGATCATCTGTGTAGGCTGAACACTTGTGACCTCACCAAATATGCAAAATCTATCATCCATGTGATAATTAGGAAAAGGAGCCTGTGAGAAGTGAGGAGGTCACAAGGACGAAGTCTTATGATGGAATTAGAGCTATTCTGAAAGAAGTTCAGAGAGCCACTGGCCCTTCCACCTCAGAAAAAGGCACAAAAAAGTCTATCTGTGAGAAAAGGTAGTCCTTGTGCCAGTCCTCACACTGCACACCTGTGAATGTGTAGGGCTTGAACTTCTTAGCCACAAGAACTGTGAGAAATGGATATGTGTTTACAAGCCACCAGTGTATGGTGTTTTATGATAGCATCCCAAATGGGCTAATATAGCATCCCATTTGCCTAAAAGACTGTACTGTAGCAATAAGAATGTACCTAGTGTCCTCATGATTTTAAGTAAGGTCCAGTTGCACAAAATATGGATTATCCTGAAGAATTTTTATTTGCTCTACATCTGTAATTAACCAAATGTGTGCTCTGTGTGTGTTTGCTGTGTGTGTGTGTGTGTGTATGTTCTTAATATCATATCTCACACTGCAGCAATGCATAGCACCTACAGGCCTAGACTCTCAGTTACTGTCCTGATCCTTGGTCACTGTCCTGATTACTGGTCAGCCACATAAAACCTTATTAATTCCAGATATATCCATCCACTTTCTAACTACATATTTTCTATGCAGCTGTGGACAAATTCCATATTGTGATGCACTGGACATTCAATATGATTTGGAAGATGCTTTCTTTTGAAGTGAGGATATATTACCAAGACAGTCTACAATATGAAAAGACTTAGCAACTATTGATTAGTGTTACTTTAGCTTTTGATACTATACTAAGAAGTTAGCATGTTTTGATGTTCACAAGCCCCAGGGTGATATATACTCCTGTCACTTCTGTCTGATGTGAATAAAGAAGGCTTCCAGAGGAAGTGTCACACTAATGAGGTCAGGAATCAGAACCCAAGCTGTCCCTGTAGTTTTTCTACTCTTTTGCATTCTGGAAAGAAAGTGGAGGGCAGAAAACTGCCTCTCTGACTCTTCCTCTCCCTCTTAACCCATTTTTGTGTTGGACCCCTGAGTGACCTCTGCTCGAGCGTTTGTTAGTTCATTTCCTTCTGTCCAGGGTATATGATCTCCGGACTAACATAAGGGATTCCAAGCTAGCATTCTGAGCTTTTAAAATGTAACTTTTCCTACAAAGTTTTCTGAAGATGTTCAAATAACATTATTACTAACAACATAATAATTATATCTTTATACTCTCATATACTTCCTAAAGACACAATCCATTTCCAGTTCTCTTTAGTTTTTGACAACACTGGTTTTCATGGCACAAGTTATTAATCTTTATTAATCTTGACTGGATTGAGGGATGATGGGTAGTAGAAAGGAGGTCACTGTTGTGACTAAATTTGATTATGAGAGGGGAAAACTTTGAAACTGAATTATAGGAAGAATCTTGGAGAAAAGCTTGGAGAAGAAAACTAAAAACACCCTTAGAATCCTATAAGTAGAATTTGATGGGAAATTCTGGCAAGGGTTCACAAGACCAGAATACTGGCTGTAAATAATACAGATAGTGAAGGCTGGACTGATGAGATTTTGAATGTAAACAAGGATTTTGTGGGAACTTGAACTCGAAATCATTCTTATTATAGCCTGGCAAAGAATTTGAATGCATTTTGTCCATGCCCTGAGACTTTGGGGGAGATTGAATGATATAGTGATGAACTTGTTTAACTGACAGGAAAATTCTCAATAGAATACAGCACTCAGAATGTTGCATGGGTATTGCTGGCT
This sequence comes from Perognathus longimembris pacificus, assembly GCF_023159225.1. Taxonomy (NCBI): domain Eukaryota; kingdom Metazoa; phylum Chordata; class Mammalia; order Rodentia; family Heteromyidae; genus Perognathus; species Perognathus longimembris. Next base: position 77,875,300 of record NC_063168.1, read on the forward strand.
GCTTTTAGTCAGTTTTACAGTAGCCATTCAAAGCAAAGAGGAGCAGAGCATAAAAGATGTGAAAAACTCACACCTTAACAAGGAAAGCAGTACATCTTAAGATGGTGATGATGAGGGTTTGATTATTAGCAGCAAGAAAGCAAGTCAAATGCTTGGCACTGGATCTTAGGAAAGATGCCTTGAGTGTGGCTCAGGGCCAGCAAGACTATAGCCACTAGAACCTCAGAGAGGCAGACATGCAGATGGGTTTCAGAGCCTTCCAGGAATCATCCAGGGTGCCTTCCATTCCCTAAAGTTGCCTAAGGAGTAATTTTATCATGTCCAATCACCAGAGAACTCAGAGGTTGCTGCAGCTATACTTAAAATGGGTTTGGTCCAGCTCACTGAGCAGCAGATCTTGAAATCTACATGATGTAGTCTTTACAAACATGAAGAATGCAAGAATTGGGGCTGGGAATATGGCCTAGTGGCAAGACTGCTTGCCTCAAATACATGAAGCCCTGAGTTCGATTCCCCAGTACCACATATATAGAAAACGGCCAGAAGTGGCGCTATGGCTCAAGTGGCAGAGTGCTAGCCTTGAGCAAAAAGAAGCCAGGGACAGTGCTCAGGCCGAGTTCAAGGCCTAGGACTGGCCAAAAAAAAAGAATGCAAGAATTTTGGCATAATGGAGGCTACCTGTGATATTCAGAAGAACTGGTAAGCCAGGTAGTACATGGCAGAATCAGGGTGCTGCTGGCAGACCCAACTAAATAATACATGGAGCTGTGAGGACAATGCCAACTTTCCAGTGGAGACCCAGAACATTAGAATGCTGGGAGCTTAGGATATTTGCTGAGGAAAACTACTCCAGAGAGCAGGTATAAGCGCATGTGGACTGCAGTCAGCCAGACCATGGAAGAGGGGCCCAGGTGCATCCTGAATGCTGCCTATGGAATCTGAGGATTTAATAATAAAGCTGCTGGGTTTGGGTCTGGCTTTGGACTGGTTCCTTTCTATTCACCCATTTCTCTCCTTTAGAATAGGAATGTTCCTTCTTCATTGTGTCTTAAAAGCATATGACTTTTACTTTTACAAGACTTCACAGGTGGGTTAGCCTGAAACCTAGGGGGAACATACTGTACTTGGAATTTGGAACAAGCTTGGGACTGTTAATTCTGGGGATTGTTGGGGATAGATTGAATGTATTTTGCATTGTGAAATAGAAATGAGCTTTTAGGACCCATGGATACAAAGATAAGGGATTCTATACTTTGGAACTTAAATATTCCACAAAGGCTCATGTTTTGTTGATCCAGCTTCACATTATTGTGTACACCTTCTGCTCTGCCATGCATTTGAGATATAACACTGAACAGGAGGGGAGGGATGAAGGGAACATAATAGAGGAAACAAACTTGTTCAAAGTACACTTCTACATCTATAGAATTATCACAATGAGATTCACTTGCATTCAATGTATGCTGATTTTTAAAAATTTTAAATTGATTTATTGTCAAAGTGATGTACAGAAGGGTTACAGTTTCATACATAAGGCAGTGAGTACATTTCTTATCAAACTTGTTACCTCCTCTCTCATTTTTCTCCTACCTTTCCCCCTCCCCAATTACCTCCCTCTCCCCTGAGTTGTACAGTTAGTTTATAGCACATAGTTTTAGGTTCTCTCTCTCTCTCTCTCTCTCTCTCTCTTTTTTTTTGGGGGGGGGGAGTCCTGGGGCTTGAACTCAGGGCCTGAGCACTGTCCCTGGCTTATTTTGCTCAAGGCTTGCACTCTACCACTTGAGCCACAGCACCACTTCCAGCTTTTTCTGTATATGTGGTGCTGAGGAATCGAACCCAGGGCTTTATGCATGCTAGGCAAGCACTCTACTGCTAAGCCACATCCCCAGCCAGAATATAGTTTTGAAAGTATTGCTGTTGCATTGGTTCACCTTTTACCCTTCTTCTCTCCATTTTGATGTTCCCCTTCCCTTCCCTACTTCCCATAAACATATATACAATACCAAACTCAGTTACAGTGACATCAGGCGTAAAACCATTGGGAAGAAAGACAAAAGAAAATGACATAATTTCACATGGTATGTTGAAAATAACAACAACAATGATAAACCACTTATTCCTATAACTAGGAGTTCATTTCACTTAGCATATGTACATAGCTATTGAGCTATTGTGATGCTGATTAACAAAGAAAGACCAAAAAAAAAAAAAAAAAAGAATACCCCAAAGCACTCCCTGGCTACAAGGATGCAATAGTTGACTAGAAGACAAAAAAAAAAAAAAAAATGTAATCCAAGACATACTAGAAAACTAAACAGAAAAAAAAAAGATTTGTGATGTGATTTTTTAAAAAGGAAGGGGCTGGGAATGTGGCTTAGTGTTACACGGTGCTTGCCTAGCATGAATGAAGCCCTGGGTTCGATTCCTCAGCACCACATAAACAGAAAAAGCCAGAAATGGTGCTGTGGCTCACAAGGTAGAGTGCTAGCCTCGAGCAAAAAGAAGCCAGGGACAGTGCTCAGGCCCTGAGTCCAAGCCCCAGGACAGGCAAAAGAGAGAAAGAAGCAAGGAAGGAAAGAAGCAAACAAAGGAAGAAAGAAACAAAACGAAAAAAAAAATAAAAAGAAATGAGGAAGGAAAGAAAGAAAGCACAGGATGCAAGGAGCCCCAATCTTGACTATAGAAGTCAAGCAGAGTTTTTTGGGAGATCCCATATCTAGGTGAAAATAAGATGAATTAGTCAATGAAAGCCAAGTGTGGGGGAGGGGAAGTCAAATGTACTGGACAAAAGACAGTAGGGGCCAAGGTTCTCCAGGTCACACTTCCAGGGAGGTCAGTGAGGCTGGCTGCAAAGGACTGCTGCAAAATCTCCTTGAGGTCCTCCATACAGAACTCCACCACTGCTTGACTGAGATAGAAGGGGACTCCAGAAAGGTCAGCATCCAAAACCCCTGACCTGAAGATTATCTGTGGTTAACAGTCCCTTCTGCCTATTGTCCTTGAGATGGGCTTTGCCAAACATCTGGCTAGGGCTTGGGAATGCTTAAGGTGAAAGAAAATGTTCTAACAGATATCAGCTTTCTGTAGAAGCACATTCCTCTTCTTCATACTGATTTCAATCCACCCATGTTGGAAGAGGAGGAGCTGGAGAGCTTTTGTAAATGATGAATGAGAGTGATAGGTGGCATGCTTGCCTCTCTCTTGAAACTAAATTTATATCCCTTGACATGTGCTCAGTGTCAGGATGTTTGTAGCAGAGACTCAAGGTACCAGACAGGAAGGGATTTGAAGGCATAGGAGGCAGTCCTACCACTGATAGGCTAGAGAAAGAAACAGGTTTTGTGCAAGAGTCTGCTAACATGTATGGGTATTTTGTCCAATTGCTTAGACTATCCTAAAACAGCAACAACAGCAACAGAAACAATCAAACAAAAACCAAAACAAATGTCTAGGTCTGGTACAAAGCAACTTCGTGGCAATTTATAGGTCCCTACCTGGCCCTGCATCATTCCATGTGTCACTTTTCATCAGGATATTTATCTCTTGCAGAAACAACAGAATGCAGGTATTTTTTGTGTGGTTTCTGAGCACAATGACTCTTTTGTTCATATATTTCCATGTACAAGAAATAATTGTGTGAAATTATGTCTTTTTCTTTTGTTTTCCTTCCCCATGGTTTTACCCTTGATGTCACTGTAGCTGATTTTGGTACCCTGAGTATTGTATATATGTTTATGGGAAGTAGGGAAGAAAAGCAGAACATCAAAATGAAGAGACAAAGAGTAAAAGATGAACCAATGCAACAGCAGTACTTACAAGACAACATGCTGTAAACCAACTGTACAACTCAGTGGGGAGGGAGGGAATTGGGGAGAGGGTAAGGTGGGAGAAAAAGGAGGGAGGAGGTAACAATTTTGATAAGAAATGTACTCACTGCCTTATATATGAAACTGTAACCTCACTGTACATCACTTTGACAAAAAATAAATTTTAAATTAAAAAAGGAAATATATGCTGTTCACATGCTCTTCATACCACAGGAAGGACCTTTTTTTTTTTAATATTGAGAATGAGTGTGCACAGTGAAATTTATTCTTGTTTCTGCCATTGGAAGATGCCAGGATGAAGCTTCCAACAGGTAAAATATGCCAATGGGTTTAAATACATCACTTGCAGCTAGATTTTATTACTAAAACAGGTAGAAGACCAAAGGCTATACTTCCTTTACATGTCTCCCAAGCGAAAGACACTCTTTACCTGGACTACGGGATAAGAGAATGGAGCAAAAGTAAATCAGTCATACTATTAAGTATTCCAATCCTTTAAAAAAAAAAAAAAGCTTTGGCTCATGGCTTTTCTGAACATATGCTGCATTGCAGTTTTAGAAATGCAAAAATGGCGCCAAAGAATGAGAAGCAGGTGAAGAGCCTGTATATCCTTGGGGACTTTGTCTTCTTAAAAGATTTATACAGTTTCTAATATGTTACTAGTATATTGCTAGTTTTTTGATAGTAAAAACAACAGAATTGCTAAAAGTTTAACATTAAAGAATATTTCCTCATTACACAGTGATCTTTTATGAAAAGTGATGGTTATTTTTTTTCTAATAAGAGTTGTCAGGCTGGGAATTTGGCTTAATGGTAGAGTGCTTGCCTAGCATGCATGAAACCCAGGGTTCAATTCCTCAGCACCACAAACACAGAAAACCCAGAAGTGGTGCTGTGGCTTAAGTGGTAGAATGCTAGCCTTGAACAAAAAAAAAAGAAGCCAGGCACAGTGCTCATGCCCTGAGTCCAAGCCCCAGGACTGGCAAAAAAAAAAAAAAAAAGAGTTGTCAGACTAGGCTGGGAATATGGCCTAGTAGCAAGAGTGCTTGCCTCCCATACATGAAACCCTAGGTTCAATTCCCCAGCACCACATATATAGAAAATGGCCAGGAGTGGCGCTGTGGCTCAAGTGGCAGAGTGCTAGCCTTTAGCAAAAGGAAGCCAGGGACAGTGCTCAGGCCCTGAGTTCAAGGCCCAGGACTGGCAAAAAAAAAAAGAAGAGTTGTCAGACTATTAGATAATTAACATAGTGGTTGAATAAATGTAACATGCATTTTGAGATATGTCCATATATATTATACATTATATTTACATATATATGTAGTCTTGGAAGGCAGCTAATGCTAATCTAAAATTAGATGATACCTTGTAGGGACAAAAAATGACTGCAGTTGAAATGTTGGAGCGGTATTTATACTGATTGTAAAGCAAAGCTAACTTTCCCATCTCACATCATGGATGTATAGTAGAAGTAAAGTAAATACAACTTTTCCAATCTGTTTCTTCCAATGATACAATGTAATTTTACCCAAAACAAAACCAAACTACCTCAAGTCTAGCAATTCATTTTTTGCCAGTTATCCTACAGCTAATTTTCTCTTATCTTTTTAGATTTTTGGATCCTTGACAATAGGTAGTTGTCCACTTACTAAAGGAGGGATTTACATTACTGACTATGAATGGTTTACTTCTTCTTGCCTGAAAACACACAGTGATGACTCCAATGAGCTATCTTCATCTTTTCATAGGAAAGACTGATTCTGTTGTTTTGGGGCTTCTTTTTATGTTACAGCCATAGAATTATACAGTTTTTAGATAGGGACAATGCCTGATTGCCTCATTTTACACAAAAAGAAAGTGCTTTGTCAACATAACTTCATATGTTTGTGTGGATGTGTGTGGACTCTCCTCTGATTAGCCCCCAACCATTGTGTTCAGATCTGATTGTGATCTGATGATCACAACATACACACACATCTTGAAACTGGAGCTCTCTACCAAGTTCATCGTAGCAACTTTGAAAAACGAAATGTTCAGTAAAGCTTAATAAATCAACACACCAAAACACTCCTTTAATTATGCCTTTTTTAAGTCTGTAAAGTTGTTTATACAAAATAAAGGATGTCTGAAGTCATCTTAGTAAGAAACTTTACAAAAACAAATGAACAAACACAGTAATTGTCTGGTCCCTGATTGCTGGGTTTTAATAATCCAGACACCACACAAGCACTAGTGTTGTTAGTGTACGCATGTATCCAGGAGTGGGCTGACATCTGCAGGAGCAGCCATGGCTTCAAGGTGGAGAGGAATCTTTCAAGGAATCCAGCTCTCTCATTATAAACTGCAAAAGACAAAAGGGCAACATTCATCACAGCCGGCTTCCTCCACTGGTAGAATTTGTGGTGATAGAGCCTCTTTGTATTTTTTTAGAAGTATGGCTCTTATTTTGTGAAGCACTATTTTAAAAAGTGTCTAGGTAAGTTAATATATGATTAAATTGGGGGGGAGGGCAACTTGTAGCTTCTCAAGCTTCCCTTGTTCTGTAAACTCCTTGCACAGCCTGCAGATGCCAGGAGCTCTGTGGACTCTGACCCTGAGGCTGAGGAAAGTGGTGGGCAGTAGGCAGTGGCTGTCACTCTTGCTAGAGGAACTTAAAGTTCTCACACAGGTGGAAGGAGGGAAAGGAAGAAAGAAAAAATACCTCACTTTAGTAGCCTCAGATCTGTTCAGCATGAAACTTTACTTTTTTTCTCTTGTATTTCAACAGAAACATAATTTCAGCCACACTTAAAGTGAAAAAAAAAAAAAAAACACTTCCCAAACCGTCACTGGGAAGCAAATAACTTGCTTTTAAAGAGAGCAAAGATAGACACATCCACCTCCCAGGACCACATTTTACAACCTCCCATTTCTACCCGGCCCCCATTCTGCCAGGCACTTCTCTTCCTAGGCAACAAACCTAGTGAAGGTAGGGAGACTGTGAGGAAAGGACAGATGGAAAGTGGAGAGGGAGGGAAGCAGGGGGTTGGGGATCCACCACGAGTGCTGGGGGTGAGATGGGGGGTTGGGGGGCTCCACCAGGATAGCTGGGGGTGAGAGGGGGAGTGCTGGGGGCGGGTTGGAGATCCACCAGGAGAGCTGTGGGTGGGAGCAGGAGGGTTGGGGACTCACCAGGAGCGCTAGGGGTGGAAGGGGGCGGATAGGAGATCCACCAGGAGCGCTGGGGGTGGGAGGGGAAGGGTTGGAGGAACACACCAGGAGAGCTGTCAGGTGCCCGGCAGCTCTGGCTCCCCCTAAGAAGCATGGTCCCAAAGCTTGCGCACCGGCTTCCCCGTGTCTTTGGCGCCTTTGAGCAACCGCCGCCCAGCAACTGCGGGTTAGGAGTGGGAGCTTTTCATCCTGCCCCGATCGCTTTCTGGTGGTGTAGTCGGAACACCGTTCCCAGTAAAAATCGCTGACTTGGAAAATGTCCAGCTCTTGCCCAGAAAGCAACAATAAAATGGGAACGTGCGCAATTGATTGGCAATACATTTTACAGGAAAAAAAAAAAGTGAAGGAAGTAAATCGTTGAGCCCTAGTAAATATGCATGGCCACGTCCAAAGAACCAGGTTTCCTGAAGACTTAGCCCTGGAGGCCGGTGCTTGGGACCCGGAGCTCACTTCGTTCTGCATGGCGCAGCGCACCGGAGGGGACCTCGCAGCCGTCGGGGCTCCAGGGGGCGCGGGGTCTGGCCCGGCCATCTCCAAAGGGCCTTCTCGTCGCCTTCTTCGGACCCCGGGACGGGAACAGTCCTGCCACGCGCAGGTCCCTGAGAAACAGACTGTGCCTGACTTATTAAATGTCTAGTCGATCAGGCAGCTCCTTTTTTTTTTAATAGCCGCGATCTACATTTAGACAAAAACAGATAGTTCCTGGTAGAGGCGTTGCTTCTCATCCTGTCACCAGTGACAGGAACGGGGGAAATGACTGCGGGAGAGGGACCGGAGGCGAGGGGAGGGCGCGGAGCGGCACGCGGGGCCGGGAGGCGGGGAGGGGAGGTGGGGAGGGGGACCGTGGGAAGGGGGGGAGGTGGGAAGGGAGGATGGGCGGATAGAAAATGGGGGCGGGGGGGGGGGTCTGACGAATATCCGCACCGGCTAGCAGCACTCAGCGGTTCTAATTAAAGCCACGCTCGGAGCCCGGGGGACCCGCCTGACGTCGGCGGTCTCGGGGATAAGAAGCGCCCGTGGCCAGGCGGGACTCGGTGCGAGCACCGGGCAGTCGCGATCCACCTCTAAGCACTGCGCCCCGCGCCCCGCGTCCTTGCACCCCACGAGCCCGTGCGGCCGGAGGCGGATTACCGCTCTGTCGGGCGCCTGCGGACCAGGCGGCGCGGGTCGAGACCCAGGCGCCTGGGCGCGGGGAACCCAGGGGCTCGGAGGCAGGTGATCGAACGCAGCCGCAGCAGGTACAAGCGGGGCCTTCCCGCAGCCTCCGGCCCGGAGTCCTGCCCCTCCGTGGCTCTGGACACCGGCGGGCCGGCGGAAGGAGCCTGGGCTGGAGCTGCCGACCTCCGGGAGGTTGTGGAAAGTTGTGCGGGCGCTGGTTCGCTCCGGGCACCGCGTGCGGGAACTTGGAGGGGGCGCAGCCGCGGGCCCCGGCGTAGGGCGGGGCGCAGAATAAGTGAGGGACCCGCTCTCCACCAGCGGGCCGGGCTGCCCCGACGGCCCGCACTGCCGCCTCCCTCCCTCCGGCAGCCGTCGCTCCAAACCGGACCATGCGCGCTCCTGGGCGCCCCCTCCTCCTGGGGTTGCTTCTGGTGCTGAGCTCGGCGGGGCCGGGCTGGGGGCGCGCGCAGCCCCGAGGGCCGGCGCACCGACAGACCCTGCTAAGGCTCCTCGTGGAGCTAGTCCAGGAGCTGAAGAAATTCCACTTGGGCGAGGCCAAGAAGCTCCAAGTGCTCGCGGAACCGGACTTCGCCTTGGGCCGCAGGGAGGCGGCGGAATACGGGGCCGACGCCGAGGAGCAGAGAGTGGGTAAGTGTCTGGGCAGGGTGCGCCCCAGCGACAGATGGATGAGGGTCCCGGGGCGGTGGGTGAGGGCCCAAGGTTACAGTGGGAGAGGGTCCCGGGGCGGTGGGTGAGGGCCCAAGGTTACAGTGGGAGAGGGTCCCGGGGCGGTGGGTGAGGGCCCAAGGTTACAGTGGGAGAGGGTTCAGTGGGAGAGGGTTCAGGACTGTAGACCCTGTAGGGAAGACAATGCCACCAGCATTGTAGGTCAAGGGGCTTCTGCCCCTTGCTCAGGATCCTGACAGTAGAGCCCTTCAGATGCCTAGTAACAAGATTCATATTTTCTTGCAAATAAAATTGACTTTGAGCACATTGTAAAAATCAATTTTGATTATTTAAAGAAAAACAAAGATTTTCACTGGCTCTCTTCCCTCCTTTTCCTCCCCATCCTCCTGTTCCCTTCCTTTCTTCCTTCTTTCTGGAAAAAAGAAAAAAACAACCTGGTAATAACAGGACGTTTTTGAGCCCCTCAAAGAACCATTCCTAGTTTACATCTAAAACTTGGAGCTGTTGCCTAGGTTAGGAATTTCTGCACAAGGTTGGCTTCTGGTATTTTGGAGAGGGAATTGTTCTCAGTATCTCATTTGCTTGAGAAGGAAATGGTCCGAGCTCTCCCCTTGGTGGAGCCCTTCCCAGAGCAGCTGCCTACGGGGAATTTCCCAGAGAAGCAGGCAAGCTTTTAATGCTTTCATGACACAATTAGGTCAAATATGATATGGTCAGTTTTGTGCAGACTGATTCAAGTGAAAAGTAAATGAAGACTGACATTGGGACGAGATCCCCATCCTGCATGTGGAAGACCCAAATGTCCATGTCCTTCTTGAGATGTGGGAAGGGACCAAGAATTATTTCTGGTAAAATAAAATGTGACACTAAGTGACATATTGGCTTTCTCTGAGGAATGGGAACTGACCACAGAGAACTGTAATAAAAGCAAAAACTAAGGCCTAGACCAGAAAGCAGAGTTTCTAAAGGAGAGTGAAAGTATGAAAGAGCCTTTTCCTGGAACCCAGCTCTGGTTCTAAACCATGCCAGTGGTCTATTCCCATTCATGCCTACCAGCCTTCATAGCAAGTGGTTTGAAAGGCATTTTGTCCTTTTTGCTACACATTTACCTTCAAGATAGAACTTTCATACATCTTTTGTTTGTAGGATCAGATTTTCTTTCTATAACATTGAAATACTGTGGAATTTGATTCCCAAGCTCTTCAAAATGAAGGGTCTTAATGTGATTTATTCATTGGAAACATGAAAAAAATAAAATTTTTCACCTTATAACTTTATAGTCTCTGAATCTATCATGGTCATAGAAAATAGATAATATCGGAACGTTATAAGTTGATTCTATTGGAAAAGATATCCCCAATCTGCCTTTACATTGTATTCTATGTAGGAGTCAAGGATTTTATATGATGCTTTGTAATTTGGCAGTGTGATTCTCAAAATTTTCTTCAATGTTCACTTAAAATCACATTTGATAAGTACTTGATTCAAACAATGTAATGATTTCTCTCCCCAGAGATTGTTCCCAGAGATCTAAGGATGAAGGACAAGTTTCTGAAACACCTCACAGGTGCGTATTCTCTCACTTCTCATCCCTCCTTGTTCCTTTCCTCCCAAAGCCTTCATGGCCATCTTCTTCTGTGTTCCAGGGCCTCTTTATTTCAGTCCGAAGTGCAGCAAACACTTCCACAGACTTTACCACAACACTCGAGACTGCACCATCCCTGCATGTAAGTCAATACCTAACTGACCAGCAGCCTTCCACACACTTCCATGCAGTAGGCTCTGACATCTGAAACGTGCAAGGGCCATGTCCATATCTGTCTGACTGAGTTAGGAGCCAGTACTTGAGCAAACAGCTAAATTATACAGCAGTGGACACTACACTGAAAAGTGTTTACCTGGAATAAGTGCTAATCTTTCCAGTCCATCTCCACAGTTCTGAACGGAGGCATTTTCTTTCCATCAGTAATAATAACCTCATCACCCAGGAATTTTATTTGCTATTTTTAAATTCTACTCTTCAGTTCAGAAATGTGAAGTTCCCGCTCCTGTCTAAATCTTAACCAAAACTTTCACTCTTCTGGTTTCTTTTCATTCTCTTTGGCTTGTTATGGCTGTTTATCCATAACACAGTATTTTATTTTGCCAAATAATTCTGTGTGCTCTTCGTGGAATCTTTTTCTTTTTTTTCTTAAAACCGGATGGCAACTTTCACTTCATTTAAAGCTCAAGGAGTAAAGCCATGACACACCAGGAACCTGGCTGGCTGCTTTCAGATAACCCGGCTGGCTGCTTTCAGATAACCCAGACATCCAGCAAACTAGAGCAGCCCATCCTACCTTCCAAAAAGCTCCAAAAAGTTTTACATGGAATAGGAGTTCTCTGCTCAGGCAACAGAACCATTCTGAATGGTAATACCTTCATTACAGGGCTGCTTTGTTTGTATGGGGACACTCTTCCAGGCACATGGCCACATCACATCTGTGGGTCTTGGCCCAATAAGGCCTTCTTACTAGTTCTTTTCAAACAAGCAAGTCTCACAGTGCAAGGGGAGCACACGCTCCCTGCAGAGTTCAGTTTTCCATTTTTGGAGCCCTGAACTGGTCCCATCCTCTGGGCTCTCATGTGAATCCTCTGTCCCATTACCCTCCTGTTTTCTTCTTTTGAAGAAGTATCCTCTGTTGAAAATTACTAAATTGCTTCCTGAAGCTACAGAAGCTTTCAATTGTTTAAATGTGAATGCATTTTGTTGACTTGGAACATTGGCTCTTACCTTTGAAACTGAACTTTTGGGTCATTTCGTACAATTCTTTAACTTGTGAATGAAGGACAAGTTATAAAGGACTGCCTGAGTGCTGTCACTTGGGCATCAGCTTTGGGCTCTTGTCCAACTTTCCGCAAAGCCTTTTCAAGGTAGCCATCTCCTTTTCTGTAAGCCTGAGGTCCTGGTCATAGCTTCTCCTGCACCTCTAGATGTCTGGAAGTCCGAGTCAGCTGTGCATGAGATTTGGGGCTACTTCCATCTCTGCTGAGAGTATACAAAGCTCAGGATCTGGCACTGGGCCACTGTAGGCAATACCAAGGGAAATCCCTGAGATCCTGAAAAGCTAGACTGAAAGGGACCTTGGAGCCTTCTCAGGTAGTGCGGGCCATGAGAGCTTTGTGGAATGCAAGACTAGGTTCCTACCTATCCCAAAGAACAAAATCTGCATCTGAGATCCCCAGGTTATTCAATGTGCATTAGGGTGAGAGGGACATTGCCAGAGACTTTGTACTGAATGAGATGGGGACCAACTGCAGTCTCCAGAGCTGTTACACATGGGAGTGGATTTGTGAATGAGATCAGTCCTTTAACTTAAAACCCACTCACGTTTGGTACATATTTAGGAAACTACATTCCTAAGAGTGTGGGAGATGCGCAATAAAGAAGTGATCTACAGGACCAGCCCTCAAACTGAAGGGTATATATTGTTAATATTTGGAAGGCATGTTCTTGCAACTCAAGTTAGCTTATCTAGCATTGTATAGATTTATTATTGTCAGTTTACTTTTCATCCAGGTTCTGAGTATGAACCTTTAAGCCCTTTCTATTCCTCAGAAATAAAACTTAAGTAGTCTATAATCAACTATAGCTTTCTACTGAACTTCATTTTGAAGAAATTCCCAGATATAGCCACTACACTTTTACATGTGTTTCTGAGGTAGCAACTGGCAGAAGAACAGAATGGGAATTTATACAGAGAACACCAGCATGTGATCAGAAATCAGCTTATTGCTTCCCTTCCAAGTCAATTCCTAATGTCTGCAACAGTAGTTTCATTTTTTGTTTGGAGTGAGCCTTTCTTTTCCTTCCCCTTTCTCTCTTTTCTTCCCTCTTTCCCTCCCTCCCTCCTTCCATCCCTCCGTTTGTCTTTCATGTTGGACCTAGGGCTTAAATTCAGGGCCTGGGCACTTACCCTAACCTTTTTTTCAAGGCTAGCACCATAGTTTGGGGTGGTTTTTTGAGACAAGATCTTGCTATGTAGGCTAGGATGGCCTCAAACCTGCAGTGCCACTGCTTTATTTGCCTCCTGAGGTCCAGGACTCCAGGCATGTTACCATACCCAACTGTTTCTTTTACCTAGCTGTTAATTTTGACTCAGAGTGCTAATGCAGAAGTCTTTGTGTTATAGTTAGCTCAGACAGGACTCAGTCTGTAGGTGAACTGAAAGTTAAGTCACACAAGAGTGTAGAAATATGTCATCATTCCCTAGAAAAAACTCTACAGTCATCTCCATCAGCTTGCTAGCCATGTGACCAAGGGTAACTGTGTATAAACCTTGGTGCATTACCAGCATACCTGAAGGACCACAGACAAATGTATCAGGGCCCATGATTACAGATTTCCACATTGCTTCTGAGTCAGTGTAGGGCACTATTTGAAGAAATAAATGGGCAATGAAGTTAATGTACTTGCAAAAACAAAGCCACTGTATGTTTTTGCTCTGTAACTGACAAAGGTCTGTGATTTGTTTTCACTGTAGACTATAAAAGATGTGCCAGGCTTCTAACCAGACTGGCTGTCAGTCCCATGTGCATGGAGGGATAAGGTAAGTTCCCAAAGGGTCATGGTGGTGACCCGCCAATCAGAACCCCATTTGGGATGTAAAAAAAAAAAAAAAAAAATCCATGGGGGTATAAAATGTGAATTCTCTGGCGAATGTAGCCTATTCTTAGCAAACTTGACACAGTCAAAAAAAGTCTGTGAGCAAAAGGTGCCCCCTGCTGGCCATTCTTAGTGGCCAGGCAGTGTCACTATCCACACTTCCCACAGCTGATTTCAACTCCGAGAACCTGGACGAGGCACAAGTTTGAAATCATGCATACTTAAGACTTTCCCATGTTGACTAGCACTCATAAACAAATACAAATGCTCCTCAGTTTACAAGTTACCTCCTGATAGATCCACCAGTTGAAAATGCTTTCCATTTAACTCACATCTAGATGTGGCTGCTTGGGAGCTGTGGCTTATAGCCACTGCTCATCACACACAAGAGAATGGTACTGCCTATCAACCCAGGAACAGGTCACACCCAAACATTTTTTGCAGAACTGGGGCTTGAACTCAGGGCGTGGAGCTTGCTAGGCATATAAATGCTCTACCACTTGAGGAAGGCCTTCAGTTCTTTTGCTCTGTTTGAGAGAGGGCCTTGCTATTTGCCCAGGTTGGCCTTTAGCAAGATACAACTACTTATACTTCCTCATGTAGCTGGGATGACAGGCCTATGCTAACACACCTAAGGCTTTTTTATATTCAGACTAGATTTTGAGAACTTTTTTGCCTTGGCTGGCATGGAACTGCATCTGATCTCAGCTTCCCGAATAGCTGGGATGACAGCCATGTTACCACTGCATCCAAATATTGGTTGAGAGGGAGGTCTTGTAAACATCCCTACCTCCCTGCCCTGGATTGGTTTTGAACTACGAACCTCCCTAATCTGTCTTTCAAATGGTTAAGATTACAGGCATGAGGCACTAGTGGTCAGACTGGGTCAAAAGGAGCACTATCTTTACTGAATGGGCATAGCTTTTGCACCATGGCAAATTAAAAATCAAATCATCTACACGGTCCACACAACCTTCCTCCACAGATTTTATAACATCTGATAAAGGTCTGAATTAGAGTATTACTATTAGGCCAAAAAATTTACATACATTAGCTGTCTTCTGTAAATGTTGCTCTCAGTGCTTTACAAAATAGTGGCAGAAATGTGAGTGCACGTTTCTCATTTTCACTCATTTTCCTAATGCAAATGCTGTGGAATTCAGGCACTTAAGACAGCTTGGGAAAAACTCTCAATTTCACCAGTTTGATACTCTGTGCTGTGCGTGTGATAGGCACTGCTAGGGTTAGGGTGACTATACTTCTTGGTCCATAAACACACATGCATACTGAAATTCCTTGTTTACAATGTTACATGGCTGCTGTTTACAGGTCTTGTAGAATTGAGTAGTTATATGAAACCAAATGTACTTGCTTTCAGCTGCAAAGGAGCAACGTGCCAGGAACCCTGAGAAGTGCCTTGGAAAACAACAGGGAGCAGAACCATCTTCTTTACCATTCCCTGTGGACAGAGATTTATTTTTGCAGATAGACTTCCATAATTCCCTTGTTTTGTACGTTGACACTGTGCAGATATATATTCAGTAAATAAGTGTACTTGACAATGATCCTTGTCACTATTAAAAAAACAACAAGAAAACACTCTACATTTGATGTGTTGTGCTAGAAGAAAATATTTCATTTTCCTGGTTAGGCAAATGAGAGTATTTCCTTAGAAACATAGTCAGAAATCTTAAAACTATATTTTCATAGAGCATACAATATGACTTGATATTGTTATTACTTTTGCAATTAAACTCCCTAAGTATTACTTGGAACTGCACAAAAACTTAAAAAAACTAAGCCAAAAAACTTCACGTTTTGGAGAGAACAGAGAGTATAAATCTGCATATATCCAAACGAATCCCATTTATCCTATGTAAGAATGTAAAATAGCATCCCAGCTATTGTGCAATATGTAAATAATGTAAATAAAAACAAGTAATAAATGAAATGTTTGTCATATGGAATCTTCAAAGTGATTTTAAATGCTAAATTTAGCTCTAGGAATTTGTGACTTGCACATCTACCAAGAGATTCACTGGCATGTCACAGAACTTAGGAGGCATAAATCAAACTTAAAGGTTCCTGTTTGCACAAGAAAATTGGCATTTTTTTTTTAAGTAGAGGTTCCTAAATACTAGTGACATTTCCTGAAAGAGCTAGGCTTGATTTGATAATTGACACAAGTAAGCGCATCTACTATTCCCATATCTGTTATGACAAGGCCAAACAAAGAGTAACTCTTTTAAGACTTCTCAGCAGTCCCAGACCTTTATTGGTAGAGTTTAAACAAATTTAATTGATCTAACTACAAAGGTCAGTTTCATTTAGCAAGGCCATTAAATCCAGCAGTGTTTTCTCACCAGCCCTTGTAAGATGGTGCTATCTGAACCAGCACTAAAGAACAACACTAAGTCCTACATGTTTGAGGACTTATTTCATATATATGGATAAACATTAAAGAAAACTAGAATTTTACTTGAATGCAAGAAGGAATTTGAGATGAAAAACAATAACAAGAAACCTTTTGGCCTCATTTGACTATTTCCTATTCATGGCTGACCGCTTAAGTTTTCAATTCTTTTAATTTACCCAAGTCCCAATCTAACCTGCCCTCCTAAGTTTTCTGTATGTACCAGTAATTGCCCAGAAGCCAGACATGGCTAGCAAACCATTTTCCCTCAGAAGAGACCAGGTTAAGCTCTGTCCTCTGGCAAGTCAAGGGCTAATCAGTCCTCTGCTATAGGAAATGGCAGCCCTGGCCTGGGAGGTGCCATGCACCCATGCCTCCTCTCTTCCTATCAGCTTTTGAGAACAAGTCACAATTTGACTAAAAATTCTCCAGGATTAGAGGTCAAATGAACAATGAGCAGGTCGCGGTTAAAGCAGCCTCTCACTTGCTGAACCTGAGGCCTGGCTGGGGCACTGACTCCGTGAAGGACAGCTCTGGCAAGGACGTTTCTAGGCAGTTTCCTGGAAGTTTCCTATAACCTAAACCCACTACATGGGGCAACAATGTGCAGCCTCCCAAACATTTACTTCCCAATGAGGATAATACACATACCACTACTGACCACGTGAGAAGGAACACATAAGGGCATGTTTGCAAATGCTTTTTACTTGTCAATAACAAAGCAGACCAACAGCAGATTTATCTTATATAACTCCATAGTTGTTTATTTTGAAAACAATCTTTTCTGAAAAATCCTTATAATTTGAGGTGAGCTAATTGATGGTAAACCAAAGTTACCTGTTTGCCTGGAAGTTACTAAATGCTGATGAAAGAATAGTTACCAACATATCATTACAGCACATCAACCTAATGGGACCCTGCAATTTTTAAAACTTCATGGCTGGTCAATTTTGGTTGGACACTTGAGTTGCATGTGTATGGAAAACATTCTCTCCACTTACTGAAGGTAACTTGCATACAAATGTACTTCCAATATAGAATTCAATTCTTAAAGGCAAAGTGGCTCAAATTGGAGCAAATAAGCTGACTCCCACAAAATAAACTAAATACAAAGCAACAAGTAGTAAGAATACTAAAGATTTATTCACCAGTCTTCCTCATATTTTATGTTGTTATTTTATATTTTGAGGCATGTTATAGCCCAGGCTGGCCTTGAACTTATGATCCTCCTGCCTCAGCCTCCCTAGTGCTGGATTTATAGGCACCACCATGCCTTGCATCTTAAACATACAAGTGTGCTCTATGAGTAAACTGAGTTAAAACATTTCTGAGAGCAGAGGAGCTGCTATCAGTACAGCTATTGTGACACTACAAGAGCCCAGGTCAGCAAGGTACAAGGTAAGCAGTAGCACTGGGCAGTGCTAGGCATGCAACATGCCAGGTAGACCACACTGTCCAGGTCTTCCTGAGCTCAGGTCATTATTACTTCACAGGGTTGTATTTTGTTCTTCCCTATTTCCTTGTTCCACTGTTTTGTAATCAGGAGAAAATAAGTCAATTAACTTCTTGGGTAAATAAAACTAATTTGTCACCTACAATTATGTTTAAGATAAGAGTAAGTCAGCTGAAGAAACAACAGGGCTGGGGCTAAGGAAAGCTTCTTCACTTAGGCACAGGACTAGTGGGCGAGTTGTTGGCTTGGCTGTGGGCAGTGCTAACCTAGTGGGCCTTCTCTAGGAAGGCCTTGCAACACCGGAGGCACTGCTGATACACCAGCTCGAAGTCGGAGTCGTTTCCCTGAAAGGATAGGAAGAAGAAACACTAGCAATGCTTATGCATAACAAAGATGTCCTTAAGAGACCACAGCCTGTTATTTAATAAGACAGGATATAACTTGCCCATCTTTATGCCAGCCCCACAACCTGAACTGTACTTACATAATAGGGATCTTCAATAATGAGTTGTTTTTGTGGATCATAGCTCCCAAGTAGTTCAATTTTAGCTTTGCAGTTTTTAACTTGATTACTTTTTCTATTCAAATCTCTGCAAAATTGAAACATGAACTTATTTTTCTGACCTATGGTTTCAAGTTAAACAGGGACATCTGCTAAGGATTTAAGAAATATTGTTATCAAAGTCCAGCCAACGTGACCTGAATTGAAATGAAACATAATCCTTTGTAGAGTTGCAGGACCCCCATGCAGCTGTGTCAGCTCTGTCTCTCAGGCAGCAGCATGCAACAATAGCACCTTTTCACTGATTCTGCCACACAAAGTATACACTTTTAAGTTTTCTTCTGTTTAATATATTTTGACACAACTAAAAAAAAAGGATATTGTTTCAGAGATAAGCAAAGGCAATAAAAAGGAACTAAAAAAGCCATGTATGGGCAGGCAAGGGTGGGCCAAGTAAGGACTGGAGAGAGGAAGGCAAGTGAGGAAGGACAGAGGGTGGGTTGTGGTTGCAGTGGTTACTGCAGTGCATAAGGTCTTCCACATCCACCCACCACTCTAGGAAGTAGGGGAAGTAACTTTAGGCTCTGTTCCTTAATTTCTTCTTTGATAATAATCTACCCATGAAGTGCTAGAACCTACAGAACAAATCAACACCACAGTCACCGCTATCTAATAACCTAGTCCATCAGTTTCAGTTATTAAAAAGTCATCTTCTATTTTGTCAGACTTAGTGGGAGAAAGAGGAGCAATGTTCATGGGGGAATAAGATAACAAAATACCACAGTCCATAAATCACTATAGCGGTAACAAAACCAATCAATGCATTTTCTTCTACAATACAGGTCACAACTCCAATGGTATTGAGTTCCTTCTGGAGTTAGATCTTTATAAACAGACTGCAAGCAATGTCCTGCTATTCTAAATAAACAATACTGTACACTGTAACTATCAATGTACAATAATACTAAGATAATAAAAGGTCAGTTTGGACAACAAACCACTTGGCCTAATACTGAACTGAGAGAGGGGGGAAAATACTCTTTAAAATATGATTACCTCAGATTGCTTTCATCCATACACAGCATGTAGTCGAATGTAGCAAAGTCTTCTTTGGTGACCTAAAATTGAGTAAATAAGTCAAAATAGAGGTTCTACATTTATATCATGGTCAGAAACAGTAGTTTAAACAAATACATTGTATTTAAGTCTATTACTCACTAACCCACTGAAGTAAATAACTCAGAGGACATTTTTTAGGTTAAAACATAGTTAAAGTATTTCCTGAACTACATTGCAAAATTTCCTATCACAGGTTCCTTGGTATTAACTACATAATAGTGTATGATATGAACACAAAAGTTCCTCATTAGTTTCAGTCCCCTAGGAACAACTGACACCTGTATTTCTGATGCTTTACCAAAATGCCTCATACTTAATCCTCTCCATTCTCTATTCTCATAAGCACCCAATGTCTTAAGCCATGGTGATATACACCAGCTGAAGTGACGAACCTTGTCCTTGTGGGACTACCCAAGAGGACAAATGCCCCTAAGAAAAAAAAAGCAGAGAGGAAAATTACAAGAAGACTACCAAATATGGGCCAGGAAGGGACTGACTGGCTCTCTATAATGTAGGGCTTTCTTCTCTCTGACTCAAAATCCACAAGTTAGGCTGACACAGAAAATGGTTCTTCCCAGGACCTTTGCTGACTAATCTGAAAACGTACTATCTTCTGACATCATAAATGTAAGCCTATTTAAAATGTTAGTGAAAGAATTATCTGTGGATTTTTGACTATTATAATGATGGAATCAAAAAGAAAAGGAAAATAAATTATCAAAACCCCATTTCAGAACAAAAGTGAAAATAATTTTTAACAATAAAGCTTCAATAACGAATCTTCCTCAACAATAAAGTCTAAAATATTAAGGTTATTATGGTGGCACATGTGATTCGATTGATTTGGGAGGCAAAATTAGAAGGATCAAAGTCCAAAGCAAGCCTAGGCAAAAATTAAAATCAGGCTGGGAATATGGCCTAGTGGTAAGAGTACTTGCCTCGTACACATGAAGCCCTGGGTTCGATTCCCCAGCACCACATATATAGAAAACGGCCAGAAGTGGCGCTGTGGCTCAATGGCAGAATGCTAGCCTTGAGCAAAGAGAAGCCAGGGACAGTGCTCAGGCCCTGAGTCCAAGGCCCAGGACTAGCAAAAAAAAATAAAAATAAAAATAAAAAATTAAAATCAACTCAGTTGTGTTGGTTCATGGCTATAATCTCAGCTACTTAGGGGGTGGAAGCAATAGGACCGCAATGTAAGACCTGAAGAAAAGCATAAGATACCATGCAGAAACCAAACTAAAAACCAAAGGGACTGGGGGTGTGGCTGAGAAATGCATTTAAATATATATGCATAGTTGTAAAAAGAAATTATATAAGGAACACTAAAAACCTGGCCAAAGGGGATAGACCAAAACAACATGAGCGAAAACCCAAAAAATGTTCACTGCACATTAAAAAAAAAAATGCCAACATTTATAAAAGTAGGTACTTTATTTTTAGTGTACCATTTAAACAAATACAAAGTTCTATACTGTATTAACATTTCACAATTCTAACTTATTTCAAAATCTATTAGAACAAATATTATAATACTAAATATTATATTACTTTTCCAAAGTAGTTGTGTTATTGCTTATTTGGGACTCAATGTAATTAATTCATCCTAAAAAATGCTTAGGAACTTACTAAGTCAATCAACACATGATTTTTATTTTTATTTTTTATTTTTATTTTTTTTTGGCCAGTCCTGGGACTTGGACTCAGAGCCTGAGCACTGTCCCTGGCTTCTTTTTGCTCAAGGCTAGCACTCTGCCACTTGAGTCACAGCGCCACTTCTGGCCATTTTTTATATATGTGGTGCTGGGGAATTGAACCCAGGGCCTCATGTATACGGGGCAAGCACTCTTGCCACTAGGCCATATCCCCAGCCCAACACATGATTTTTAGATGTTAAAATAATTGAAAAAGAGAAGGAGATTTGATTTACATCTTACAAAAATGCACAGTAAAGCATTTCTGCTTACAGCAAGACAGGATGTAGCTTCTGCAAATCAACCCCATTATCAAAAAAAATAGAAAACACACAGAAATCAAAATTCATCTTCAAAGTTATAAATATGCTCCTCAGCCATGACTTGGCTCTGCAGGACACTCTCTCTCCAGAAAGTATTCAGCTTTGTAACTGTAACAAGAATGCATCCACAAGCAGCAGAAAATTAGGTCTGGATGTGTTCCAAATGCCCTAAGCACCTAACAGTGTAGGCTTTACCTCCAGACTTCTGTGGGCATTGACTGAACCTTACTGCAGAGATCGCAACCTTTACACCCCAAGAGTAGCTTTAACTCTCAAGTTATTCAGGCTGTCCTTCCAAACAACTTACTGTTGAAAAACATCCAGCCACAGTTCAGGAAGCATTCTTTAAATCCCGTAACAAAGCTGCTGACATTAATGACTGAACAAACCCTTACAGCACTTAGCCATTTCAAAGGAACAACAACAAAAAATTAATGAGCTAAAACTTCCCAAAAGATTAAATCAGAAATACTGTCTTCTACTTCTGTCTTCTTAAGAAAAAAAGAAAAAGAAAAAAAAAGGCAGATCTCCAGGGCTGTTTCATGAGGCTGTGTAATGCTGACATTTGGAATACAATGCTGGGTATAATTCCTTCAGAACCACATGCACGTGCCATACCCTCTCTACAGCAGCACCATCTAACTCCAAACTTGGAATTCTTCATGTGTCCAGCAAGAGAGAACAAGAGAGACAAGAGAGAACAAGAGAGAACAAATGCTGGGAGGAGTAGCCTGGGGACTCTCACAGAGCTGACTGAAGAGAATGTGACCTTGCTAAGATCCCACTTCAGCAGAGAAAGGCAGAAACAACTTTTAAGATCACCGCTGTAGGAGTGGGAAGCAGCTGTCACGGGATTCAGGAACTCAGAATGTGCCTGAGTTAGTGAAGTTTACTGAACAAAGGAAAGTATATACAACAAGAGGAAATCTCTACCTACCTGACCACAGTGATAGCTCACATTTAAGACACAGCATGAGTTAAAGAAATAGCACCTTAAGGCTATGCTATTTATTAAACCTACCTTCAAAGTACTATAAAAACTAAGATTTACAAAATACTAGAATACTTATCACACAAGTTGTGGCAAGAGTAAAGAAAAAGAGCATATAAACAGAGCCAATATACTGACTTGCATCCAGTTTTATTATATACTCAGGGTACAAAAAATAGACCTTAAAATCAGATGGCTCCTAATTTGATGGACTATTCAAAATCAAGCCATATCCTTAGGCAGTGGCAAAGACTGGCCAGGTATGCAAAAGACTGAGATCAAAATGAATAAATGCTATGAAAATGTTTAATTTTCTGTTCAATGAAAATTCCATTTAAGATATGGCAAAACCTTCCTTATTTAATGTAAATGAAGAACTCTTAAGAGTCCTTTACACCTGTTATCTTCTGGTATATATTAGTACAAAGCTATCTTCATTGAAATTGTTACACAATAGGAAAGCTCAGGCTAGCTTGTAGCCATTGCTCTTCCATTATGATTTATGTAACCTTTATGTACATTTTAGTACAGAATCCCAGTCATGCAAGTCTTTCAGAAGTACACTAAACTTTAGGCTAATTTACCCTATACAAACACATCCATTAATACACAGGCCTGGTCAGTGTCTCACAACTTTTCAGGTTATGAGATTCTATGCAGCAGAAATTATAACAAGATCTCTTCTACCTGTCTTGCCTTATGGGCTGTGCTAATGTCATGATTTCTTAGGCAGCTCATAGCTCTTGGATCTGGGGCACGACCCACGTTCCAGTCAGAAACAGCACCGCTGTCAATGGCCCACTGTAACAAAAAACACAAGTCAAGTTCTAGTACAGTACCTGTCGGGCAATGTGACTCATGGGGATGCCATGCTTCCTCATGCAGCTCTGCCCTCGATAGTCAGGGGGATTTCCCACTTCATACGTGGATGTGGCCGCACTGTCTATCCTCCACTGTGGGAGAGAAAAAGAACGTTCCAGCACTTCCTGCCCAAAGGTGTTTAGGCTGGCCTCTTTAAGATACTGAATGGTACTTACATTATCCGAAACATTTTGGTCAGCTACAAGTTTTCTGAAAACTGCTTCTGCGATGGGTGACCGGCAAATGTTACCTTCGAAAGAAGGAAGAGGGCACACAAAGTGTTAGCTGTGGTAGAAAGGTGGACAGTGACTCCTAACATGAAGGCAGTCCACCCTGTGTGTCTAAGGCAGAGTGGCTGTAATTTTCCTTGTGGAGGGCCACAGGCCAACACTGCAGTCTAGGGTGAACCCTCATGTACAGCAGCCATCAAACACAAGTACAGTGATGTTACCAACTGCCCAGGTACAAAATAGGAAGAAAGTAGTAATAGTCAAATCACCCCTTACAAGGATGCTAATGAGCCAGCAGGTCATGAAATCAACAAAGTAGGTTGCAACTCTTTTTTTTTTTTTTTTGCCAGTCCTGGGGCTTGGACTCAGGGCCTGAGCACTGTCCCTGGCTTCTTCTTGCTCAAGGCTAGCACTCTGCCACTTGAGCCACAGCGCCACTTCTGGCCATTTTCTGTATATGTGGTGCTGGGGAATTGAACCCAGGGCCTCATGTATACGAGGCAAGCACTCTTGCCACTAGGCCATATCCCCAGCCCCAGGTTGCAACTCTTAGTTTAAAATGAAGCATCAGAACTGGAAGTGCCTGTCTCCCCTTCCAGCAGTTGGGGGGGGGGGGTCTTGGAGCACATCACACTTGAGGACGAGTTAATTCATAAAACAACACCCAAATAAACAAATATGTTTAACTTTAGTCAACACGATCTACCCAGTGATCATGTACAAAAGCCCTATGCTAGGAAGAGTGTAGCTACCAGAAGACAGCCAGCTTGAGGTTCAAGGTTAGGCCTTCCTGCCACATCTGCCCATGACTTCTGACAGCAATAGCCAAGTTACAGTCCCCAGAGCTGCTCTCACTCCATTCTAGCTGACTACAAATCTGGAATTTTCACAGACCCTGTGAATCTATGAATCTCTAGAATGACTCACCATACTCAAGAAGTTTGATACACATGTCACAGTTTTACTAAAAGAAGATACTGACTGGACCTAGCCAGAGAAGGAGAAAGTACAAACTACAAAGTTTCTTTGCCCTTGGGGATGATGAGCTCTCTTGCCACAAATGTTGACAGTACTCCAAGAGTACTACTGTTACTCAGAAAACTCACTCTAAAGCTGGTAGAGAGGACTGCTACTGAGATTTAAAGAAGAACAACTAATTAACTGAAATGGTCATGTGGCTAAACTCACTTCTGTGTTCTCCCCCTGCTGTATGTGGCTCACAGGGCTTCTAGGTCAAGACTGTTTCTCTCTGTAGTATAAAGTACAGGGCCACTGTAACAGACACTCTATTACTCCTAGAAAGTCCCCAAGAAACTAGAGGTGACTTCCCTAGAGCCAACAGAAGGGCCACACAGGGAAAAGGACAAAAGGGTCAGCCCTGTCCATGGGGAGACACAATTGGTATAATCAAAATAAAATAAATGCAGACAAGCACTATCCTACAGAAGCACAGAAAGCTAAGTTTTCTACAAAGACAAAATTAAGGAAAATTCTGACTAGACAGATGAAAGGTACTAAAAGGCATCAAGAAGCAATGTATTCAGGGATGGCAAGAATTAAGGGTGCAATTATGCCGGTTCATGAACAGATGGCAGTGGATGCACGCAAGGAGGCCAGGCCTTGGCAGTCTTAACAACATACCCAGGTCTAGACTCAGTACAGCCTGCAGTACTTGTAAGCCCCAGGGAAAAGGCAACACTATCAGTTCAACAAAGAGTTAATACCTTACTACTTTTGAACTACGGCACACAGATGGAAGCTATTTACAACACAATTCCTTGCTACAAGTTAGGAAAATAACTGCTGACCCTTTAAGAGAACATTGGAAGAACACAG
Source organism: Perognathus longimembris pacificus (assembly GCF_023159225.1). NCBI lineage: Eukaryota > Metazoa > Chordata > Mammalia > Rodentia > Heteromyidae > Perognathus > Perognathus longimembris. Next base: position 77,900,249 of record NC_063168.1, read on the forward strand.
AACTGAAGGCAAAGAAAACATCTATGAGGTGAATATTAAAAAGCCAATGGAGAACAGTGTGAGGTAGAAAGGTGTGATCCCTTTTCTCATTCATCTAAGCATCACCCACTCAATTCTAACATGACAGGTCAACAAAAGAAAAACATGACAAATTTAATCAACTTTATGTGCCACAGAAACCTTCAGAATGAAAATGCAAAGATTGTTACAATTTCATGCTAAGATTCAATGAAGAATGCAAAACTGTGCTCAATGACAGGACAAAGACTACTATGTGATGGTGAAAGACAGAGCATAATTCAGCAAGACAGATTATTCTTGACTTCTCTATATAGTATTCTGTCTTCCCAAATATGGGGCAGGACCCTACTGAAATGAAGGTGCCCAAGGAAGGAGGAGTAATCCTTCTAGGTGTACGGCTTGAGAGAGAGGAATTCTTTATTCTTACAATATGCCTTAGAGAAATTTAACTTTGCTTCAAGGATAAGAAATAATAAAGTAGAAGATCAGAGACTTTGTTCAAAGTACTCAGCAAGATAAATCACCATATTTTGGGGTATCATGTAAGACAACATTAGGAAATACTACTAAGGTGGCTATAGACAATGAAGAGAGGAAAGTGAAACAGAAGAGGGAATACTACATGACAGACATTATCATCCAAAGCTGGACTCTCATAACTTTTGGTAAACAAGATGAAGCAGAATCTTCTGGCATGTGATAAACACTAATCTCCCAGTCCCTAGACCAGTTCACTTCCACTTTCCTCAAGACCTGAGCCCTTTTCATATACATTGTGGTTTTCTATGGCTGTAAAAAACTACCTAAGACAAGAATTAACTTTAAGTGACCTCTATATACTAGTGCATGTCATGAATTTTTCCTTTCCACAATCTAATTTTTGTTCTATTTTTCAACAAGTATTGTCATCAGCAAACATCTTATTATTGAAAGCCTTCCTAAGAGTATATGATCCCTTCACTTGTCACCAGAGTATACCCTGGCAATACGTTGACACCTAACACTGTATGCCAAATCAGGATGTGTTATTTCAGCACTCTAGAAATAGTAGATGTCTACATTTCAGCACTTAAAAACCACAATAAATAGATGAACTCTAGGCTGGGCATGGTAGCTCATACCTGTAAACCCAGTTACTTGGAAGGCACAGATCAGGGATCACAGTTTGAGGCCACAAGGGGCAAAAAGATAAGACTTCACCTCAGTATGCCATCTAGGATGGCTTGGAGGGAAAACATACATACAGCCACACACAGAGACACACACAGACACAGACACGTGCACGCAGCCCTACCAGCTAGGGTTGTGGCTCAAGAGATAATAGTTTCTACCTATGAACAAGCCCTGAATTCAACCCCAGAACCACCACCAAACAAGCCCTACTCCACCTTTTTACGAATAATTATCATCAACTGTAAAAATAACAGCTTAATTTTCCCATAATAATACAAAAACTTGAGCCAGTCAGTGATTTAAGGGCATATTCACCCATACTTTGCCTCCAGATAGTTATACTTAAAGCAGTGTTATAAAGTATAGACTGAAAAAAAGCCCTACTGCAAAAACCACAAGTAATACTAAGTGTAAAATCAACCTAAAAGAGCTCCAAATGCTAGTAATTTGCAATCTGGTGTCTCCAGATTCCCAAGGTTAATACTATAAAATATGTTATTAAAATCCCTAAAGACTGAGGATGTAGCTGTGTGGCAGGGACCTTTCCTAGCCATATGCAAGACCCTGGGTTCAATCCTGTCCACCGATAAAAACAATAGAAAATGGAACACAATTGGCCACCAGCAGAACCTCAGTCTTTGCCTTCAGAACAAGGCCAGATAACTACGCTTCTCTTACTAGCCACACTGGCTGGGGCTCAGATCAAAGCCACCTTCCCCAGTAGTTCTATGGCTTAAGAGCACAAAATTCTTCTTACAACATTGCTGAAATAAGAAGCTCTTCTGCCCAACCAATAGCCCAAACACTAACAAACCTCTGCTGCTTTTCTATACTTCGGTATCAAGAGCCTAACTAAAGGCTCCGAGCACACAGCTCCAACTGTCTCCTCTCCAGAGTGGGCTACTATATAGAATGCATCCATACTTCCCTCCACCAGATTTTCCACCTCACTAAGCAAGGGCATCCTCATTAGAACCAGCCCCTCCTTCAGTCTAATCTCATCGCTGCAGCCGAAACCAAATTACATCCCTCACCATCCCTGCTCCAAACCTACAATGACTTATCTAACCCACAGCAAGCCCAAGTCTGCACAGAGCCTCCTCAAATAGGGGTCCAGAAATTACATCTCTTGGCCTACCACCTTTGTATATTGCACAGAGGGCCATGAGTAATTTTAATTATTAACTAGTTGAAAAAAATGCAAAAGTAGAAAAACGTGACATGTAGCAATTAGGTAAAGTTCTACTGCTGGTGTCTATGAATAAAGTTCTACTGGAATATAGTCAAGTTTGATAATTTAAGAGTTGTCTGGGGCAAAACCACTTGTTTCCTCAAAGCTAAAATATTCACTCTGGCTCTTTACAGGATATGCCGAATCAGGCCTACAGCATCCACTATGTGTAAGGACCTAATGTCTCTACATGCATCTGGAATCATATTGGTTTTATCTATGGAAGCAGAGAAAACAGTCAAGTTATCTGCAGGCTCCTCAGATGCAAAGGAGGACCCTGGTTGAGAAAGACCACCTGGTCTCCAGGCCTGGCCACAGTGGCTTCCCTATTTGGGGTTATGGCCAGTAGAACTGCCTGAAACCACACCAGCTGACCAGTCTGGGCCAGAATGAACATCCCTGCTCATTCCCTTTAAGTCTCTGCTCACAGGTCACTTCAGGTGAGACTTGCACCCCACTCACATCCCACTCCTGGTTTTTCTTTAAGTGACCCAGCCCACTAGAACTGCTCAACTGACAAATAGTAACTGAGATAGTTCTGAAGTTTTGTCTGTGGTGTTCACTACTCTACCATTTCCAGTGCTTGGCATATAGTGAGTTGGAAAAGAAAGTTGCTGCATTAAAGAAAAATATAGGCAAGCATATGCTTGCCTATTAATAGCCATTATGCTAAAAAAAATCAACATTAAGAAAAAATAAACACAGCAATGGGACACTGATAACTACTCAACCTGAAACAAACTGTTTAATAAGTCTGCTGATTTCACCAGTTGGTGTTCATTAAGGACCTCAAAACGTAAATGATGGTCACTATCAACAGGATGGGCTGTTTACATTTTGCCTCATAAAAGTCAACTACTACAAATACTTAATGAGGTTTATATACCATACTACACTGAAACTGAAAAAGAAAAAGGAAAATATGCCACAGTTATTACAAGAAAGCTAAATCCCACTAGGATCAACAGGTTGTCAAATAATTATAATGAAATTTATGGAACAAAATGTCTCAAGGGCTAAAGGAAGCAATATACTCCTTTGAGGAAGCAAAGGGGTATATTTGAGTTTGACCTTATAAAACACAAGGTTTTTCCAAGAAAACAGTATCCAATAAAAGCAGGGCATCTTTTTTTTCAGATTTTTTTCTTTAATGACAAAATTGCACAGTTTATTATTTTGAGACAATTGTTGCAGACATAAATATTTAAAAATTTCTAAGCAAGGTGCTTTAACAATAAAAAATTTTAAGTTAGAAAGCCAGTAACTTGGATTAAAGCTCATACAGGATCCCAAATTAATGTGGACTCCATCATCTCCCTATGTTTTGCAAACAACGCTTTTAATAATACTTTTTATAACACTAACGGAGACAACAAGCTGAAACTTTTTCAAAGCACACAAGAAATGGTGTTATCACATTTGAAGGTGCTGGAGGGGTGGGAGTGAAGAATTCTTTTTACTACTTCTCACAAGAGAACAGCCACTAACAAGACTAAAAACAAAACAAAAAAAATAAACCCGAAAGGCAGTCACTTCCCTAGTTTGTAAAATAGTTACAGTTTGAGAAGATCTATAACTTTTGAACAGAGCACCAGTTGCACAACAGAATCAGCTTTCCATACTGCATAAAAATTTGTGAGGTGGTAAGAACCATCAACTATCTCAGACATTACTACATGGTCTTTCCAATTTTTTTAAATATACATGCAAGGCACATTGATATAAAAATAGATCTCTGGCCAACAAATATATTAATAAGCAAATTAAAATTTTGGTTCTGCAATATTGGCAACATCAAAATATAACCCAGGTAACTGGACCACAAATCTTTCCTATTCCTCCAATAATGTTCTCTCATTATTTTGAATTCCATCTCCTTCACATTTGAGTATGTGCTTGAGAAATGACTTTTCCTTTTGTCAAGTAGCATTCTTAATATACTTAAGTTTATCACCCTAAGTAAAAAAAAAAAATGCTAGAGAAGCAAAACAGTTTGAAACTTTTGAGTATATCTGACTGGTACAGAACAGCATTACTTCTTCCTGGACACAAAGTCTCCAGCTAAACTAGAGTTGACAATTGTTTTCTTTCTTAAAAATCAGTAACAAACCAATGATACTATTTCCTTTAGGTCATTCTTCCCAATTCTTTTTGAGGCAGGGAGGGAATAACAGAAACAAAGCTAAAATATTTTCAGTAGTCGAAGACATTTTAATGCCAAAAACTGTGTTAATAGAATTTTTATTTTCCTAAGTTATTGTCCTTCATAGACCAATACCAACTACGATTAGTTACTTGTACTAATTTCCTCCCAAAGGGCATTATGAACTTCATTTTTGTTAGTGACTGTGCTACAGAAAATGTATCAAAGCAAACTATGGTATATGTACTGTATACAGTAATGTAAAAAGTGCATCACATTTTTTATTCAGTTCTCATAGCAGCAGCAGGCTTAATCTAACAGTTGTTTTCATTCTAAAATTGCAATACCTAAATGAAATGTATTCAAGATCTTGAAAGGATCCTCTATAAAAGATAAATGACAACAGAATAATAAACAAGGGCAACTAAAGGCATTCGATCATATTTACATATTAAAACCACTTGTTAACACCAGATCTTTACACCTAGCAAAAGAAATGTATTTTTAATAAAGCAGACTCTACTAAAGCAGTTATCCATTTTATAAGCCTTTGTTTAGCACCTGAGGAAAAAAGGGCTATGTAATTTACCTCAAATTGGTTTGTTGATCTTCAGAGTACAACTTTGATATATAGTAAAAACAAAAACTGAACTAGGGGGAAAAAAACCTGTAGCTATTAAGGCTGTAGAAAAGGGATACTGCAGAACTATAAAATGGCTTTAGAACTGACATAACAAAATTTTATGAGTAGGAAAGTCTGAATCAGCAATCCCATCATGTATAGATGGCTGTTCATTTCCAGCCTGTAGCTACTATTGGGCAACCCAATGTAAAAGCAATATATCTTTTTTGACTCACTGGCTGTTGATTACAGATGCTGGCATCCTTTAACTACTTTAAGACCTTTCTTGAGCAGCAAAATGGTGTGAAATTTAACTCATAAAGCAGTGTTGTTTTTTTATCAGAGTTGATACTTATCATTCTTTAAACCAACTCAGGATAGTCCTACTTTTCATACATTTTAACTGTTTTTTGATTAGATACATTTTAAGATACCCAGAAGCCCAACTTTTTCACCATGAAAATAATCCTGATGCTTTGTCAATAAAAATATTCATTTTAAGAAGTTAATCTATGTGCCTCTGACAAACTTAAAGCAGCTATTTATGCTTCAAACTTCACCCTCTGCCCTTTCAAAACACTATTTTGAGAGGGAGATAAATCCTTCCCTTTCAAAAATCTTTAGTTATGTATGGCAGGGTTAACAGACACTATCCTATCAATCTACCTTGATGTATGCTATCAACATTCCTTATCATAGAAACTGTTGTCCACATGTATTTTCATCCCACACAGTGTACCAATTCTCCATGGTTAGCTATTAAGAAGGATCATGTATTGAATATACATGTCCAGGGGCATAAAGCAGGGCATCTTAATAAGAGCTGTATTTGGATCACGCCAGCAAATTTGGGGAGACAGTACCCATATGATGTGGGTGGAAACAGGTAAGGAAGGGCAGCAAAGTTCTGGCAAAAGTCCATCCTAAAGAGGAGCTGCTTTGTGCTGTAGAAAATGGGTATCTCAAAGAATTGGACTACTGACAAGTTGGGCATTTCCTCTTCAGGGACTTGAGGCACTGAAAATGAGTGCTGAAAAGTAAAGAGTGGGGCTGGGAATATGGCCTAGTGGCAAGAGTGCTTGTCTCATATACATCCTAGGTTCGATTCCTCAGCACCATATATATAGAAAATGGCCAGAAGTGGTGCTGTGGCTCACATGGCAGAGTGCTAGCCTTGAGCAAAAGGAAGCCAGGGACAGTGCTAAGGCCCTGAGTTCAAGGCCCCTGAGTTCATGGTCCAGGACCGCCCCCCCCTCCCCCGCCAAAAAAAAAAAAATTAAAGAGTGAATTCTATTTTGGGTAAGGAAACCTCAACGTGGAAATCCTAAGAGTCAAACTAATTCTGAGAAAGCATTTGAAGGATTAACGTTTAAAACTTCAATTTTCATGCGCTTGGCTGGAGACCAAGGTTACAGAAAATGTGGAATACTGAGAAGCTGGAACCTAGGCCTTCATCTTCCCTTGGTTGATATTCCTAATGTAAGGTCCACCCCCGGGAGGGCTCCAAGCAGATGGCCTTCACCTGTTTTAAGTCTGCGCCCAGTACCTGAGTTACCTAGGTAACTGGCACACCTGGAGGCCATTACCTCCTCCTTCTCTGAGGTCACATCCAATCCACCTGACCATAATAATCAGGCTTAAAACAGTCCCCGCTCTCTTTCCTTTTCTCTTACTCTCTTTTGCTCTCTTTCTCTCTTCTTCCTTCCCCTCTGTCTCCACATGCCTCCATCTTGTGTGGGCTGGCAGTTTGCTTCCCCCCTCCCCGCCCCAATAAACTCCTTTCTGCATGAAACACGTGGCGGGTTTCCTTTCCTTTCTGGATAACCTTACACCTAAGAACTGCAGCCCAGGGCGCCGCCAACCAGCCAGTGCAGCTACAGCTGGAGCGGTCCCGCAGAACACGTCCTCGAGCAGCGTGGGGCCCTCCCGGCACAGCGATGGAAACCAGGGACGCCGGCCGGCGTCAGGGCCGTGCTGCCGACGCCAGGCCGCCCAGGACGGCAGGCGGTGGTCAACTTCTTGAAGAGAAAGGACGCGTGAGGGAGGAGCGCGGATGAGTGTGGACCCAGGCTGGGGAAGAGGGCCAGGTGAGTGCACTGGGAGCCCGGCCCACCCAAAGCCGCCTCCCCAGGCCAAAGTTTGCATCCGAGTGTGCAGCCTGGAGCACACGAGCGTTCCCAGCAGCAAGAGTGTTAGGCGGGTAAACCCTTACCTAGACACACGAATAGTACGGATTTGGGGCTCTGTTCCGCCATCTTCCTGGGTGGTCGCTGGCGCCTAAAGACCACGTCGGCGCGTCTTCAGGCAGCGCATGCGCACTGCGAATATCCCGCGCGCCAACGCACTTGGCTTCCCTGAGTAGGCGCCGCTCGGTAGGCGGGAAGGCCCGGCATCTCTGGGGTGGGCGTGTCCTCATGGGCTGAGGGCGGGGTGGTAGGCGGGGCCACAAGGCTAGGTCAGGCCTGCTGTGGTTGGTCTCGTCCGGCAGGTGGGTGCTGCTGATGCAGGCGTGGCCTTCGCGCCCGGGAGGGGCGGGGCGTAGGGAAGAGGGGCGGGGCGGGGCACGGAGGCTAGAGCTGCCTGCGAGCCCTCAGGGGCGGAGGCCCGGTGACCTCTGGGACCCCTGGCCCTTGGTGGACGTGCCCTGGGAGCCGGGTTCTGCCTGGACGCAGGTCCCTAGGCCACGCTTCCGCTCCAAGCCTTTTGATGCGGCCACCTTACAGTGGGTGGGCTTCCCGACGCGAAAGAGGGCGTCGTGTAAGGCTCTCAAGGAGAGCCCTCATGGAGGGCCCACGGAGGGCTTGTGGAAGGCCGGGTCTTGGAGGGCCCCATCTTTGAGAACCCCACTTTGGAAGTAGGGCGTCTCGAAGAACCGGAAATTGAGCGTGTGGACGGCCCCTGTCGTGGGGGGTCCCGCTTTGGAAGTTGGGCGTCGTGGAAGGCCCCCGTCGTGGGGTGGGGGGGCTGCTTCGGAAGTAGGGCGTCGTGGAAGGCCTGGTCGTGGAGGACTACCAGGGGTGAGGAGTTGGGGCGCTGCGGGGTAGTGCCCGAGAAAAACCCCGGGCCAAAACTGGGCGGACACCTGCTGCCTCACCTGGGCTCGGTGTGCGCCGGCCCCGGGGCGGAGTCGGCCCCGGCTTCTTCCTGTTCGCCGGGAGGTGTGCGGAGCCGCAGGGGCGCGGCGAGCGGCAGCGCGGGGGCACAAGTGAGTACCGGAGCCGGAGCCTGGCCTGGGGTCCGGACGGGTGGGTGGTCACCGCAGCCGCCCTCCCTTCTAGAGAGGGCGACGGGACGGGCCCGGCGAACTCCAGGCGGCTGGGATTCCCCTGCTTGGCGCCGTGACGCGCACACGGGGGCGGTGGTCGGGTCGACCGGGACCAGGGTTAGCCGACCTGGGCGCCAGCCGCGGCTCCGCTCCTGAAAGAGACGCCAGGCTTCCCTTTAGCCCTTCGCTATCTTCCGGTTGAAACTGCCCTGGTAGACGGCTTTCATAAGCCCAGCCCATCTGGGCGGCGCCTCTGCTTCTGCTGGGTCGCGGGCAGCCCCCCCGACCCTCGGGCAGCGCCCCTGGTTCACGCGACCGAGGACGGGTGGCAACCCCAGGGGTGGCGTTGGCCGCCGAGCTGCCGCCGCTGCTGAGGGTCTTGATGCCGCCGTGACAGTTCTTTTTTAAAGTGTGAAACGGCTCCGAGTTGGTTTATAACCCCAAGGACTTGGAAACTCACCGCTGGCTGAAAGTGCACCGCCGTTCCCTTCATCCCCACCAAGGCGGGTGTCTCCACCACTTGCGTGGCGGACTGGAGACACCGGCGCCCGGCCGTGGGCAGGGCGGGAATGTGCCAGGACCGCTCTGCTCTGAGAGAAACCTGTTTCTGTTTATAGGATGTGCTTGTCCCGCATTCAGTCGTGAGGAAATGTTTGGGTTAATGATGAGTTAGGTCGGGCTGAGCATCGCGGTTCAAAGCCCGCCGGGGCACAAAAGTTCCCTTGAGACTCTCCTCTCCAGTTAACCACCAGAAAACCGGAAGTGGCGCTGTGGCTCCGCGTGCTGGCGAGCTAGCTTGAGCTGCCCAGCTCGGGGACAGCGCCCAGACAAAAATGATGAGTTAGTCAGAAAATCTGCATATGCAGTTTGGAGAATAATAGGTCTCTGATTCAAGGTGCTGTTTACCCCAAGAAGCTGGCCTGTTATTGAAACATACGGGCAGGTTCTGAAAATTGCTAGGTTGGAAATTAAAGTATTCAGAATAAGAGGTAACATCCGTCCTATTTGTTACATTTAAATTAAAGAAAATTGGTTACTGACTCACTCATCCTATTTAAACATTTCTGTGAGATTAGCCAGTACTACCCCTCATCTTCAAGATACAAACATTTGAGATGTTCCACTCAGAAGACTTCTTACTACTAAGACTTCTCAAACAAGGGTTTCCTGTTTCAAAATGAAGCAAAGTTGACACTGGTCAGAGGTAAATATTGTGCTATGTGTCTATTCCAGGAGAGTCACAGTCCTTGTACTCATTGGCTTATTTGCCCATGGTATGATAAGACATAGTTATAGCTTTCTGCCACTTAAGACTGAAGTGCACACACGCACATTTAAACTCAGAATTTCACATTTGTGGGATAAGGGCTCTACCATTTGAAGTACATCCTCAACCCTCTTGCTCTAGTTATTTTTTTCCTGCCACTCAGATGGGATCATGCTGTCCTTGTTATCAATGCTAAGGACACTACTTGGTGACTTTGTATCCTTCGTGAATCTGAAAGACCAGCTTTCTCTCAGACTGTTGAGGTTTCCTTCCACAAATGACATCACTGCTCCCAGAGCCTCCTGGGTTAGAGGAAGCTTGTGAGGTATGCCGGGATACCTGTGGTCCATCTCTTGAGCTTGTGCAGTAAGGCTGGTCCCATGACCCACTCTTCTGGGCTCCACAGAAATTCAGACCTCAAAGTTATTGTTAGTATTATTTTGTTTTGGTCAGTCATGGGGCTTAAACTCAGGTCCTGGACACTGTCTGTGCGCTATACCACTTTGAGCCACACCACCACTTCTGGTTTTCTGGTGGTTAACTAGAGATAAATGTGTCACAGCAACTTTTTCTGCCTGGGCCGGCTTTGAACTGCAACCCTCAGATCTTAGCCTTCTGAGTAGCTAGAATTACAGTTATTTTTTAAATCTGCGCCTATGGTCTCCTCCTGGGTAAGAGCTGTTTGGGCATTCCCCCATCAACTCTGCTGCTCTGATACTATCTGGTCCTCCTTTCCTCTTGAGATCTCAAAAATATAATCTGAGAGTCTAGAAGATATGCTACTCCTCAGAATGTTGTCACCTAAATTCACTGGGTTTTTTGTACATGATCTTCCTAAGGATTGCTCATAGGTATTTGGCTATGTGTACCCCCCAAACCACACAAATGTTGTATTCCTTTTACCACAATTTACTGAGTGCTTACTACAAATAGACATTACTGTAAGTGTTGGAGATATTAGTTATTAAAATATCATACAATATGCACACAAACATACACAACACATGCACATCATACACGTGTACACATACTGCACACATCACATGCATGTGCACAGCACACACAGCTCATGTGCAAACACCACATGCCTGCAACATGTGTGCATACAGAACATATGCACATGTACTATACACTTATCCCCACATGCATGTGGACATAGCCCATACACATACCACATGTCTGTACTTATTTACATGTGCATGCCACACATTCTTGCACACATATGGTAGGGGTACATGGAAACCTTGAGAGATCAAGCAACAGAATCATGTTTTCTGAGATATTATCTAGACAGAGCCTGACTTTGTAGAAATGGCCATATGGATTAAAGGAAGCTGTGAGCAGACACAGCAGGGAATAATATACTCTAGGACAGTAGAGAAGGAAGCAAGATTTGATTGTAATATAAGTAAACTCCACAGGCTTTGATCTCCTGTGGTAAAGGAGAAAAGTTACCACGTGGCTTTGGGCTGGGCTCTCTTAACCCTGTCTTTTGAGAAAGCCTGGGATCATGTGACCAGCAGGTCCGGATGGAGTCAGATCTGAGTAGAGGTGAGTGGCTCCTGTGGAGCTGCTACAGTTGAGGCTGGAGTTTCAGGAGAGGTTAAGGGGTGAATAGAATTGAGAGAAGCAGTCAAATATAAATGATGCTTTAAGCCTCTGAGGCCACATGAGGTTCAGATACTGAAAGGGAGGACTTGGGAGAGGATGACAGCCTTGAAGGCAATTAACAACAGCAAAGTATCCCTTTCCACTTAAGACAGAAGTGGGGGGCTCCTGCAGAAATCCAACGTAGGGGGCAGGGGAATTCCCAAGGTACCAGGAGACCTAAGGTGGCTGCTGTCACCCCATTCTTGGGATGGGGAGCTAAGTGCTGGTGGGGCTTGCAGCAGAATGGTATCCATTAGAAGCAGCATTCAGTATAACTCTTCAGGTCAGGGGTTGCTTTTGTTTTCTGTAAAAGACAAGAAGGCACCTAAATTAGACCTCACAGGGCAGGGAGTGGAATTTAGGATGTTGTGTTGGCACTTTTTGGGGAAGGGCATTACTGTGTTTAAATTTAGGGGTTTGTTGCTAAGCAAAAGCTCTACCACTTGAGCCATACCCCCTTCCCTTTTCACTTTGGCTATTTATTGCCTACCTATACTTTATACATAGCTTGAATCACAGGCATACGTCACTACATAGGCCTTATTGTTTGAAATGGGGGTGCCACTAAATTTTTACCTGGACCAGAGTCAAATCTTTGCCCTCCTGATATTATATCCTCCTGATACCAAGTAGCTAGGATTACAAATGAGAGCTACTGCACCGACTCAGGTTAGCATTTATCAAGAGAGAAAACATACTTTTATAATAACTATTTTAATAAGTAAAAATCCAAACAATATTATTTGAATGCTTCTCTACAGTGAGGTCCATGGGTAAGACTGGAAGAAATGTAGGTTCACCTACACTTTTTTTTTATCTAGTACAACACAAATGCCAACATTCACTGCTAATCAATCTCTAATGCAATGCTCCTGAAAATGTTTTTCCACATAAAATATTGGTCTTCTTTTGTATTAATTCTGGCGGAGGGGGAGGCAGAGGCTGGCTCTGGCGTTGGCATAGCTTGCTAAACCTGTTGGACCATTTATTCACAGGAGGGCCTTGCCCTCCCAGAGCACTTGGAGATACCCCTGAAATGAGGAACCCCTAGTGTGAGCTCATGGGTCATGGAGAGCCCCGCAAAAGGTCATGGGTACCTCACCAGCCAGGCCTTTGGACCTCAAGCAGAAGTTCCTCCTCAGGCCCATCCATCCAGACACAGCACCCTCACCTTGGCTGACTGCTCAAGGACCTGGCAGCCTGCCCAGGAAACTGAGTCTGCTGGAAGCTTTTCCTGCTTCCAGAAGCCCTGTATGTCATTTCCTTTTATTTTTTGCTGTAGCTATTAATTTTGGCTTCAGAATCCACCTTCCATAGCTGGCCCTCAAGTTTCTATCCTTTGTATCTTGACCCTGGAGAATCTTGCTCCAGGAGAACATAGTAGCAGACAGCAGAGCCAAGGTCCTGAGATGCCAGTGCCGGGCCTAACTCTACAACATTACATTGTTTTAAGGTGTTCAGGCCATTGGGAACTCTTGCTACAGCAAAGCTAACATATCTTTATATCCATTTTAACAATTAATGAAAAAGCAGCACTGTGGTTTTGCTTTTTTTTAAAGGACTTGCAAATAGTGCCTTGGGTATACCACATAGTTAGATCTCCCATATTAACATATTTGAGATCATATTTGATGTATAGTTTACCTTTCAAGTGACTAGAATACAGATATAAACCAGTTGGTTCTAGCCAGGCACTAGTGCTTCAAACCTGTTATCCTAGATACTCAAAAGGCTTAGAGCCAGAGGATGGCAATTAGAAACCAACCTAGGAAGAAAAGTCTGTGAAACTCCATTTCCAAAATAATCAACAAAGAACAAGGCTGTGGGCATGGCTCAAGTGGTACTGTGTCAGATGAGCATGCCAAGTGGAGCAAATATAAGGTTTGGAATTCAAACACTAGTACCACAAAACCAAATCCCCAAATCCAGAGAGCAAATCCAGAGGGCAGAGATACTAGTACCTGGGATCTAATTGAAAGACAACTGGAAAGAGAACCAAGATAAAATCAGGAATCTGTAGAGGTTCTTGATCTGGTGGAATTCACTGGGGTAGGGGGTCCTTCCAGCAGAGGAAGAGCTGAAGTGAAGGGACAAGGAGAGCAACACTAAGCACACCAGGAAAACCAGAGGATTTGAACTGGAAGGCCACTCTGATATCAGCCAAGACAAGCCTGGGAGGCTGAACCAGGCCCAGGGCAGCCATAGGCCACACTCTAGTACACCATGACAGACACAGAAGATGTAGGCTCTCAACCTGGCCATGGTTACAAAGTCTAGCCACTCTCAGACTACTAAAAGGGGAAGACAGGAAAACACAATCCGAAACCCAAAGGAGACAGTAAAAAATGACTACAGACTGGAAGTGACTGCTACCAGCAGGTATCCAACATGATTGTGAAATGGACTGTAGGACTTAAAAAAGATAGCATAGAACTTGAAGACACAGCAGTCAAAAATAGCGAAGGGTGTGATGCATTTGAAAATAAAACAGTGACCTAGTAGATTTGGAGCAATAAGATTGGGAAGGAACTTTTAAATGTGTTTTAAGAAATAATGCCCATAAATTTTAAGGTAAGAAAAGACAAGGTTAACCATAAAAAAAGTAATTAAAGGCGTGTGTGTGAGTGTGAGAAGTGGGTGTATTGAGATTTTTCACAATAGAGAAATATTCACATTTTAAAGTGGGCAAAAGAAGAGTTGGAGGCATGGCTCAGATGGGAAGGGTGCATGCCAATGAGCACAAAGTGTCAGATGTTTGAGTACCGGTTTTTGATTTTTTTTTTAATGGGTAAAAGACTTGAACATAAGCCATAAAAACAGAAATACAATAAGAAAAATGTCAACAATGTTATTTATGGGAAATGAAAGTCTGCACTGAAGTAACATTTAAAACATTGTTCATAACAAGTGTTGGTGAGATGTGAAGTGACTGGGCCATTTAGGAATTGGTGCTGAAACTAAAATAGTATCACTTCAGATAATGTCCTGACAGCTCCTTATATAATTAAAACATGCACTTAACATTCTGAAATAGCATTTTCTACTTTAAATATTTATCCAAGAGAAAGTAAACATTTATGCACAGAAGATTTTTATGGGAATATTTATGTCAGTTTTATTTGGAATAATCCCAAACTGGAAGCGAAATAGTTGTCTTTCAGTATGTGACAGGAAGAACATGAAGAATGTGACATGAGAAGACACCCTGAAGTAAGAAAAAAAAATAAAATAAAATCCTCCGTTCATTTTATGCTTTATGAAATTAGAAAATGGTATACTTATAAATGAAAGTAAACGAACTAACATGCAGTGACAGATCAAATTGGTATTTATCTCCAGCTGGTGCTGGTGGTAGACTGAATTGACTACAGTGGGAAGAAGCATTTGGAGGGAACAGAAATGTGGTACATACCTTTGAATTTCATTTTTGTCAGTTACATTGTGAGCACTACATAAAGAGCCAGTGTTTATTCTGAAATACAATAGAGTAAAACATGCAGAATGCCAAGACAAAACTATTGTTACAATGCCAAAGGATTAAAGGAATGCACACATACCACACATATTTTTTTGCATAAACTACAAAAATGAATCCTTTTATCTCCTGGCCTCACACAATAACTGCTAGAATCTGCTGGTTCTTTTGATCTCTCATTCAGTGGTAAGAGAATGAATGGCTTTCCCCAGCACATTCAAGGGTTCAAAGGTTATACACACAGTTATAACAAAGAAACATGGGAGGGGGCATTGTCCAAAAGAAATGTACTCTTTACTTGCCTTGTGTAACTGTAACCCCTCTTTACATCACCTTTATAATAATAATAAAAAAAAAGAAACAGGAGTTTGTGGGTGTTCAGACAACACTGGAAATATAAAATGCTATACAGAGACAAGCATGTATTGCTGGATGTAGTCAATCCCTGAGTATCTCAGAATTTTACTTGTAGAAAGCATTCCAACAGGGGCTGGGGATATGGCTAGTGGCAAGAGTGCTTGCCTCTTATACCTGAGGCCCTGGGTTCAATTCCCCAGCACCACATATACAGAAAACGGCCAGAAGTGGCGCTGCGGCTCAAGTGGCAGAGTGCTAGCCTTGAGCAAAAAGAAGCCAGGGACAGTGCTCAGGCCCTGAGTCCAAGCCCCAGGACTGGCCAAAAAAAAAAAAAAAAAAGAAAGCATTCCAACAGCCAGTTCAAACATTTCTGATGAGAATAGATAAATTTTATATTGTCTGTTATATAAACAATGTTACTTACACCAAACAGTTTTGCAAGTATTGCTTTTGTAGTTATTTCTCTTTTTTTACCCTGTGTCTCTCAAATTTGGTATTCCCTTTGAATTTCCTACTTCCAATACCAGTAAACACGGTTTCCAATATACTCAGATAAGATTACAGAGATAGTGTAGGTACAACCATAGGAAGGTGATAGAAGAACATCATAATAGAAACTACACATACACATAGGACGTTGAAAGTAGTTACAACTGTGATATATCAATTGTTTCCATAACATGGAGTTCATTTCACTTAGCATCATCTTATGTGTTCCTAAGGGTATAGCTATTGGGCCTTGTGATGCTCTGCTATGGCTTGCCTAAACCTGTACTAATTATTCCCAATAAGGGAGGCCATAGAGTCCATATTTCTTTGGGTCTGGCTCACTTCACTTAGTATAACTTTTTCCAAGTCCTTCCATTTCCTTACAAATGGAACAATGTCATTCTTTCTGATAGAGGCATAAAATTCGGGGGGGGGGAGGGAAAGGGGGGAGGGAGGGGGGCATGAGGGACAAGGCAACAAACAGTACAAGAAATGTATCCAATGCCCAACGTATGATACTGTAACCTCTCTGTACATCAGTTTGATAATAAAAATTTGAGAAAAAAAAAACGTAATCTTTAGAGAATCAAATTGTTACTGAAAATCAGTAATTGTTCCTACATGTCTGAAACCCTCACTGCAGGTGCAGTGCTTAGCCATGGTAGTTCTCAACCTTGGCTGTAAATTAGTGTCATTTAGAGAGGGTGAACTAATGCAGCAGTGATACTCACTATATACTTTGTTGGAAATGAACTATACAATCTGGGAGGGAGGGGGATCCAGAGGGAAAAAACTGGGAGAAAATGCGGGAGGGGTGACATTGTTCAAAAAGATATGTACTCATTACTTATGTAACTGTAACCCCTCTGTACATCACTTTTACAATAAAAAATAAATACACCAAAAAAAAAAAAAACAATGTTACTCCACTAAAGTGAGTTAATTTTATGGAGAGAAGACATCTTGGGGAATGGGAACAGGTTTTGTCTAAAATCCTTAGCATCCCATCATTTTATAATCTCTGACATTTTGAGTTTAGGGTTTTCCTACAAGTATATTTGATGTTTTAGGAAAAGCCAGATGAAGTTAATAATATGAGGATCTAGGAGTCATAATTGTTAGGAGCATGTGACCTGTTAGTCTGTATGAGAATAACAATATATAGTGGATTTTTAATTACTGTATCTTTTTAATTTTTTCAGTGAATAACCCTATACCTTCAAACCTAAAATCAGAAGCAAAGAAGGCTGCAAAAATATTAAGAGAATTCACAGAAATAACTTCCAGAAATGGACCAGATAAGATCATTCCTGGTAGGTAAAATTTTCTAAATTTGTTTTCCAAATTGCGTTTGCATTCCTGAGCTTTGTCAGGTGGCTGTTTCCATTGACAATAGCTGGTATTTAGATAATTTTTTTTTTAAATCAGAACTAACCCAAGGATGTGCTTCTTGGGCAATCTTCCCAACAGAGCTGGCAGCAGATCACAGCCAAGGAGTGAGGGCATCTTCCCACCCTCTGCCTCCTGCCTCTGCTCAGAAGTGCCGGAGCCCTAAGTCCCCAAGTCTCTTTAGGAAACTGCTCCAGATTTCCTAAAATTCTCCTGTTCTTTTCATCACATCCTGAAGACATTGAGATGGATCTTGCAAACTCACAAGCCAGTCTCACAAGTAAATTTTAGTCTTACTATTTTTCCTTCTACCTAGCATATTTAGATTTAATATTGGTTTAAAAACACATTGATCAATAATTCCCAGCACAGCTGTGCCTCCATATCCCCCTAGTTAATAATTAAGATATAGGCCCTGAATTAGAGCAGTGGACTAGGGATGCTTCTGTCTAACATGCTCTTCATTCAACTGGTGATCAAACTGATCACATGTAACCTGGCTCAAAGGTGAGTCATTGAGAATCACATCCACTGTACAGATATTTCCAAAGGTGGTTCACGAGGTACTTGCCTCATGAGGATTCATATGCAGTTAGCTTGGATAGTACTGCAGACTCATTCTTGCTTAATTTATCACAGTATATGACTCCTGAATTAAGGAAGCCAGTTCAATTATCCTGAGCCAGACTTTCTGAATTTATTAACAAGAGTTTTAGGTTCATTTTAGAGTTTTGTCATTATATCAGTATTAGTAATGTTATTTATGGTTACATTGGCGCGGCGTGTTCCCTCATCCTAAGAAAGCTCCACTACTCCTCTTATGTGCAGACTGGCTCAGCTGCTGGGAATCCCCTGTGAGCTTGTGAAATACCTGCCCAGGCCTCACAAATCTACACTTCATACAAGGTCCCCAGTGGCTGTGTGCATAGAACCATTTCAGAAGCACAGCTTTCAGGCTTAAAAGTCAAGCAGAAAACCCTGAATTTTCAAGAACAGTCTTCTGCAGCAAGACATGGAAAGCATTTGATGTACACAGACTTGTAGTTGAGTGCCACTTTATGAGCTCAGTGGTATAAGTTTGTCCTCACCTAATGTGAAAAGGCTCTGGGATGTAAGAACTTAATTTAGGAAGTAATTTTGACATGGATGCATCCTATATTGTAAGTGAAAAGACTAATTGGAAAATGATTTATGGATTGCCTGTACTGGCATTTTGCCCTCTCTGAATTTGAATAATGTATAAAAATATAGTTGGCATGTAGAGTTTGTTCATTTAAATACTGTTGTAGTTAATGTTTCTAAATAAATACAATAATAACTCTAGAAGCATTGAAGTCAGAAGATGTGATATATGGGACATACAGTCAAGACATGTCTATAAAAGTAAACATTTAATATGAATTATAGATTTCAATCTGTTGCCATATATTTATAACTTCTTCTATAGAATATCTCCTCCGCTCTTCTGCTTGTTGGCCTGGCATAGTGCTTTGCAATGCATAATGTCCAAGGGTCTATCACTAATGTAAGTTTTAAAATGGCAGAGTTATATTAGAAATTTCACATTTCCAGGGACATCTACAAGACGTTTTGTATTCTAGAACAGTATCTGCTCCCATTTTCTTGACAGAATATTTGACAAAGAAGGTTATAGAACTATCATTTAGTGATATTTAGTTTCTTTGTTTGAATGATGTGCTATTGAGTAAAATTCACAGAACCCAGAACAGGGACGCTTTGCCTTATGTAATTTAGTAATCTCATTTTAGGTAATAAATCTCTGAAATGTGATTCAACTAGTATTTTGTAAATTAATAGTATCTTTAGTGTACTAGTAGTGTGCCAGTAAAGTAAATTGATAGTATTTTTATAATTAATACTAAATTCAAGTACTGATTAAGTACTTGAATACTATATAAAATCATTTTATGAAATTAGAAGTTTTCTTTTTTTTTGGCCAGACCTGGGCCTTGGACTCAGGGCCTGAGCACTGTCCCTGGCTTCCTTTTTGCTCAAGGCTAGCACTCTGCCACTTGAGCCACAGCGCCACTTCTGGCCGTTTTCTGTATATGTGGTGCTGGGGAATTGAACCCAGGGCCTCATGTATACGAGGCAAGCTCTCTTGCCACTAGGCCATATCCCCAGCCCCAAATTAGAAGTTTTTGAAGTGGGAAAATGTCACTTAATTTTTGTTGTTAAACCTAACATTTCATTTTAATAAGAGGCAAACATAGTTGCATTGTTTTAAAATCAGAATTCTGATACAAGCTGCCTTTTAATCATTATTCTTTGTTTGTCTACAGCCCATGTGATTGCAAAGGCAAAAGGCCTTGCAGTTCTGTCTGTGATAAAAGCTGGGTTTCTGGTGACAGCTAGGGGAGGCAGTGGGATTGTCCTGGCACGCCTTCCAGATGGAAGTAAGTTAACATTTGTAGACACTGTATTTCTTCTCTGTTCTGTTTTCTTCATGGATTTTCCCATAGGGAAGTGACAAGTAAAGTCAAGTAAATATTCTTCCCACTCCATCCTCTGAATCATGTCTGGGATAGTATAATTTGGTGTTACTTTCTGAGATAAAATCTATTACTTTTCTTTTAAAAACTAAACTCAAAATATACTTGCCCTGAATATAAATATAAACAATGTTTATATTAATATTTGAAGCTTATGTAAATATCATAATCAATTAAAATACCTTCTGTATAATTTGACATTTGCTGTTCTGTCATACAAGGAAAACTGTTGATCAGTTGTAGCTTTTTCATCATAAATAATTTACACTTACAGACAATAAATACAGGTGTTGGTAAGCACACATTCTTTAAGTATGAACTGGTTGGATTTGGTGTTTCCTGCCACTGTGTCCCTATAACAGATAGGAATTTCTACTGGCATAGCAACCCTGCTTTCACAGATCAGTGTTGGCTCGGATCATTGAGGCACATTGTATTCCCTATATCATATTCACTAAATGTCTTCCCTCGGTGGACCCTTAATATAAAAGAAGCATGTGTTCAAAATAGTTCAGCTAATTAAACCAATTACTTGTCAAAAGTTTTTAAATACACAAATTTTAAAGCAAAAGCTTATACATGTAGTGTCAGATCTTTAAAGAGTTGTAAAAGTTGATACTTTTTTTTTTTATTAAGCATTGACAAAATGCTCATGAAAAAAACATCTCAGCAGTGAAACCAAAGCCATAGGCACCTTTAGGGAAGGCAGGGATCCTTGTCAGAAGGGACTGGTCTCTGCAGGTAAGTCCTGAATCTGGGCCATTCAGTCCCTCTGTCAGGGGATTGTTGCTGAAAGGGGATGTACCTGTTCATGCTTTTCTATTGGTTTCAAAAACTTATTTCCCCTATCCTCCTGTACACTCTGCTAAGTAATTTTAAAGCTGTCCAAATAAGGCAAGGCAAGTTCCTAATCCCAGAGGAGAAACCATAAGCCAGGCCGTTCCTAACATAGGAAATGGAAAATAACTTTAGGGTTATCAGACACTGATTTCTATACTCACAGCTCCTCAAAGCAGGTAGGTTTTTGATGTGTCAAGCAACACTTGTCTGCTAGCATGTATTTGCATGTACCAGCAAGGAAAGGAAAAAAGAGGAGAGGATAGGCATTATTAGACTCTTGTGACCTTCCCCACCAAATTAAAAATACATTTTTTAGTCTTGCTTTACATAATGGTTTCTATATCAGAAAAAGTTAAGTACACAGCAGTCCTAAAGTACACTCTATCATGCCAAATGGAACTGTTGTGCTTAGTTTCCAAATGTAAAGACATTCACCTTAGAGTTTTATGATCTTGAATTTATAGCCTAGCTCTATGCTTCTAGGCACAAAGGGAGCCAAACAGTTTTTGACATGAGAAAATTACAGCTGCACAATTTAGTACCATATTAACCATAGGAGTGATTATAATGAACTCTTGAATCCTGATGCCTTAAGTCTGAAAAAATTGCAACCAAAGACTAGGACTGCAGCTAAATTATAAAAATATTAAAATGAACTCCAGAAAATGAAAATTATATATATATATATATATATATACATATATATGTAAATAAAATTATCAAGTGTTTAGTGGCCAGGAAACTAATGGTCTGGTATCATGCACGTTTGTTAGGGAAGGCTTTAGAGAGCATGAGTTTGTGAGTCTGAGACATACATGCTAAATATTCAATATCTGTCAAATAACTTTAGCTCTTAAAAGATTACAAATAATTTTAATACATAGGAAAAACATGTGAGTCTTGTTTTAAAAAGAAATATTTTTTCCTATATTCATATAGTAGGAACATTAAATGCTTCAATAAGTTTTTGTTTGCTTTATCAGAATGGTCTGCGCCTTCAGCCATTGGGATAGCTGGGCTTGGTGGGGGATTTGAAATAGGAATTGAGGTAAGTGGATTAAATGTAGAAACTTAACACACAAAAACAGAGAGACTTCCTAGTGCAAGACTTCACTTTTCTCTGTTCCTGTTCCCCTCCCTCCTGTCCTCTCTTTCCCTTCCTCCTTTTCCCACCCCCCCCCTTCCCTCTTCCCTTTTTCTTCCTCTTGCCCTTTATCCTCCCCTCCTTTTGTTCCTCCTCCCCTAGTCCTCTTTCTCTCTCCCTTATACTGAAGATGGAAGGCAGTGCCTTATGCATGCTTCTTTCATTCACAATTTTATCTGTTTCCATTTTGTATGTATCCATATAACAAATGCACCCCATCACCTGGCACTTCCCTCCATGGGCTCTTAGACAAGTTGGAGTTGGATCACTGGGCTAAGCAAGCTTAATACAACCTGTCGTCATCGGTGGCAGATTGCTATTCTGGAACATTTGATGTTCAAATGCCTTAACTGAAGATTAATTTCATGTTATTTCTGTTTATAATTCTTCTGGTGATTATGACTGTTATAAAGTGCATTAAAAATTGTCCATTAGGTTGTACCTGTTGGCAGAGGTCTGCCAAGTGGGACTCATCTTTCTCATTGATCTGCTAACTTTTCATCTGCTACTTTATTACTAAGCAATTGTGTGAGGGATGGAAGATATTGTGAGATGATATCCAAACCTGATTTTTCTTTGTGAAATTGGCGGTGCCACTCATGTACATGGTATGCAAAGGTTTTCACCCAGACACTAAGGTTTTCAGGGGAGTTAGGAAGCTTCTAAGCAGGTCTAAGGTGGGCTTAAAGAATGAGAAGGGGAAAAAGGCTCAAGATCTATGGAAGATTGATAGGGAGACACTTCCAGGAACAAACAAAACCTCAGGCCTTCTTACCAAGATATGGACTTTTCCACTTTTAGCCACCATGTATCACACCAATGGAGCAAGATTTTTTTTTTTTTAATATGGGAGGGCCATTCAGGGATATAAGGAGATGTCACAGATTCTGAAATGGCTTGAAGAGAGTAGGTCATAGAGCAGAAGGTTCCTGAGAATATTGCCCTGAGTTTTTCCTTCTGGTGATTGCCATTTTAAATTCTTACATTTAAGGGTTTATCACAGTTGAATAACTTGTACCTTAATTGTTAATTATATCTGGGTGCATTCTTTTTCAATCATAGCCCACTGTTTCAGTGTTGCCCTGTTGCCCAGCTATCTTGCAGAGAATTTGTTGTGTTCCTCATTCTCAACTGTGGAAATAATAAACCCAGAGCTGCCAGTGCTCACACACTTTTGTAGCTGCAAAAGATTGTGGCTAGTTCTGTGTCTCCTAAGTATTAAAAAGGGCTTGAACTGAGGACCTCATACTTTCTAGACAGGCCTTCTACAACTTAAGCCAGACTGTAAGATGCTTTTTTTTTGCGAGGATGTGGGAGAAAAGGAACCCTACTACACTGCTGGTGGGAATGTAAGCTGGTGCAACCACTGTGGAACACAGTTTGGAGATATGGCAAAAAAAAACACCAACTAAATATAGAATTACCCCATGATCCATCCAGCAATACAAACTCTGAGGCATTTATCCAAAAGGTTACAAGACAGGATACAATAAAATCACTTGCATACACATACATGATTATTGTTGTACTATTCACAATAGCAAACTTAGGGAAATAACCCAGATCAAGAAAATTATATATATATATATTAGACTTTTAGCCATCCATCAGGAAGGATGATAATATATAATTAGGAAAATGAATGGACAGGAAAAAGTTACATTAAGTCAGGAACAGATAGATCAGATAGTTAGATCTAAAGTTTAAATATACATGTAAACATGTTCAAGGTCATATACAAACATATTAACTAAAATATGGTATATGCAGAAGAAGATTCTGTTATGTAACTCCTTTGAACAACTAATTTCCACTTTAGCAAAATGAATCCTAGGAAACTGGAACATGTGTTGTGGTGGGGGAGGGGAAAGGAAGGGGTGTCAGACTAATGGAGAGAGGAAGGAGAGGAAAATACGGTTATAATATTCAGTGTATATATGTGAAAATGGAACTAGGTAATTGGGAAATGGGAAGAATAGTGAAAAGGGTAACAATGATCAAGATGCATTATACTATGATTTTGGTACACTGGATATTGTATATATGCTTACCTCTACTAGGGTAGGGAGAGAAAAATGAGGGTGTAACAAATATGACAACAAATGTACTCACTACCTTATTATGTAACTACCCCTTTTGCACATCACCTTGTCAATAAAATTTATTAAAAAAGAAACAGTGAAAAAATGCATTATACTCACAAATCGGCATCTTGAACTGAAACTTTTGCACAATTATTTAAAGATAAATTTTAAAAGACTTTTTTGCACTGGCTATTTTCAAGATAGTCTTACTTTACATCCAAACTAGCCTGAATTACAGTCCCTATTTGTGCAGTGGTACTTAGCACTGCACATATTCGTTGATTGAACCCCTTTTTTCCCCACTTTTCAATCATGAATCCCTGATTTCCACTTCCCAATTAGTTAAGTTTTCAGGCTTGAGCAACCACACTTGGATGAACAGAAGATCATCTTACTTCAGAGGAACTTAATAGAGAAACAACTAAAGAGGCTGCAAGATCAGGTCAAAATTTTATATTGTCTGAGTGTGACTACCAAAACCCACAAAAGTCATGTGTTATCTCAATTGCCTATTACATACAGGTTACATGATCACTGACAGAAGTGATTGATTTTGTATAAATCTCTGTCATTCTATGCCAAAATCCTTAGAAAGGATCTAAATGTAAGGTGCAAAGAGCAGCAACTTGGGAATTCAATCATGATAATCAGAGAAGCCACTTTTTTTTTTTTTAGGTTGAATCAGGAGTCTTTATTAGAAAGCCGGCAACTATGAACAGACACATATTTCCAAAAATGCTTGAACCTCGAATACACTTAATACTGTTAGGAAACAGCCATCAGGGTAGTTGAGTAAAGGGAGAACAGAAAAACATCTCAACAAACCAGATCAACTCCAATGGAGAGTTGAAGAGGGTCACCGTGGACCTGAGGAAAGTCAGGAGACTCAAGGCATGATGCAAAATGGCAGCTGAGGTGGTCAGGACCCAGATAGGGTCATGATTAGGGGGCAGGGTCTTAGGAGTCTCTGGAGTTCATGATTCAGGTCTGGCAGGTTCAGTAACCTATTGTCCAAGTCCCTAACCCTTACTCTAGGCATTCAGGCACACACTCTCACCGGGGGATGGGGTAGGGGTGTCATCTACAAGATTTGTTAAAAATTCCCTATCATCTGCCATGTTGCCAAGATAGCACCAGTTAAACCCAGTACCCTACTTCACAAGGAGAAACCTGCATGGGCCAGGCATTCGACACTTATGAAGAATCTACTTGAGATATATATATATATATATATATATATATATATATATATATATATATATATCTCCTTCTCTCTCTCTCCTTTCTCTCTCTTCTCTCCTCTGTGAGAATACCCACACTCTGCTAGAGTGTGCCCCTGACCTTCTGCTCATCTGTTTGTCTGCTTGCCTGCTTACTTAATAAAGTTCCACCAAGTTTCCTTACCATAAAAAAGAAGACTACTTGGGCAGCAAGGTGGCTCAGGCTACTTATTTTGCTCTGTTCTGATTATCAGTAGTGACTTCCTGCAGCATCACTGGGTGTCAGCTGAACTAACTGCACTGTGAGTGGTTGGTGGGAATAAAGTTGGGCAGGAAACATCACGGGGAAGCTTGACACAGGCATAGGCCACAAGCATCTGTCATAATTATCACCACAATGTTGGATTTTTCCTGCATCTGCCCAAAATAATGGCTCTTCATATTTGTTCTCGCTACATTGAAATTACATGGTTTATGATGTATTTGAGTTCAAATTAACATGTACTTTACATGGTATTTAGTTGTGACAGTTTTTGGTGTTTATTTTTTTTCTTTTATCATCAAAACACTATCTTTCCCATGCCAGAAAAGGCATGTGTTGCTTGAGTGGCAAGGAGAATCTCCTCAACTGTTGCTCTCTGGGTCTGGCTCATTATCAGACCTCAGGGACGGCAGATGGGATCAGAGCTGAGGGAAAGAAGTTGGTTCTGCTGCTCACTGGACTGTTTTTCAACACTGGCCTGTCAGGCAAGGACCCAGCCATCCCCACTGTCCCAACATCCTTCCGCTAGCTGATGCTTTAAGTGTACTCAATAATTATTGCTTGGGAATTAAACTATGAAATGTCACATTAGAGTTTTATAGTCTTTCAGTATTTGTCATACATTGTATCCTCCTAGTTGTAACAGTTTTTAAAGAAGTGGCTTTCTACATTTTAGGTATCGGATTTGGTAATAATTTTGAATTATGACAGAGCAGTAGAAGCTTTTGCAAAGGGTGGAAACCTGACACTTGGAGGAAATTTTACTGTGGCAGTTGGGCCTTTGGGAAGGTGAGCCATATAAAATATTTTGGAAGTAAGAATGAATCGGGCTAGGAATATGGCCTAGAGGTAAAGCGCTCACTTCATGTACATGAAGCCCTGGGTTCAATTCCTCAGCACCATATATAGAATGGTGCTATAGCTCAAGTGGTAGAGTGCTAGACTTGAGCAAAATAAAGCCAAGGACAGTGCTCAGGCCCTGAGTTCAAGCCCTAGGACTGGCAAAAAAAAACAAAAAACCAAATTATGACTTATATATCCACCAGAGGACTGAAGCCATCACACAAAGAAAAAAAAAATCATGCACATACACAGAAAAAACAAACATACTAGCTGGTGGGATGCACTAGAAAATCTCAAAGCAGAACTCACAAGAAGAAACAAGTTTCAGAAATACAATCATAGCTTCTATTGAAATTGAGCACAAAACTTTATCTTGAGTTTGGCAAAGCCAAATCAAGTCAAATTTTACTAATTAAAAAAAGGACAGCTTTGATCAAGAAAGAAAAACTTTTTTCTTAAAATAAGTCATGAAATTTTGAAATGGTTAAGCCTTGCTTGAACAGTACTTAAAATACTTGAATTGTATTTCCTTTTCTGCTGATGAAATACTGTTCTTAGGTTATTAAGCAAGGTAGAAATTTAACAGTAAAATCATGGAACAGATGCACAAAAACACCAGATATAAGAAGCATCCACATTCTTTAGCACTCTTGAGATGAGTTTGCCTGTGTGGAAATGCCAGCTTCCCATCTCTTCCTCCAGTGTGACCCTCTCACTCCGTCATTCCATTCTGCAGTGATGCCACATGAGGTATTCTTGCTGACCTGTTTTCTGTGTAGGCCACGTTAAAATACTAGCATAGCCATCTGAAATCCCCCCTGAGACAAACAAGCAAGGGCACAATGAGACATTTCTCATGACTAAAAGTTTAGACTGTCAGGCAGTCATCTCGCCCCTGTTATTCTTTTCAGGAACCTAGAAGGAAATGTGGCCCTGAGAAGCTCTGCAGCTGTCTTCACCTACTGCAAATCCAGGGGACTCTTTGCTGGCATCTCCCTAGAAGGGAGCTGCCTGATTGAAAGGAAAGAAACTAATCGGAAGTAAGCTCAAATCAAAGTTATTTTAAGTGATTTAAACAATGTGTGATGAGACGATCATACTTTCAAAGTTGATGTAGCGTTTATGACTCTGAAATACACATATATATTTTAATGCAACAAAATGTTCCCCTAGCTGGAAATATGGCTTAGTGGTAGGCTTCCATGCCTGAAGCCCTGGGTTCGATTCCTCAGCACCACATAAACAGAAAAAGCCAGGAGTGGCACTGAGGCTCAAGTGGCAGAGTGCTAGCCTTGAGCATAAAGGAAGCCAGGGACAGTGCTCAGGCCCCGAGCCAAAATCCAGGACTGGCAAAAATATATATATGCTCCTAAGTATATATTTTATATTTTGAAATTCAAGATAAAAGTATTATATGTTTATAGAAAGTTCAGAAAAAAGACAAAACATTCTACTTTAAGACTGATTTTACATTTTACTTTTTCTAATTTAGAACATTTTCTTCTGCATGATTTCCCTTTGTTTAGCCAAATATAATTATAATCATGATACATGCTTAATTGTAGATATGTTTTGTTCATTTAGAATAAGATTCATAAGCACAGGTTATTCACTTATGGTTCTACTAGCTGAAGACACCATAAGTCTATTTTCTGCAAACATTTATAGAGGACCTGCTGACAAAATTTGTGGGTCAGTCAAAAGTGTCTCATTGTGACAGACTTCTTTCTATTTTCCCACTCTTCCTTTGTCTTCCCTCCATATCAAATAGAGATCAATTTTATTTTTAAAATTTTGGGAAAAAAAGGTTTGGAAGTATCATAGAAGCTGAAAGGAAAAGTTTGACTGGTGTCTGGATATTTTTTTTCCCATATTTGCTCTTAGAAATCATGACTGTGTAATGCATAAGGCACAAGAGAGTGTGAGTGGCTGAGAAGGACAATGGGACTCATGGGACCTGGAGACTCCAGAGTCCCCAGGTCCAAGACAACCCATGAGGCATGATGATAGGGCCCAGACCTCCCATACACCCTGGGGGAGAAGAGAGCCTCTACCAGGCCCTTGGCCAGTTTCTGAATTAGTAGGGCATTTGTAACAAACCACCAGACCTGGAAATAGGAAAAAGTGACCACCTGCTATCAGCAATGTTTTCACTTGTGGTCTCCCCAGTTTGAGAAGTATGCCTAACACATGATTTTAGAAACTTCCTTTTCTAAGTCTTTGGCTGATATTTCTGCTAATGTTCAACTTCATCCTGGAAAAACGGAAACAACTCCTTAATGAATTGTTGGGCTTCCAGTCTCAAGGAAAATTTCATTTAATTTTGATTTAAAAAATGGACATTTTAAAGAAATTTCATATTTGGGAAAACTAATTTTATAACAGATTTAAAGAGTGAAAACCAGGCTGGGGATATGGCCTAGTAGCAAGAGAGCTTGCCTCCCATATATGAAGCCCTAGGTTCGATTCCCCAGCACCACATATACAGAAAACGGGCAGAAGGGGCACTGTGGCTCAAGTGGCAGAGTGCTAGCCTTGAGCAAAAAGAAGCCAGGGACAGTGCTCAGGCCCTGAGTCCAAGGTCCAGGACTGGCAAACAAAAACAAAACAAAACAAAAAAAACTGTATGCTGTAAACCAACTGTACAACTCATCGGGGGGAAATTGAGAGGGGGCAGATGGGGGGATGGTGATGAGGGAGGAGGTAACAAGTCAGATAAAAAAAAAAAAGTACGCACTGCCTTACATGTGAAACTGTAAATCCTCTGTACATCACTTTGACAATAAAGAAATAAAATTTTTAAAAAAGTGAAAACCTATGAAAACATATGCATATATATATGTGTAATTCTCTATGAATGTGGGTATAGGTGTCTGTGTTGTATGTATATGTGGTTGTGCTTTTTGTATAGAGCTTAGAGGCGAGTCTAAGAATTGAACAAGTTAAAGCTTGTAGAGTTTAAAATGTGGACACTTGACATGAATGTGGTCATGTGTGCACATTGTATGTTTCACACTAGGAAATATCTGTGTCTTAAAAGACATGGTTTTAAGTTTAAAGAAATGTTCTTAAATCTTCATTTTTATTAGATTTTACTGTCAAGACATTCGAGCTTATGACATTTTATTTGGAGATGTTCCACGACCTGCTCAAGCAGAAGATCTTTATGAAATTCTTGATTCCTTTACTGAAAAGTATGAGAATGAAGGACAACGAGTCAATGCCAGAAAAGCAGCCAGGGAGCAGAGGAAGGTATGGTGGTGTCTACTTTCACTGTTTCTCTCTGTGGTCCCAGCAATTTTTTTCCTCTGGTATCAGGTTTCTATATCTAACTAGGCTTCTTTTGTGACTTGTTTACATAATGTTTGGTTTAAAATGTCCTGTGACTTTGTCATTGTCTATGGAGAGTTTAACGACAGTTTCCCTAAGAATGAAACTTGGTGGTGTTAATCAATAAAACTAATAAATACCAGCTGCTGCTACTGTCAGCCCTTGTGTGTGTCACCACCTTGCCCCACAACAGTGTTCAGGTTCCTTTTGGTCCTTGAAAATAAATTAAACCAAAAATAAAAGGTGGGCATTCACCTGCCCATATTTAGGCTTCCTCTTCCACATAGAGCCACAAAGCCTACATGTGATCACTCAGGGTACCTCCTTAGTAGTACATAGGACAAAATTTGCTCCACAAATTCATGAGAAACAGAAACTGTTCTGTGCTCAGTGACTTAAAACCAAGTCTTAGTGTTGTAAGGTGGTAAAAACAGAGAAGCCACATTTTGAGAGATCAAATCTTAGAGTCTTTATTGGAGCACTAGGGATCTGCAGACAGCCAATTGTTACAAAGGCCTGCAGCCCACAAATACCCTTAGCACAGTTACAAAACAGGCCAGAGAGGAAAGAAAGAACAAAAACAATACCAACAAACCAATTCAGCTTCAATGGAGAGCTGAATTGGGATGCCATGGTAACCGGAGAACAGCCAGGAGATAGGAGACAGGACAAGAACACACATGGCATAGAGTAATGGCACCTGAGATGCTCTGGGCCTAAATAGTGTCAGGTCATGGGGCAGGGTCACTGGAATCTCCCAGGCACTGGAGTGACAGGTTCAGTAACCTATAGGCCAAGTGCTTACCCCTGTCTTCAGGGATTCAGGCACACCCATCACCTGGGAGTTGGGGGTGTCACTTTTCCCCACAATCAAGACAAGATGCTAGACCCTACCATTAACCATGTGCCAAGATGGCAATGGCTAGACTTGACCACCTTACTTCATTAGAAAAAATTTTTTTTTCAGGCAGGAGAGAAAGTTTATTACCGAACTGCTGGCCTGTGGCCAAGATGATCCATGGCCGGAGAGAAGGGAGAGAGAGAGAGAGAGACCCCCACCCAGCCCTGCCTTATATCTAGGGCAGGGGCAAGGGGTGTGGCCAGGTGGATTAGGATGTGACCTCAGGGAAAGGGGAGGTAACTGCCTCCAGGTCTGCAGGTTACCCAGGTAACTGGGTGGAGACTTAATGAGGTGGGGGCATCTACATGGAGCCCTCAGGGAGAGGACCTTAAATTCCAGCCTTTTAATAGTTATGAAAAAGGAAGAAGACTCTGGCTGCTTCCTGCTGGCAAGGGGCGTCGGCATTAGGGGTAAAAGGCAGAAATGTGGCCTCTCCTGGAGAAGGCGAGCAGCAGGGTCCCTTGGTGGTAGATGCCAGTCCTTGAATGAAGCCTGGAAGAAGTCTCATGAGGTAGGGGCTGGACAAAAAAATATATATATTAAGGCAAAAGGAAGGGCTTAGGGCACAAAATTAAAAATTGGGTGACTTGGCTAGTTCTTATACTCAGGCATGGACATTAGATGGACAAGCTACTATCTCTTGATCCCCCGGCTCTGATTAATTTTGAAAGGGAGAGACAAAGCAACTCCATTTAGGATGTGACATAATTCTCCTCTTACTCCTCTCCATGATCCTTGTTCCCCGAACTGGCTGAGTCCCAGGGGGTCTAAGTGCTTGTTGCTGGGATGGCTTGCCCCTGTTGGCATTCATGGGGTTTGAACTCAGGGCCTGGGCACTGTCCCTGAGCACTTCTGCTCGAGGCTAGTACTCTACCACTTGAGCCACAGCTCCACTTCCAGCATTTGGCTGGTAAGAGATAAGTCTCTTGAGCCATGCTTCCAGCTTGGCTCTTCGCTGTTTAGTTGGAAGATGGAGTTTGAGAGATTTTCTGCCCCGGCTGGCTTCAAACTGCAATCCAAGGCATCTTTGTCACAAAAGCCCTTTTTTATTTCCAGTTAAAACAACAAGGAGACCAAGGGGACTAGAGCTTACCTGTACCTTGTCAAGAATTGACCAAATACTTGCCAGAATTCTTCAGTGACAAAACTCAGTAGATGTGATGAGTTTTAGCACAGATATATAGCTAGATGGACATACAAAGAATGGCATACAGGTTTTATATCAGTGTTTAAGTCACAGCCAACAATTGTACGCCAATTTTACAATCTTTGTCTTGTATGAATTTAAGACACACCCATACCATCTTCTTCCTACACTGTTTCTTCAATTCCCTTTTCCAATATTTCACTAACAAATGATGTTTACACAGACATACACATATGGAACACACATACACATTGTGCACATAGGTTTTACAGCATGCAAAAATGAATTTCAGCAGTAGACTCTTGGAATTCCAATAGTAAATGACATTTTTTTTTTGCCCAATATTTTAAAACCATGTGGTCAATGCTAGAGAAAAGAACTTTTAGATATCTTTGCTGACAAAGCACATTGGTGGTCAAGCCTCAGTTTCAGAGGTCTGTGAAAAGAGGCAGCTTTGTGAGCAAGGCACACAGTGATGGTACGAATTGGGAATTTTATAAAGTAAGCAAGTAAGCAGGAAGATGAGAGAGAGAGTGAGAAAGAGAGGAAAAGAGAAAGAGAGAGAGCCTGAATATAAGTGACTTCTAACCATTTACCATTGCAGTGGCAAAAACTGTATCTGAGCGAGTATTTCGAGCAGGCCTCATTGCACTGTCAAGAGGCATGCTAGCAGTTTCCCGGCTTGGGTGTGACTGTGATGCAAAACCCAAAAAGCACGGGAGGGAGGCGCCTGGCGAGTGGATGAGAGCTTACCGGGCAGAAGCAGCAGAAGTGGCGGACGGAGCAGCAGAGAACCCAAGCAGCAGCAGTTTCACTCACCAGGGTAGACAAGTGGTGTGGATGTGGATGTGGAGGTCAGCAATGGTATTAGTGAAAAGTACCAGTGGCGTCTCACAGCAGTTCGGTGCGTGGAAAAAGGGCCGTCAGGACTGGGGATACTCCCAGAAAAAAGAAGAAAAATAGATGGGAATTCTGCCTGTCCTGACTCTTAAGCCCCATCCGAGTCACGGCACCATATATGTTAGGTTTTTTAAAGTAGGTAGCCGGTAAAGGAGAACGCCACGTGGTATTTAGGCAGGAGAGAAAGTTTATTACTGAACTGCTGGCCTGTGGCCAAGATGATCCATGGCCGGAGAGAAGGGAGAGAGAGCAGAATTTTTTATTATTAAAAAAATCTTTATTAAAAAAATTTTATTATTAAAAAAATCTTTTATTAAAAAAAAGGGTTACAGTTACATGAGTCACTCACATAAAATTGTATTTGTCCTTGTTTTACTCAGGCTAAGGAGTTGCCTCCAAAACCATCATCAAGACCACAGCAGCCATCTGGACCAGGCCAGCTGAACTCTGGCTCCCAAAGTAAATATTTTAATGCAATTTAAATGAAAACTTAATGAGTAATTTGTAAATACTGTTATTAAGCAGTATTGTTATACTTTCAAATAGGAAAATGAATGGGCATTTAAGAGAAAAATAAATGCTCTGTTGCTTTTAAATCATGAGTCAAGTTATCAGTCCTATAATTTATAAAAACTTTTGTTCTCATTCCTAAAATGCTTTCTTAAATCTACCTTGATTTGTCTGTGATTTTTAATTGTTACTTTGTTATTTCTTCTGAGGACTATTATCCTAGTAACTTAAAAAGGAACAGTCTATCTTTTCATGCATACTCATAGATGTACATGTCTGAATATTTATTTTACCATACATTCTGGGAACTCAGGATTATATAAGATGGTGATTTTTTTTCTTCCTTTTCTTTTCCTTCCTTTACTTTCTTATTTTCTTTTTTATTTTCTGCTTAAGATTAAACCCAAGGATGGATTGTGTTTGCTAGGCAGGAGTTACAAAATCTTGAGCCACATCCCTCAGTTCTCTTAATTTTGAGGCAATCTTACTAACTGGCCTTGAACTTGCAATCCTTCTCTGCTTCCTAAGTAGCTGTAAAGTATTTTTAAATTATTTGAAATTTATGAAACACTGTTTTGTTCTTTACCTGTCTTTTTGTATTATTTATTTTTATGAATCACTTATTAAAATTCTTTATGTCGTGAATAAAAGTTGCCAGTTGATAAAATTATGTTGAATTAGGAAATCTTTCATTTATAGATTATTATCTGTGACTTTGGGAAACACAAAGATTACTTTAATTTAGATTGTGCCTTAAGAAAAATTCAGAAATTGAAACTATTATTAGTGGAAGGGGGAATAGAAAGAGTAGTAAAAGTCTTCAGAGATCAGCAAGCTTCTTCTCCTCCTATATATCTTGTACCCATTTTTCCCCAATCTTCATTGTTCAGCAACTAATCTTTTTGTAAATTTAATTTTATTGTCAAGGTGATGTACAGAGGTGAGGTACAGTTACATATGTAACATTTCTTGTCAAACTTATCTCCTCCTTCATTTTTCTCCCACCTTCCCTCCTCCCCAGTGACCCTACCAAGTTGCACAGTTCGTTTACAACGTATTGTCTTGCAAGTATCACTGTTGCTTTGGTTTGCCCTTTGTCTTTTGCCTCACAATTTTGATGTTCTCCTTTCCTTCCCTAATTCAGATAAACACCAAAATCAAATTAGGGACAACAGTGGCTAAACCATAAGGAAGAAAAACTCAAGAAAAAAAATAATTTCTTCTTATAAATAGATTATTTTCTTTCTTCACTTTGAGGAAAGATCTGATTGAATTATCATGAGAATTTATACTGAGAATATATCATAATTGTATCATAATTATTAATATAGTTATATAGTAATTAGAAGTCACATAGTGGTCATCCAGAGAAACATCTAGCATCATAATAGTATATTATCTTATAAATATTTAACTATGTTGCTTTGATGATGACTGAAATTTCTTTCTCTGTCTTAGGACTGTAAAATAATTTAGTTACATTATTATAAATTACCTCCTGCCAGCCTTGCCTAGTTTTAATAAGAACTATCCTATTGTTATTGTTGTAGCACCTGTAGTCCTAGGTACTTTAGAAAGTGGAGGCAGGAGAATTGTTTAAGCCTAGAAGTTCAAAGCCTGGGCTACGTAGTGAGACTGTCTCAAAAATCAAACAACATTTTATTTCTCTTGCACCTGTATCTAAAGAAAGGAACACTGAAATATAACTTTGATGTTCTAGCTATGAGAAATACCATTCTATGAATACAAACTAATTTTAGGAAGTTTTATCCCATCCATCTATTGAGATGCATTTCAAATTAACTTACTTTTATGTTTAATAAACTAACAAATTCATAGTATATATATTTGTCTACAAATCTGACTCTTAATAGTCTACAAGAAGCTATTTAACAGACCCCCTGATTACTTAAATAAGTTTACATACAGATTTCTGTTATAGAAAGTATTACATAGTATTACTGTACAATCTTTGGGTGAATGAAAGGACATATGGTTCAAAGGTTGAAAGTGAGCCTTTTTTATTCTTACTTCTAGAAGTAGCTTGTTGCTTTTCTTTAACTAGTGATAGTGGGATTTGGATCACTGGAACTTATACAGTCTCATTAAAAAAATAAGATGTACTTCATACCTTAATGAGTGCATTGTGCCTGTAATCTTAGCTACTCAGAAGGATAGTATTGGAGGATTGAAGCCAATTGGTAGAAAAGGCCATGAGACCCCATCTCAACAGAAGGAGCAGGGTGTGTTACCCCAGTTATGGTGGGAAGCGTGTATCAGAGTCTAGTGTCCCATGCCAGCCACAAAGCAAGACTTGTCTCAAAACTGATCAGAGCAAAAGCACTGGAGGTGCTTCAGCAGTAGAACATCAGCCTAGGAAGCAGTAAGACCTGGATTCAAAATCCAGTAATACCTCTGGGCACCAGTAGCTCATGCATGTAATCCTAGCTACGTCTGAGGATTGAGGTTCAAAAGTAAGTGTGAGCAGGAAAGTCTTTGTGATTCTTATCTCCAGTTTGGCAGCAAGAAGCTGGAGTTGAGCTGTGGCTCACTTGGTAGAACACTAGCCTTGAGCACAAAAGTCAGGGAAAGAAGTGTAGTTCCCAAATCCATGACTTCTACGTATTCTTGTTTGCTTAATCTCTAAAACAATTCTAGACAATGTGTAGTCATGCTGCTACATAGTTTTTAACTGACATCTTCAGTTCAGTATAAGCTTGATAGTTTTAAAAAGTGTATTTGCAGCACATTTTGCATTTATTTCAATTAAGGAATAACAGGTATGTATGTGTATGTAAGTACCAGGGGTGAACCGGGGTCTCATGCTCTTGTTTAGCTTACTTGATCACAGCTGGGACTCTACATTTGAGCCACGCCTCTAGGAAGGATTGAGCCTTAGTAAGCCTTAATAAGTTTCTAAATCTTCTCCCTTTCTTTCAGGTAACAGAAATGAATATAAGCTGTATCCTGAGCTTTCTGGCTATCATGAGAGAGCTGGTAAATGAAAAATGGTTCATTGAAAGTGAATCATAACCATCTTACAATCAGTTTTTTGTTTTTACATTTCTAGTAGCATTAATTAGTTATACAAGGGAGGGGGTTATTTTGAACTATTCAAACTTATATATGATAGACCTTAATAAGACACATCCTTCCTGTTATTCTTCCTCAGCCCCCTCCTTTTCTTCCCCAGCCACTCTCAACAGGCTTCATTGTTACATTATACATATGTACATATTTTGTCTATATTACCTTCTTTAACCCTTTCCATTTGCCCTCTCTCCTCCCATCCTCATTCCAGACAGGTCCTGTTTAACATTCCTAATCTTCATTCACTTTTTTGTTGTTGTTGTTGGTGGTGGTGGTGGTCATGGAGCTTGAACTCAGGGCTTGGATGCTGTTCCTCCAGTTCTACCTCCAGTTTTCTGGTGGTTAATTGGAGCTAAGAGTCTCATGAACTTTCCTGCCCACGCTGGCTTTGAACCATGATCCTCAGATCTCAGCCTCCATAGTAGCTAGGATTACAGGAATAAGCCACCAGCACCCAGCTTACTCACTTTTTTTTAGTGTATGTTACTAATTCAAAGGGGTTTTACACATACATATACAATATTTTAATCAAATTGACCCCTTGCCTAGTCCCACTTTCCCCATCTATAGTAACTCCAATTTCATTTTTACTATCTACATCCACAGATACAATATATTTATTTTGGTATTATTCACCCTCTATCATACCTTCTTCTAATATTCTTAGTTACACAATGGAAAATGTGAAAAGAGAGAGTTTATATGAAAACATATGCAGGCATACAGATATAGGACACTGTGTGTTTGTGTATACCGTTATCTTTTAGTGCTGGCATCCACATATGAAACATGCTTTCTTTGTCGTTCCCAACCTGGCTTATTTGCTTAACCTGATGTTTTCTAGTTCCATCCATTTCTTGTACACAATATAATTTCATTCTTTTTATGGCTGTGTTGTATATAAGTATATTTATATGTATCAAATTTACTTTATTTTTGTGTGTGCATGTTGGATGCACATTGGTAGTGTTCTTTTCCTTCCTCTCTCATTGAAAAACTTGAAAAGTGTTGGTTGGTAGTTTTCTCTTTAAAGGTCTGATAGAAGTTAGCAGTGAATCTGTCTGGTCCTGGGCTTTTCTTTGCTGCAAGACCATTACATTGCTTCGGTCTCATTCCCTTTTTATAGATCTGTTCAAGTGGTATAGCCTCTTGGTTTAGTTTTGGTAAGTCAAATGCATAGAGATATATCTGCTTCTTCAGGATTTTCCAGTTTACTTGAATATAAATTTCCAAAATACTTCTTCATGACTTCTGAATGTTCTTTTGTATTTCTTGTGATAGTCCCCATTTTCATCCTTTATTTACATCTTTTTATGTCATCTTTTATTTTCCCTCCTCCCCTAATCAGATTGACTAATCTATCTTATTTTTTTCAACAGTCAACTTTGTGTTTCATTGATTCGTTCATTAGGTTTTAAGGCTCTATTTCATTACTTTTGGCCCTGATTTTTGTTATTTCTTTCCATCTGCTAATTTTGAGCTTGACTAATTCTTACTTTCCTAGGAGCAGAATGTATCATTAGGCTATGTATTTAAGATAACACTTTCATTTTTGATATAGGAACTGATGAATCCAAAAGGTTCTGCTAAGTTTTATTCTCTTTTCTGTGAAGTTTAGGAACTTTAGGGTTTCTATGCTTTTTTTATTTAATGACCACTCATTATTCAATAATGTGTTATTCTGTCTCTATTTTCTGTAGCTTCTTTTGTTGTTGAGATCTAATTTTGTACCATATGGTCTAATAGAATATGGGGAATTGTTTCAATTTTCTTGTAATTGGTAAGACTTGCTTTATGTCCTAAATGTGACCTGTTTGGGGGAAAGTTAGATACATATTATGCAATAGTTGGATGAAATACTCTGTAGATGTCTGTCAAGTCTATGTAGTCTGTAGTATCATTTAATTCTGAGATGTTGCTAGTGCTGTCCAGCAGATGATGGATGATGATGATGATGATGATGATGATGATGATGATGGATGAAGGATTCCCCATGCAATGATATTTTACAATTATTTTAATAGTTTAATATTTAAATTCCACCATGTGACAAAGAATGAGTTAAACCAAAGAAATGAAAAACTGACAAAATCTTTCCCTTCCTCTGCTTTTAAAGGATTACAGGGGTCTGCTCACGTCAATTTCAGGAACAGATCCAAAGGGTGTATTCCAAGGGTAGTTCACAGGGTATCAGGAAGCAAAGATAAGTGCACACAGGTACTCATCCTGTGTATACTTTCTGCATCATTGCTGTAGAACATCATACACTAGGAACCTGTGTCTTTACTTAGACACAAGACAAGCAGTCACACAACCTCATCCTGTATATACTTTCTGCAGGATTACTGCAGAATATCAAACACTAGGAACCACACACAAAAAAAACAAAAAATTCACAGTTATACCACAAACACTTGCCAGATATGTAATAATGTGCAGTTCTGACTTGTGTGGATATGGGAAATATTGCTAAACATTTGATGTTTTCAAAAGTTTGATGTTGTGCAAGCATTACAGAGATTGTATGTCAAGGTTCTTCCACCCATCGAGGCAGAATACTGAACCCTAAGCAATCACTATCTGTCATGTACATCCTTCTGTTTTTCCTCTAGAAAGCATGAATAACTTGCATTCTTTTCCTGTTTTAGGCAGCTCTAACCGACCAGTAGAAGTGACAGCACTGTACTCTTTCGAAGGGCAACAGCCTGGGGACTTGAGTTTTCAAGCTGGAGACAGAATCACAGTTATTTCAAAATCTGACTCACATTTTGATTGGTGGGAAGGAACACTTCGAGGTCAAACTGGCATTTTTCCAGCCAACTATGTATCCATGGATTAGATTTTATATTATTTTCTTCTTTGATAGTTAGAAAAAAAGTATTTCTACACTGACAGGATTCAACATCAGCTAAGCATTGTTTAATGTAAGATTAAAACACATCTGCCTTTCAAACTTTTAATTCAGTTGTAAAAGTTTTTTTCTCTTTATATAAATAAATTTTTAACTTCCATGTCTTTCAACATTTTGTACTAATTTTATCACACATACTAAGAGCTAATATTCATCATTTCTATGGTCATGGTTCCTTTGTGTAGATCAAACATTACTAAGCCTGTAGTTCAGCTGTGCGCTGTATCTGCTTTGTTTAGTGTAGAGGAAGGTATTGTTGTGCCAAGTCGTGAGACCACCACCAAGAAGACCACCGAGACTCAGACATTCTGAAATGCAAAAGCAAGGCAAGGCTTTATTTAAGCGAGCTGCAACTCGGGCCTCGTCCTACCCACCGACACAGCGGAGGTTAGGAGGGAGCCCCGAGCTGTGATTACACAGGGCTTATAAAGGCAAAGAACAAGGTTACAACAATCAGCTGTTCAAGCAAGCAAGATTAGGACACAGGTACAAATCTGATTGGCTCAGGGTTCGATTCTAAAATGGGGTTCACGTGGTAAAATGGGGCTCACGTGGTAAAATGGGGTTCACGTGGTAAAGTGGGGCCTGACTTCAAAGTCTGGCACTTCATTTCCCCCTTTTTCTTTTTGGTACCTTTGGAGCCAATCATGGCTCCATTCTGTCCATTTCAATGGCTTGCATGTCTAGGGGATGATATAGAGATAAGGCATGGGCCAATAGGGCCTAAAGTAGTAACCAAAGGGCCTGTCACCATGTCTCACAAGTACAGTCTCTGTACCTCTGTACCTCTGTTTTGCATGCCTCTAGTTTATCCTGCCTCATCTTCCCAAAAACAACTCTAGTCCCTTGGTTTTAAAGGGGGGCTGATGGGTGAAGATCATCCATCTTCTGTAACTTCTTCAGGCTGACTTAGGGGCATTGAACCTTACCTAGCCAGGAACATATAACCTTATCTACTTTACCAAGGGACTGCAGGATTACTGCAAACTGAAAATTAACTTTCAGCTATACAGACTTACCATTTGC
This sequence comes from Perognathus longimembris pacificus, assembly GCF_023159225.1. Lineage (NCBI taxonomy): Eukaryota > Metazoa > Chordata > Mammalia > Rodentia > Heteromyidae > Perognathus > Perognathus longimembris. Next base: position 77,940,052 of record NC_063168.1, read on the forward strand.
TGTATAGTGTTTAGTATCCAAATGTAAGCAACAAAATAATACATAAACTTCTCAGCTGTGCTCTAAGGGTCAGGTGGCTATACCCATATTCCTGAGCAAGCCCAAAACTACCTAAAATAAGGGGGTCACCTCACTTTGGAGTGAGCTGCCAAAATAACATCAACACTAGCCAGGGCAGTAAGGAAAGAAGGCAAAAAGAAAATTATAACAATATTCAGTCTAACTTTCTTTTCTTGAGGCGAAGGTGAAGCAGCTGAGTTGGGTGCTTGGAGACCTCCCATGTTCCACCACGGTAGTTGTCGTCCAGGGCAAAGGGGTCAGCTGGCCTGGCGTGGAAGCAATGAACCCAAGTGGGGATGCCGTCTAGGGTTCCTTCCACCGTGGTTCTAAGGGTTTCAGTCCCCTGGTCTTAATAAATGGGGGGTAGGGATAGAAGCAGAATCATATAATGCCTTAAGTTGGGGTCACATTCTTGTGCACGAGTTGCAAATAATCGAATTTACACAAAAATTCAGCATCATCCAAATCAGGAAGCAATTCAGTCTGAAGGCTAGGGATAATGGGCTGGGGGGTACCGGCACATCACTTCAAAAGGAGTAAAGCCAAGCTGATAGGGAGAATTTCTTACTCTAAGCAGAGCAAAAGAAGGAGTGACACCCAGTCTACACCAGTCTTAGGGCCAGTTTAGTTAAGGTTTCTTTTAGAGTCTGATTCATTTTCTCTACCTGTCCTGAACTCTGGGGTCTATAAGCACAATGCAATTTCCAATCCATCCCCAGTGCAGTGGTTATTCCCTGACTTACTTTTGAGATGAAGGCCGGTCTGTTGTCTGACCCAATGGTGGATGGGAAGCCATACCTGGGTAGGATTTCTTCCAGGATCTTCTTAGCCACTACATTCGCAGTCTCATGCTTTGTTGGATAAGCTTCAACCCATCCTGAAAAAGGTGTCTACAAAAACTAGCAAATATTTGTAATTTCTGTGAAATCTACTTCCCAATACACGCCTGGCCTATTCCCACAGAGGCGAGCTCCTTTAGTAACTGGTTGATTGGGGGTGTTGGTGAGCTGACAGGCCTTACAATTTTTAACAATATCTTCAATAAGTTGATCTCCTTGTCTAATTTTCACTTTGGAGTGTCAGAGCAAGTCCTGCATTTTTCGGGTTCCCATGTGAGAAGCTCAGATTTTCTTAAGGATCCCCTTACCCAGCCCTTGTAGCAGGATAAGTTTCCCTTCACAAGTTTTCCACCAGTCATTGTTTCCTTCTCTGTCCAGGGGTTTTGTGGGCCATGGGAATTTTCTTTTTTTGTCTTTTCTTTTTTTTTTTTTTTTTTTTTTTTTGGCCAGTCCTGGAGCTTGGACTCAGGGCCCGAGCACTGTCCCTGGCTTCCTTTTGCTCAAGGCTAGCACTCTGCCACTTGAGCCACAGCACCACTTCTGGCCATTTCTGTATATGTGGTGCTGGGGAATCGAACCCAGGGCCTCATGTATATGAGGCAGGCACTCTTGCCACTAGGCCATATCCCCAGCCCCGGGAATTTTCTTTATCCACTCGAAGCCTTCTTGGGAATACTGGGGCACAGGAGGCAAAGCTCATGGCCCTGGGTCTACTAAAGTCTGTTCCCAGGAACTCTCACTTTTCTGGCTGATTTAGGCACAGGGATTTTCAGCACAGTCTACATGCATCTGACAGCCAACGCTTGCTCTCTTTTAATATGAAGCCCAGATGGGTGACTTCAGGTTTACAAATTTGTGCCTTTTAACATTCTAGTTTGTAAAAGCATTTTCTTGACTGGCTGGGGAACTGATCTCTGATTACCTAAAAAGTTACCTTTGCAGGCCTTTGACAGATCTCAATAAGGACACAATCTCAGGTCTACAAGCTTTCTTTTCTCAACAGATGTATCAGCTTAAAATTCTCACTGCCAGTCAGAGCTTTGAATAAATGCGGGGGGTTGAGATTTGAATCTATCCTCTCATTTGACAAACTTACCCTTACTAACCACTACCACAGATGACTGGCAAGTTCCTGCCCAGTAGACAGACATGGGCATTGGAAAGGCATGCTTATGAACTATTCTTCTAGGACTTCCCGGCTTTGATTAACTTTTGAAAGGCCAAACAGGAGTGACTCTAGGATCTGACACCATCTCTGCCATCCAAGCAGTGGCTTACTGCCTCTGGATGCTCCATCACTTTTGTCCCAGGAGGAGTGACTTTCCACTCGACTTGGACTCAGGGCCTGAGCGCTGTCCCCCAGCTCTCCAGCTCAAGACTAGCGCCCTACCACTTTGAGCTCCACACAACTCCATTCCCAGCACTCTGCTGGCTGATTAGAGACAAGTCTCTCACAGGGACCTTTCTTTGCCCGGGCTGGCTTCGAACCGCAGATTCAGATCAGTGAGTCTTATAAGGGGCCACTTTACTCCAATTATAAGCAACAACGTGGTCCACACAGAAGTAGTTTTTAAGCATGCTCTCTTACCTGGAACTTATTAAGGGTCAGTATTAGATCTCAACAAACTTGTGGGAATCACCTGTGCTTCTCTGTGGGCCTGCTGGAAATGGTTACAAAAAACCTACAAAGAAGCTGGAATGGCAGTTAAACATTTTGGTAGCCATAATTCTCCTTTTCTCACTTTGCAATAATTATTTAGGACAATTTTACTTCCAAATTTCTTATCTAGAAATGTATTCTTGATTTCCAAAGCCTTTTTAACACTAACACAACACTTTAGCTTTTACCTGCATTGGAAAAACTGAAGCTCACAGGCATTCTGAAACCAGGTGCCGCCCTTTGTCTACGGGCTGCTTGTTTCAAAAGAGCCTCTTTTTTTTTTTTCTTCAGTCCCAGTTACTGCATGGCATGAAGACCTTTGAATTTTTCCTTAATGCAAGAATTACAATTAGAAATACTTATCCATTCTGCTTTCCAATATATTAGTGAGAAACATTGGCCCATTTTGTCATTTCTTCCTACATACATAGAGTTAATGAGAGTTTACTTCTATCCCCATTAGTTTAGTGTATATATATATATATATATATATATGTATATATGTATCCTTTTAAATCCAAATTTCTGACACTTAGCTCTGATTTTTTTTTTAATTTTAATTAAAGAACCCTGCGAAATCCTTTAAAGCATTTGGTAATGCCCAAACTTGATGACCCTTTGACTTTAAACTTAAACTTAGTTTTGCATCATACTGCAGTCTTGAACATGTTCACACTCACACATGCACACACACATACATTTTCAAAAGATCTTAAAGCGCGCAGAATAAGCATCGGCCGTACATTTTAAGACAAAAACCTTTAACAAATGGTTTTAGCATTCTCCAGCCTCATTTTCCAGGGCTTGATAGTTTTAGTAAAACATTTTTAGTCTTAGTAAAACATTTTAGCGCACCAATTTTCTGCTTAAGAAGGCTGGGTGGGGGTCCCCCTAGAGTTCTTTTTTGCAGACACTCTCACTGACTGACTGATTGTGGGCTGTCACCTGTACATCTTTCCAGTGAGCTAAAGTCATGTCCAGGGGAGTGGAAGGAACATTCCCCATCATCCGTTTGTCAGTCAGGCACAGCGCAATAAAGAAACACACAAAAATAATCACAGGCACAAAGACCAGACAACACTTACAGACAGACTTAGGGAGCCGCGGCTTACAGGTTGGACTGTGTCTCTCCTGCCCTGTGAGGGGGCAGACCACACAGTCTCACTGTGTCTCTCCTGCCCCTGTGAGGGGGCAGACCACACAGTCTCACTGTGTTTCTCCTGCCCCTGTGAGGGGGCAGACCACACAGTCTTGAGGCTCTCTCTCTCCCGTTCCTGTGTAGGAGCGGACCAGACAACCCCAAATATAGAGTGGACTGGATGGGCGCCCGTTAGAAGGGCCTCCCAGTCCAGTCCTTCAGGTTCAGGGTGGTAAAATGGGGTTCACGTGGTAAAGTGGGGCCTGACTTCAAAGTCTGGCACTTCAGTATGGATTATGGAGAGAAATCAGTTTTATAGGACCTTGATAATGTTTTAGCATTTTGTTTGAACAAGTTTTGGAGGATGGAATTAGATAATGGACAGGAAGACTCATAGCCCCCAGCTGGACAAAGTGGGGCCATTCTAGAGGTACCTGCTTTCTCCCACTGGATTCCTGAGGTTCATGCTCAGTCCATGTTTGTAACAAACACAGTGTTAGTCCCAAGAAGGGGCTATTATCACAGCACAGGGAAGATTTAAAAAGTCAGTTCTTTACTTTTGTTCCAGTATTGGGACTTGAACTTGGGACCTCCCACTTGGCTTTCACTTTACTGTTTGAGCCATACCTCCACCTCCAGCTTTCTGCTAGTTAATTGGAGATAAGAGCCTTGCTAATGTTTCTGTCTAGGCTCTGAACCACTGTCCTCACATTTCAGCCTCCTGACTAGCTAGAATTATAAGCATGAGTCACCAGCAACCAGCATAAATACCTATTTTAATTTTACACATATGCATGGAACTTCTAACGTGGTTTTGACTGAAGTCCTCTTGCAGGTAATTGCTAAACTGGGGCTGAGGGGAACTACTCCCTTGCAAACACAGACATATGTGATAGAACTCATTTAGTGTGGAAGGCCACAATAGTACCTGGAAGTGGAGACCACTACCTCCTGTCCTCTTATCTCCATTCCCTGAAGAGTCATAGCAACTTGGTCTTCTCTCTCCCAGGGCAGGTCAAAGAAAATAGATTGCCCTTTCCCCAAAGCAAGCCATTGAGCCTAAACACATTGATCTTCCCCTAATCCTCTACCTTACTGTCTTAGAGCTGGTCTTAAACAGTTTGACCTGCCTTGTGTGGTAAATTTTAACACCTGATCCAGAGGGCTCTGCCCATGTCTGGGAGGAAAGATGGCTGCACCGGGAGATCAAAATATTCTGTACAGACACAGTTTTGCACATTATTTCTTCAACCTTACCATAAAACTGGATGATTTTTCCCTGGCCTTTACGTCTTGAGTGTGAAGATTACCATGACACACAAAATGATGAGCAAATAAGTGTACTGTGGATTTCTCTTATTAACTTGTCTTTTGGAATAGCAGTGTCATCTGTGACCTGGTATAGTAGGCAGGAAGAAGGATGTTCTCTTTTCCTCTTCTACAGTTGGCAAGATGCAGTCTTCTTAAATGGTACAGTAAATATCTTCCTTGTATGAGAGTGTACACACAGTGATTGAAATCATAAGCCCAGAACCAGTTGAACAATTTACCCATCCTTTCTATGCTTCAACTTTCCCACATCTGATTATGTGAAACACAATTTTAAACCCTTAGAACAGAGCTGAGCTTTTGAAGAGATTAATAAACATTAACAACTATTATTGCATATCAATACACTAACTTAAAACAGTCTTTTTTAAGTCACCAGTTGAGCTAACTGTAGATAAAATACAGTGCAAGGAAAGTTAACTTTTGTGTTGCTAGGGTTTGAACTCGGGACCTTAAGCTTACTAGGCTGGTACTTTACTACTTGAGTAACACTTTGGGCCCAGTTTTTGGCTAGTTATTTTGAAGATGACTTGCCTCGGACCACAGTCCTCTATATTTCAGCCTCCTAAGAAACTAGGATAACAACTGGGAGACTCCAGCACAAGACAAACAAGCACTTCCATTCTTCTCCACAGTGTCCTGTCCCTGTGTCCTGGTTCAGAGATGACACATTAGTGCAGCATTATGATGCTCAGGATGTCTCCATGAAGCCAGACTCTGCAAGGCCTGCCATAGTTCTAGAGCCCATTCTCAGAATCCCTATTTATCAGCAGCTCAGGAAATCTCTCCAGACATGGGAGGGTGGTTGTTGAATCTAGAGGCAAGGTGGATATTTACTGTTATGGAATTTCCCTTCATAGGTCATATAGAGACACTGCCAGGGCTGAACCCCTTTTAGTGTACCTATTTTATTTATAGAAAACTGAGGTTTAATAGAGAGAACGACAGAAAACTGAATGAGGCCATCTTATATAGGGGAAGACAGAAAATATGCACAGTTGCCTTAGACATTTATAAACCATGTAGAATACTATAAGGAAAATAAAACTGGTGGTGGATGTAAACAAGAACATTACCACACTGAAGATGACAGAGACCCTTCTAAGGTGAGCCCCAGACTGAGAGGACTGATTAGGAAAGTCCCAGTGTGTAGTGTGGCCACTATAGTTAGTATCAATTTGTCTTAGTCTTGCAAATCATGGATACAGCAGATTTTAAATGCATTCACTACAAAAAATAGTGTGTGAAGTAATATACACAGTAATCATATTAAACCAATCTACAATGTAAACTTAACCCAGAACTGCTTGTATATGACAAATACATACAATTTTACCTGACAATTAAAATAATTATTTTTTTAAAAAAAGGAAAGAAAGCAATATTGGATTGATGCACATGGTCTAATCAGAAGAAAAGTGATCAACAAACCTGAAGAAGAAATGAAGGCAGAACTGTTGGGGACAGCTGTGCCTTTAAGAGGGGACAGCTGGCTTTAGCCCATCCCCCCTCCTTCCACCTTCAACCGGAAGAGAAGCCCAGGCCCCTGGGGGCAAGCGGTCCTTGGGGGGCTGTGGTCCCCGCCCATAGAGGAAGTTCCGTGACATCACCTGAGGGACAGTCCATCAGCCGATCCAATAGCCCCTTTCCTCCTCAACTCTGGGAGTATAAACTGTTGGCCCCTCCTTTGAATAAACCAGAACGCCCCTTAGGCTTTCTCCGGGACACCCACGCGCCGTGTCTTTCTTGGGATGGCGGGCATGGGGTCTCACGACCACACGCGAACTGAGGCTACCTGGGGTCCCCGCTCCCATGATTAATCCCTACTGGCCAGGGGATGTGAGAGAGCAAGAAAGGATCACACACATGGAAGAGGCAGAGAAGCCCAGGACCACCCCCCCATGTGGATGGGGGGGGGGGGGTAGAGCGAAGCCAGGCACAGAACGAAGGCTTTTGTCATCAGTCACAGAGCTCTACCACAGGAGGGTTTCATCCTGGCCTGTCTGCATTCCTCGTTACCTTTAAAAAAATGTTATCCCAGATAACATTGCATTCATCTATTTTATATTTGCATCTATTAGTTGTACAATGGAGTTTCATTTGACAGGTCCGTATAAGCACACAATGTGCTCTGATCAAATTCATACTCCAACACTATCTCAACACCTCACACACACATACTTTTTTTGTGCCAGTCCTGAGCCTTGAACTCAGAGCCTGTGTGCTGTGTATGAGCTCTTTTGCTCAAGTATAGTGCTCTACCACTTGAGTCACAGCTCCACTTCTAGCTTTAAGAGTCTTGTGGACTTTCTTGTCTGGGCTGGCTTCAAACTGATCCTCAGATTTCAGCCTCCTGAGTAGCTAGGATTACAGGTATGAGCCACCAGCACTTGGTTTCCTCCCCTTAAGCCAATCCCAACATACTTTACAAAGGATGCAAAATGATCCAATAGAGTCTTCAAGTGGAGTGCTTCGATAGGATTATGGAGAGCGAGGGGCTGTGGACATAATCTGAGCAATTGGGGTATGTTCTTTATAGAAGGCTTGCAGTACAGATGCAGACTCTACCTAGGGTGTCTGTAGAAAGGAAGAATCAAGAATTTCCCATTGGAGGGGCTGGGAATATGGCCTAGTGGCAAGAGTGCTTGCCTCATACATGAAGCCCTGGGTTCAATTCCCCAGCACTACATATGCAGAAAATGGCCAGAAGTGGCGCTGTGGCTCAAAAGGCAGAGTGCTAGCCTTGAGCAAAAAGAAGCCAGGGACAGTGTTCAGGCTTTGAGTCCAAGCCCCTGGATTGGCAAAAAAAAAAAAATCCCATTGGAAAGGACTGGGAGCAGACTAATTTTTAGCCATGGCAATTTTAGAGTGACCCCTAGTCCTCTGAGCAGACTAAGTATGAATCCACAGCAAAGAGAGGAGATCTGAAGATGGATGTGGGAACACCTGATGGGAAGTTCAACACTCCAGACATGAAAAGAGACATGGAGAAGGGTTGTGTGGGCCATACCTGTGCACAGTTGCTAATAGAAACAGTAGCCAGGGTAATTTATGTTTCAACAGTAACAACCGAGAAGAGAAGGCATTTCAAGCTTGGGGAAATGGTGTTCTGAGTAGAGACTAAGAAGAAATGAAGTATGTGTTGACAGTGTGATCTTTGGCAGTTCCCTAAGCTACAAGGAATGCCAAGCTCTAAACTGGCAAGCACTTGGGGCAGGCATTAAAAGGATTAAAAACATAGACTTGTCAGTTTCCACATGTTTTCATAAAGTATGACAAAGGGCCAAACCTGATGTGATATAATTCAACCAGGATAAAGGCAAGTCTTCTCATTACCCACCTCACAAATTGAATTAGCAAAGGAATAGTTTTTTAAAGTAAGTATGCAATGTGGAAATGAAACTAGGTAGTGTGGGGATGGATTGGGGTGGGATAAACAGTGGGGGGAGCAGGATGGAAGGGGTGACAATGATCAGGATGCATTATACTCATAAATTGACATGTTGAATTGAAACCCCTCTATAAAACTTCAGAAATAATTTTTAAAATTTGAATCAAAAAGCAAGTATATAGTGGACTTAGAATGCCCATGCTCTTAACTCATAGTGAATCTTCAGATAAATGTCATTCTCAGGCAAGGAAAGAAAGTCATGGTTTGCTGGAGAATAAGGAGCTCAGCTAACCCTCCAAAACAGATTGGCAACTCTTGACCCGATTGACAGAAACACCCATTTCACAGCTCTGAAAGCATCAGGAGGCATGAGAAATGATTTAAAACCACAAAATGTACAGAAAGGTGAGACTCAAAAAAATCAGTGATAAAGTATACACACTACCTTAGAAAATTTGCTGTTCATTGGTGAGATTATTAGGAAATCTTAAAGTGGAATGAATAGAAAATGCACTGCAGCTAATGAGTGCTGTGGGTTTTTTTTTTTGTTGTTGTTGTTGTTTTTGCCAGTCCTGGGGCTTGGACTGGGGGGCCTGAGCACTGTCTCTGGCTTCTTTTTGCTTAAGGCTAGCTAGCACTCTGCCATTTGAGCCACAGCACCACTTCTGGCCTTTTCTATATATGTGGTACTGAGGAATCGAACCTAGGGCTTCACTAGGCAAGCACTCTTGCCACTAGACCATATTTCCTGACCTGTTTGTTTGTTTTTGTCCAAAAAAAGAAAGAAATTACAATGACACCAGGCATAAGGCAGAGTGAAGCTTTAGTGTCTGTTGGTTTGAATCCGAGGCATAGTATGAACCCAGAGAGACTCTGAAGTGAAGCTTATGTAAGTCAAATACTGTTTTTCATAAGAGACTTAAACAGGGAGTAAGGAAACCTGACAGCTAAAAACGACAAGTTGGTTGGTAGGGAATCATAGCCTGAGTGCTGACACTAACTGAATGACCTATGGCATGCAACAAGGACTTGCTGACCCAAAACCCCCATAGCATGTGAAAATGTCAGCCTAGTCTGACTGTCCAAGGCCAAGAACTCTCCTATTTGGCATGTGAGAGGAGTTGATGACTCATAACTTAGTCTCCAGAAGTTAATGACACATTAACCCAGTTTCCAGAACTGCCCACTTCCTTGTCTGCAGACTCCACTAGAAGCCTGGGTCCTGGGACACACAGAGCAGGCACTCCTTCTTGGGCCTACCAACCTCTTGTGTAGAGATACACTTTTGCTTCACTTTTGCTGTGCTTTGCATTAATAAACATACTTAAATCTCCTCTGTACCCATGCATGAATTCTTTCTCCAATGAGATAAGAACTTCCTGGTCCCTGGGCCCAGTGACCCCAATCCAATAACATTTCTAAGCTCTACCTGGAAGCAATCACACCTGTCCTCAACTCCCAGGTCTGCTGTTTCTACACATGAAAAACATGCCATGTAAATGCCAGTAAAGGGGACTGAGAGAATTGGCTGGTTTCATCAGTCTGGAAAAGAGGAGCAACTTCCGCAGCCTTAATGTGCTCATAATGAGCAAGGACAGCAGTCAGCACCAGAGCCTCCCACCCTGAAGACCCCATTAAACAGAGTTTAATATGAGTGAGAAAATAAACAAGGAAAATATCTTACTGTAACATGAGACTGACACTGATGAATCAATCCACAGTGTATAAACAACAGTGTTACTAGTCACTCTTCCTAACAGGAAGGTGTGAGTTGATAATGAAAAAGGAACACACAAAGTCAGCTTATGGATGTGGAGTTGGTAGCATATATTAACAGGGTACACAGCCTCAAGTACTACACTTCCAAGATATTTACTAATTACAAAGGGAAATTTTTAACTCTGCATAATTAGACTGGCTATCAGGGTTAACTCTGTCAGTAATACCAACTGAGAAAGTCAACAATTACCTGACCAGTGTCCTTCCAAAGTACTAAAAGTTATTTTTACAAAAGAAAAAATCCAAGAGACTGGTAGATATTGAAGTTATCTGTGAACACAATAAATGTACTGTGTGAGTTTGGATTTGATCTTGAAAGAGAACTTCAAAGAGAAAATACAAGATCTACCTAAGGTATAAGCAGCTATTTGTTTCTTGATCTGGATCTATATCCTGAAGTATGTAAGACCCTGATATTAGAACTGATTGGAATTTATGAGGGATATCTATTTTTATATAATTCTAAAATTATTTTTAATACTGAAAGACACAAAAGCACTTGACCTTTATATACTTGTAGCTTTATTTTACTTTTTATTATTTTTATTTAGAAATACTGAAAACAGAGGGGTTTGCAGTTATATAAGTCAGGAAAAGAATACATGTCCTTTTGGATAATGCCATCCCTTCCCTCGCTCTTTCCCAATTTTTCCCTCCTATCCCACTCACAAGTTGTATAGTTCATTTTCAACATTAGTGTCCAGTGAGTACCACTGCTGCATTTGTTTACCCTTTGTTCCCCCATTTCTATGACTCTCCTCACTTGGAGTTTTACGATGGATGTTTTAAAGGGTTGTTTGAACTGTTTGCAGGATCTACGTTCCTGTGCTTGGCTTTCCTGGAGCCAAGGACTTCATGGCAGTGCCAAGTTACATACACTCTCTGTGCTTGGCTTGCCTGTTGTTGTGTTTGGCGTTCCTATGTATTTTTATATGTACATTTGTACTATTTATTACCATGTTCTTATTATCAAAGCAGGGAAAACAAATCTTTGCTCAACATAGGTTCTAGTATAAGCAGTTCAACAGAAAATGAGAGAGGGGAGGAGAGAGACTGCTTGGGACATGGCATCTGGCTATGTGCTAGGAAGGTTTTGTGTTGAATGCTTTGTCCCTACAGCATTTATGCTGCATGCTTGGGTGTTGAGTGATCATTCTGAGAAAGCTTCTCAGACTTCATCGTGAGTTTGAAACAGAAGAGAATTGGTCTTGAGTCCTCCTTCTTAATCTGGAAACAGTCGCAATGTGGAGTCTTCCTTCTTGGTCTGGAAACAGTCGCAATGGGTACTTGCTATTCCTTGGTGGGAGAATGTCAATGGCCAGACCCCAGACTTCCTCTGGCTTCATGAATGAAGAGATGTCATACCTATTAGCTCAGATAAAGTCAAGAGACAGTTTAGTATCTATATATAGACTGACTTCAAAGTGGCTTTTGGTCACAGAGTTAATTGGTGTGATACTTTAGTAGTAACAATAAAACAAAACTTTTAAATTTCATATAATTATTTTATGTTACTTGAAATGCCAAAATTTGTTTTCTTTGAGTTGTAAAAATATCATAAGATTATATTTTATTTAAATAATAAAAGTATGCCTTTTGTGTAATCAATATTGTCCGGCCATTCTTTTATTCTATCATTACAGAAAATGAGAATGGTTTTACTTGGCAAACTCAGTGGGGACTGTGAGCTACTGGCAACATCATCCATTATGTTAAATGATCATTCAATCATCTACTAATTCAATCCACAGAATATGTTGAATATCTACTATGTGCCAGACGTTATTTGAGCCTCTGTGCATACTAAGGAAAAATAAAAAGGAAGCATTCTGCCTGTTCTATAGTATGAGAATTATCTAGGAACCAGTTGGATAATTATCTGGCTGAGCTGGTATGAAACAAAGACGACTTGTACTCTCATCCCTCTTCCAAGCTTGGAAAGTTAGCACACAAATATGTTAGATGTAGTTTTTAGTGGAACTAACTGTGATGTCTTACTAAGCAACATGGCCGGCCAGCTTTCAGTTAAGTCTCAGTTTGTGCAGCCCCCAGACATGCTACACTCTCACCTTGGCACACTAGAGACATCCAAGCCATCATAGTGTTTTCTGGAAGACTTTCTTTCCTACTCTATATCTCCTCTCTAGGGCTATGAGTTCCTAGTGTATAAGGTGTTTTGTGTTGTGCACTTCATTCTCCTCTTAGTTCATACTTCTCCCCAAGTGCTCGAGTGGAAGAAAGTCTTCCTGTAGCTTTCATTCTTACAAAGAAGTTGACACCATATTAATAGAGTAAGGTAATATAATATAGGTTATGATAAGATGGGTGCCTATTTGAAGAACTTAAAAATGAACACTGACTTGCAGAGCTAATTTATTTTAGTGCTTTATCCATTATCTTCCTAAGTATTCTAGAATAATCTCATTGCCTTCTTCCCACAGAGAAAGCACATAGTGAAGCACTCTCTTTGCAGATCTTGGTCATTCTGCCCTGTACCCATACCTCCCCAAAACTAGCCTTGGTCTGAATTTATTTTCATAATTACATGCATGTTATCTAAGAGAAATAAAGAATGTGGGAAAGGATAAAGTTTAAAATAAACTTTAAACTGTGGGAATGCAAGGGACCAGGATAGGGAGGGGGGGAGGAGAAACGGGCAAACTTTGGGTTTTTGCTTTGCTTTGCTGATCCATCAAGATACTCATGCAATGGAGAGCCTGGGGCAATGCTAGAGGTTAAGGACACATTATAAGCAGTCACCAATGAATAGATTGAATATCTTCAACTAATACAAATATGTTTACTATGCTTAATTACAAAGCATGTAAAACACACAGAAAAGCCAGTAAATGTTGGCCATGAGGGAGACAGCATGGAACTCTACACATGCAATCACAAACCATTTGACTTAGAAACAGATGGAAGGAAGGAAGGGATGGGGGAAAAGAGGCATGGAGGGAGAGAGGTCAGGTTAGGAAGAGGGAGGTAGGGTAAAGAAGGGAGGGAAGGAGGAGGAAGGAGAAAAAAGGAAAGGAAAGAGAGAGGGAATGAAGGAGGGAAGATGAAGAAGAGGGGGAGAGAGAGAAAGGCAAGGAATGAGGGAAGAGGGGAGGGTGGAGGGAGGAAGGAAGGGAGGAAGAAAGGAAGGAAGGAAGGGAAGAGGGGAAGGCAGGAGGAAGGGAGGGTAAGCAAAGAGTGAGAGAGGAGGAAAGGCTAACAAAATGTTTTAAATTTACAACCATCCAAGGAGACAGACCAAGTGACATATAATAACAGGGAACTGAAGGTGAGTCATATAGTTTGAGGTTGCTGTCTTTCCTGGGAGTTCAAGTCCTCCAAAGGAGGATATAACACCACCAAAGAAGAGAGCAAGGCTTGCCAGAATACCTAGCTGTTTGAATCCTGGTTGGAACAGAAAAAGAAAACAACACAGAGACTTCCTGAATACAAGGCCTCTGTATCCTGCAAACCCTGGTTTTGACATGTGAAGTTAGTATAAGCAGAAATAGATGCAAATATTCCTTGGGGAGAAAAGTTTTAGTGATACTCCTGGGCTTAATTCTATGCAGGTAAGAGCCACATTTCAGGCCTTGAAAGATTTTTGGTCAGAGAGTAATGGTCTGACTTGAGCCAATGCTGGGGAAAGGAGAATGGGTCCAAAAGGCTGGGGATGATGAGAGAGAGCATGGAAAAACTGCCATGAAAATCCAATCCTAAGTGACTGGATACAAAGGAGACAGCAACAGAACTTCAAGGATGACTGCTAGACATGTGTGTTTGCCTAAATTGAGGAAAGGGTACTGAGATGTTCCTGACAATGTTAATCCTATTAGGAGAACTTTCAAGCCTAGAGTGTGTCTGCAAACCTAACAATGAGTTAGAGGAGAGACACACACAGTATTTACAGCCACAGTGCTGGTAGGACCTGAGGCTGAGGTACTGGGGAGGACTTGGGTTGAGGATAAGACCATATTTAATTAAATGAGACCTAAGACAGACAAGTAATTAAATGAGTGTCTGTCTGGTCAGCCAGACACATTGCAGTGGGGCTATTACATAAAGATGCCCGTGGTACCAATGAAGAATAATAAGTGAACTCCATGCTGGCCAGAAGGGCCCCATCGGTGGAGCTGGTAGACTTGGCATGGCTCATGACTAGTGGATAAATACCTAGGGATCTGCCACATGTAGAAACTCTGGACATGAACAATGTCCATTAGATCACTAATAGGACTTTGAAAAATATATTGCTGTTTAATCTGAGTTGCCAAATTGCCTGATCCACCTCAGACTGACTTTCTAGGTATTAGTTGTTCATAGTAGGTCTTGTTTGCAAGAAATACAGAGGGTAATAGAAGACAGGGAAGAAAGGCCCAAGGCTCTGAGAAATGCAAAGTTTTCCTGCAGATGGAGACAAACCATACATATGTTCGGTTTTCCTAAGGGAGTTGGGAGGAAGAAAGATAGAGCATGAGCAACTACTTTGGGAGATAAAGAAAATCACCATTCACCAAGTTTTTCCAACATGGGAAAATACAAACAAATGCTATTTTGTTTGGTCAGACAACTTTTGTTAGCACAAGTAAAATACTTCTGAGGTTTGTATTTTAATGTTATTGTTTCTGCATCCGATGATCTTTAGATTCTATAAAACAGAAGGCTCATAACAGGTACATGTGATGTGATTTTCAAGGTCAGCAGTGAAAACACAGGTGCCTGGGCGTGTCTGCAAGGTTGTGGTGGGCTTTTACCCCCACTGCAGAGGTCAACATGATGCCAGTGGCTGGCCTCACTCGCCAGGATCTTGCTGCTGCTGTGGTGTGGCAGTGTTGTTCATAATCTCTGCCATGCGCCCTATCAGTGGGGCTTTTCCACTTCCCACCTCCTGAAACCTGTGCAGACATCCACAGTGCCATTTAGTTTGAGCTTATTTCTGTCTTGTTCTCCATGAAACAGGTTGTGTGTTATGCAGAAAAACAGTATCTTTGAGGTGTTATCTTTTTTTAAAATCAATTTTCCCCTTGGGCTCCTGTGTGTAATTGGTTATGGGAAAATGTCTGTGCAGGCCACAGAAGGGCCAAGACCATGTAAAATTGGAAAGTTTTTTTTAATCGAAAATAAATGTCTGTCTCTATTTGCTTCCCCACACAAGAAAACATTAGGAGTCAGATGCTTTGGGAAGGGAAATAATGTCCCTGGGAAGAGTTCATAATTCCAAATAGTAGAACTTTGTTTCTGTCTTATTTATAGTTGCCCTGAGAGCAACTGAAGGAACTCCTGGGGGTCTCAGGCACCAGCGTATACATCACAGATCCAAACCCTTCATAGGCCGAGAGTGCAAAACTCAATGCAGAGGAGAGCTGAGCACACATGAGAGTCAGAGCACAGCAATGTCCAAGAAGATGCTAATGAGCCAATTTCAGTAATATGGTCTGTGGCATTCCCAGGAAGTGGAGTTTAGCAGGTAATTACACAGGAGCCAAAGGAGAAAAGCCTTAGGAAGGATGGGGATGGGGGGAATCCAGCATCTGCTCAATAAGCAGACATAGAACAGTAGCTTTCCTGTGGAAGAGATATCCTATGATCTATTCACTAGTCTGAAGAGAAGTACTTTAGCCATTTGGTAAAAATGAAGGTGTGATTGAAAGTGCTAAACAGTGTAACAAAAAATGGACAAAGCTCACACCTGTGATTTTGAAAGGCAAGTGTCCTTCACTGATTGCAGCCAGGTGTCCTCAGCAAGTCACCTAGATGTCATAGACTTACAAGATGCCCAGGTCCTAGCACAAGATATGAGACATGCATAAAGCATGCAAAGGCTCACGGGTGGCATTCAATACGTGCTTCTTTCCAGGTTAGTGTTCTTGCTAAAAAAAAAATAATGCTACAACCTGTTTTTCTCCCACTACTGTTAGAGGAAAATGTAACTTCTGTTCAGCTTAGTTCTCTGAGAGTCTCACCAACCACTGATGTACCAGCTGCAGCCAGATTGGATACCTTCCTCCTGGTAGAGCCACCACTGCTCTGCTACGGCCACGTGAGTAGGTGTTGGGGTGCCAGTGGGCCTACAGATGTGGCTGACGGAAATGGGTTCCAACTGAGTGGAAAGAAGAGCTGCCTACTCTGGACATTATTATGATAGTATTCTGTTCACTTGACGTCCTAAAATTTGTATTAGTCCTATTATTCAGAGTGATTATCATTATGTTATGATTAGGTAAGCATTTGTGCTTCTTAGATTTTTGCTTGATTTTGGGCTGGGAATGTGGCTTAGTGGTACAGTGCTTGCCTAGCATGCATGGAGCCCTGGGTTCGATTCCTCAACATCACATAAACAGAAAAAGTTGGAAGTGGTGCTGTGGCTCAAGTGGTAGAGTGCTAACCTTGAGCAAAAAAGGAAGCCTGGGACAGTGCCCAGGCCCTGAGTTCAAGCCCCAGGACTGGCAAAGAAAAAGAAGAAAGAAGTTTTTGCTTAATTATTAACTGTATTTACAATCAGAAAACATTAAATCAATTTTCTTAGGCATTATTTTGTGAATACTTAGCAATGTTAAGTACATTTCATTTTTGCAATCAGATGTCTAGACTTTTTCATTTATTAACACTGAAATTTTAAACCTATTAAACACTCATTTCCTTCCTTCCCTTCCCTCAGTGCTTGGCAGTCACCTTTCCACTTTCTATTTCCATGATTTTTAATGTTATTTTATTATTATTGTTCAGCTGTTGTATAGAGAGAGGTGTTACCACTTTATATGTTTCCATGATTTTTATTTCTTGAGATACTTCATGTATGTCTTGTTGTGACTGGTTCATTTCATTTAACAATGTCCTTGAGGCTCATACATTTTGTAGCATGTATTGGATTTCCCTTCTTCTTAAGGTGGCATAATATTATACTGTAAGTATCACATTTTCTTTCTCTAGTCATCCTCCCATGGGCATTTGGATTGCACTAGGGTGCCCTTCCTTCCTCACTGATGTCACTGTACCCACACTGCTGGTTCCAAACTCTAGCCATTGTGAAAACGGATGCAAAATCAGCTTTTCTCATTTTAATTAGCATATGTTAGTTGTACACAGGGTTTCATTCAGTGTACTTTTATCAAACTCTTCTACTCTATCACTCTCCCTCATCCCTTCTCTCTCCACTTCCTGAAACAAATTCTGTAAGTCTCGTTGTAGTGCTATCATACCTGTGTGTAGACTATTTCAACCATATTCTCCCCCAATACCAGCTCCTTCTGCCCTCTTCTTATCTGCTTGTATTCACTCCCAAAGATAACTCATTTAAAATTCCCATCATTAATCCTCATCTGAGAGATAAGAGGCAATATTTGACCTTCCCACTTTTGCTAATCTTGTTTAACATGGTGATTGACCTCTAGTTCTATCCTTGTCCTGGAAATGACAATTGTTCTCAAGACCCTGCTTCAAATTCATTGAGGCATACACCCAGAGGCAGAATTCAGGATCATTTAAACTATCTGATGAATGGCCAAACTGTTTTCTGAAGTCACTACATGGTTGAGATCCCCCCAGCAGTGAACAGGTTTCTGACTGACACACGGCCACTCATTGTTTTTTCTTCCTTTTAAATAGACTACACTAATGCTTGTGAGAGCTTTCATAGTTCCAATCTGCATTTCCCTGTTACTGAGGGTGAGTATCTTTTGTTGTGTATGATGGTCCATCTTTTCATACTCTTTGCCTCCTTTGCAACCAGATTGTTCTTCCTGATGAAGCATCTGTGCTTGGGATTCATAGTCAGCTGGGTGAGTGAAACCCTCTGGTAGACTTTCCCCTTCAGGGCTAAGTGGACCGGGAATCCAAGGTCTGCTGTTAGGAACTGTGATGCACACACAGAGATGGGGACAGGCCATTCTGAGGTTCCATTTCCATGAGGACTTCTCACCCTTAGCAGTGCAGGCATCTTGAACTGAATGCTCCTTTGTAGCAGTGTTCGTGATGAGTGACACTGAGCAGTGAGTGCCCTGTACTCCCCACTGATGCTACAGCACCTTCCTCCTGGTCACATGCTGTGTGTCGGAATCACTCAGGGAGACACTGACTTTGTGGCTTTGTGCAGGGACCTGGGAGTTCCTGTGCTGCTGCCCCCCTGGAATCACCATTCTGCATACTACGCCCTTGGACTTTCTAAGCACTTTTCTTTCTCAAACAAACAGTACTGCACATTGCAGTGAAGGTGATTTTGTGTCTTTTATTTGTAGGTAGTCAAATGACAGAAACCCATACATTCTCCTTCAAGATTCTGCATTAATCTTTTGGGACACCAAGACTTTAAGGGAAAATGGTATTTTACAGAAATTTAAGTTTTACTTTTGCTTAAAACTTTTATTAGCAAGTGATTTGAACGCTGTATGCTCATAGAATTTGTTTTTAAAACAACTTAGTGTTATTTCCATTATATGTGACATGTGTTTTTATGCTAATGATATAAAAATAAAGCATCTCTCTCTAGACCACTTATAAATTTTTGCCTGTCCTGAGGCTTGGACTCAAGGCCTGAGCACTGTCTCTGGCTTCTTTTTGTTCAAGGCTAGCACTCTACCTCTTGAGCCACAGCGCTACTTCTGGCTTTTTCTGTTTAGGTGGTGCTGAGGAATCAAGCCCAGAACTTCATGCATGGAAGACAAGCACTCTATCACTAAGCTACATTCCCAGCCCCATTTATAAATATTATTAAAAAAACAAACTGTGCAATTGTTCTTACATTTTGGCATGAACACATTTTTTCAAATGACCACAAAAATATTTTTGTTTTTTTCCTCATGCCCACTTTAGCAAAGGAAGCTGGTAGTTTACCAAATTCATTTCTCCAACAAGAAAATGAAGTTCCATATTATTGTATAATCTTAGTATCTGCTCATGACAAAAGTACTGTCACAAGTTGAGTTCAAAAAGTATGAGAGTATAAAAAAAGTCATACTGTATCCTTTAGGGGATAATAACAAGGAATATGTCTGTAAACTTTAATACAGATACAGTATTTTGGGGGCTGGGAATATGGCCTAGTGGCAAGAGAGCTTGTCTCATATACATGAAGCCCTGAGTTCGATTCCCCAGTGCCATCTGTATAGAAAATGGCCAGAAGTGGTGCTGTGGCTCAAGTTGCCTTGAGCAAACAAGCCAGGGCCCAGGACTGGAAAAAAAAAAAAAGAAGGTACAGATACAATATTTTTACAAATGTCTTGGGTCTGTGGTTGCTTGAATCTAACAATGTGATCCATGGACATGGAGCCTCTGGCTAGTGTGAAAATGGAATGGGGCATGAAAACACTGGCACCCACAGAGCTTTCTCGTCTGAACATCTGGGAGCAGCTATACCCATGGTCCAAGGACTGTTTTATATTTTCTAAATAAAACCGGACAAATGTATGTACAAATTAATGTTTTAATTTTGTATGATTTTTTCTTTCTTTGTACAAGTCAGAGATCTCCCTTATAGGGATTGCTGGAATAGAAGAAGGCAGTGTTTGTTTTCCAATCCTGTGGTTTGGTCCTCAAGACTCCAGATAGGAGCACTTGCTCACACTTAATAAAGAAACAAAAGCTAAATTTTTTTTGTTTTGTTCACACATTCATTTGCTAATATTCACTTTCACCAATTTTAACTCATGTCCTTTTTTCTAGTTATCTTAGTTTTGTTTTTGTTTTTTCCTTTTTTTATTGTCAAGATGATGTACAGAGGGGTTTCAGTTACATACTTAAGGTAGTGAATACATATATATTTCTTGTCATACTTGTGACCTCTTTCCTTCTTTTTCTCCCTTCTTTCTTCCCCCAACCCCTCAACCTACCCCCTTGCTTTCTTCTTTTTTTTTCCAAAAAAAAAAATCTACCCTTGATGTCATGGCCTTTTTAAGCTGGTCTTTTTCATTTACATGATGGGTAATTTTTAATTTTGATAAAAAATGAAATCTTTGTACATGAAAATCTGCCCTTCAGCATTTTCCATCACTTGTTTTCATTTTTCAGTCTATGTCTCTATACATTTTTTTAAAATACATGCTATTTCTCCTAACCATTGGAGAATCAGTTGGAGAGATGGGTTAATTTCCCCCTAGAATGTTCCTTAAAGGTAAGAAGCCAGAGTGGAGAAATGTATCTTTATTCACAGGGAGACCTAAAAACTTTCCCCAAAGCTTATTGAATGAGAACAGTCTTTAACTTTGGGAATCTGGGTGTTGTACATCTGGGTTCTTTGGCCTCCAGACAAAGCTGCAACTGAATTATTGCCAGGCCTGAGGTCTCTGGTTTTGTTCTGTTTTGTGGCGGTCCTGAGGCTTGAACTCAGGGCCTGAGATTTTTTTCTTCTCCTCCCAGAGCTGGTGCTCTACCGCTTGAGCCACAGCTCTGAGGTCTCTGAAGATGAGGACAACTGCCTGTCGTGGATGCGACTCAGGTATAAGGGCATAACACAGAGCCCAGAAACTTGATGACTTCATGGTTGGGGAAATCTCATTCTTCTAGCTACATTCCATTTGCTAGAAGCAGGTATTGCAGGTTGCCCTTGCAGTTGCAGGAGCACAGCACCAGAGTCACTGGCCTCTCTGTGGCTTAGCTGCCACCATCTAGAAAGGGCTCCCAGTAAGAAGTAAGTCACCATCAGCTGACCACGTCCAACCCATCCTCCAGGTCAGTTGGATGATGTATGCCACAAAAAGAAAAACATCATACTTCCAAACTCTTACCATGGAGACATACTTCTTTTGACAAATTAATTGGAATTTCTACCTCCCTTAGAAAAGTTTCTATTCAGATTCCTGTAAGAATCGGAGTACAGATCATACCCTCAGTAGTTTCTTTCTATGCCCAGTATGGTGTCATATGCTTGCAGCCCTAGTACTCAAGAGGCTGAGGTGAGAGAGCTGAGGTGAGGTCAGTCTTCTACATAGCCACACCCTGTCTAAAGCAAAAGTCTACCAGTCAAACAAACAAAACCAAAACACACCCGAATTAAGTTTTTGGTCTTTTTTGTTTTTGTTTTTGCCTAACAGGGAGTAGTGAATATTTGGATAATGGAATAACTTGCATTTAAAGTATGGTCACCCTGCTTATTGTTCTGCAAATATACAAAAGAAGTTGCACACAACTGTATTGTCAGTACTCTAATTGCCCCCTACTGTTTAAATTAATTAATTTGTGGCCTATTTCAGCTTGAGGTGTCTACAGATCAGGCTTTTGCTGAGTAAAAGCTATGGGACAGGCCTTGGAAACAAGAGGCTGGGCTAGTAATCCCTTCCTCTGGGGTTATGACTACTCTGAACAGTTCTGAAGGGCTGTGCGTCCTGGATCCAACCACATATCCTTGTTCGTTTTACTTGCTCTTTTATTCCATAGGAGAGAGTAAATTTGTACAGCACTGCTTACAGGTGACTGTGCGGCAGTGAGGAAAGCATGCAGAGCCACACAGACAGAAAGAGACTTGGTGAGAGGTCCCACCCCTCTGGATCCCAGGCCCAGACTTGATTGCCTTTGCAGCCACAGTGCTCCTATGTACCCAAACTGTTAGTTTCACAGACTGACACAAGGTACTTTGATGCTTTAAGGTTCTGGACTTCTGTGCCCTCACACAGGACTACAGGAGTGAGTTTTTCCACTCCCTTTTCTGGACTGAACTTTGTCTTTGGCACTGCACCACAGAACAAATTTCTCGATGCATGCTGTTTTAAAATTGTTTTAAATATGTAATCAAAATAAATTGAAGTTCAGAAGTTATGCCCAAGCCTTTAAGCTAAGCTCTGGATAAAAGGGTGGTGTCAGATTCTTTCCACAGTCCATTTCATACTCAGAGTCCAATCACTTGTGTATTCTGGGCTATTCTGGCTCTAAACTGTCAATGAGCTAAGACACTGAAAGAACACAGAGTCTTTATACCATTTTTCCCCTAGTCAGAGACCCCAGCTAGAGAGCCCTTTTATTTTGCAACTTTCCTTGCAATAAAAAAATGTATATATACCTTTGTTAGATCCAAATGCTTGAAATGCTTGGAGTTAAAATGTGTATGCTTTCCTGTAACTCTGCCATCGAGAGCTTTTGGCTCATCAGGGAGACATGACAGCTGGCACAAGAGCCCCCAGACTAGAAGCTTTGTTTGTCCAACAGCTGACAAGACATGGCTCAATTGGCTTGTCAGAGTGTAGCACCCAAAAGAAGGGCTCAAGCATTTTAGAGAATTTTGTTGACATGACACTAAGCCCCAAATGATCTTACATTCTAAATAAAAGTTTCATGGACAATTTTTATGAGGCTTGTTTTTTAAAAAATAAATTATATAACAGAGTGTGTGTGTGTGTGTGTGTGTGTGTGTGTGTGTGTGTGTGTGTGTATTTTTTACAGGCCAGGTTGGTGAATAGTCAACATTTAAAAATCTTAAATTAAAATCATTCACAATATAAAACTTATATAACAATATCTAGCAAAAATGTGTAAAATCTAAACACACTTCGGAGAGGGTGGTGGCATAGAAGTTTGCAGGCATAGCCTTCTGGGTGGCTATGAGCTTTAAAAGCAGGCTATAGATGTGGCTTATAGCATTTGGCAAGTGAGATCTGCTTAATGTAAGATGTCCATAAGGCCAAAATCATGGTATCTCACAGTAGTAATGCTAATCTCTGTGCCTAGGGACTGTGAGGCCCTGGTTGCTATGTGTTCTCTCCTTTGTATGGACCTTACAGGTCCAGAAACCTGCAGAATGAGCTCTAGACATTTTCTCAAATGTCCTTTTCCTTTTTTTTCTGAAAAGAGAAGCCAATAACATAGGTGCTGATAGTCACAATCTTTTGAGGAACAGCAGCAATAATCTTGCCATATTGATTTTATTCAAGTGAGATTAAGAGATCACATATTTGCATCAATTATGACTCAGCATACCCTAGAATGTAAGCATTTCAGTGAGTTCCTTTTCCAGAGTAGTCACAGAATTTCAACTTGTTTTGATCTTTATATATTTTCAAAACAGATAATTGAAAAGATAAAGAAGGCCTATATCCCAAGTAGTGAAAATCTGAATCAATTAGGCACCAGTCTGAATGCCAGAGCACAGCACAGTATGCAATGCACTGGAGTAATATGGAACCAACAGGAGACCAATGAAGAACAGTGCCTTCCCCGGCTCTGTGCCAGAGCCTTACCTCTTGAAGAAGAAAGCAACATGTTTGGAAGTGGGAGTGACAGCATGGAAAGCACTACATCTCTAAAACTGCCAGAGAACCCAAGCCCTCTCCCTGGAGTGGGCACCTTGGTCACTTTTTCAACAGAAGGCTGGCAAGTGGAGGGAGGAGGGATTATGTGTAATCTTCAGAGAAACTGAATGAACAGAGGCAGGATGCCTTGTATTTTATGGATCTTTTAGGAAGGCAGATCTGTTCCTGAAGTAGAATAGACTAGGGGGGAAAATGAGGTATGGTCAGCTTACAGCAAATATAGGAGATATTCCTTCATGTACTTCCCTTAAGATTAAGGGGACAAAAGTCATTTTAGGGGAAATGAAGCATGATAACTTAAGGAAACTGAGGCCTGGTAAAGGCAACTCAGAAACACGGTAGTTAGAAACCTAGAAATGCTATTTTTGCTTTAAAGAGAGACAACAGGATGCATTCCTTCCTGAGGGAGGCATTCCTCACCCCAAGAATTAACACTTGTCTGAAAGGATATATGCCTTCCTGAGAAGCCACCTGACCCCAAATGTAGATAGCAGGGTGTCTTCTTATCTCAAGGATAAGAATCTGTTTTATGGCAGGAAGCATGCTTAGTAGTACCAGGTGTGATTACAGCAAAGATAAAGCACCTATCCTTACATGACTTGGAAGCTAGACTCCCTGCCTTTACCCTACAAATACCCCAACAGGTCAAGGAACTGTGTGTTTTTCCCTATGAGAGCACCCACAGATTGTACCCTTGCTCTTCTGTGTGCGTCTGCTTGCCTGCTTGTTTACTTAATAAAGCTCTACCAAGTTTTCTTACCATGGTGACTTGTCCAGAAATTCTTATTCTGTGATTAAAGTCAAGGACTCCAAGTGAAGAGTTCCTATCTTTAAAGGGAAGCTTCACGGGATGGGACTATGGCCTAGTGGCAAGAGTGCTTGCCTCCCATACATGAAGCCCTAGGTTCGATTCCTCAGCACCACATATATAGAAAATGGCCAGAAGTGGCGCTGTGGCTCAAGTGGTAGAGTGCTAGTCTTGAGTAAAAAGAGGCCAGGGACAGTGCTCAGGCCCTGAGTCCAAGGCCCAGGACTGGCAAAAAAAAAAAAAAAAAAAAAAAGGGAAGCTTCACTAAACTCACCTCTGTCTGGTGACAATCCTACTGCTTCGGTGGTTGCAGCAAATGTTCACTACAAAGAGCTATACCTCAGTTCTGTTTTCTGGTTTTTAGCAATTTCTCTCATCACCACACAAATATCCATGTGTTGTGGGGACAGAATATATAGAAGGTACTTTTAGGCACCTGTTCCATCTATGTACTGCACATGTTTTCTGTCTCATAACTGTCCTCACATTTCCTGTGGGATGCATACAAAAATAAAAAGAAATCATTTGCTTGCAGAAGTATTGTTGGGACCTATAGGGACTGAGTTAGATTTAGCAGCACATGGTCCTTTGTTTGTGAATTGGAGGAAGGTGCCATGGAGAAAAAGACTGCTCAGTGTTTCACACAGCTGTCAGTCATCTGTGAAGGGGTGTGTGTGTATAAGTATGAGTGTGTAGAAGATGTGCGTTCACTTGTGGATATGTGAATGACTGTGACACAATCACCAATTTAGTCTCCAGAAACATCTGACAAAAGTCAGCCTTT
Source organism: Perognathus longimembris pacificus (assembly GCF_023159225.1). NCBI lineage: Eukaryota > Metazoa > Chordata > Mammalia > Rodentia > Heteromyidae > Perognathus > Perognathus longimembris. The sequence goes on from NC_063168.1 coordinate 77,965,069, forward strand.
CCCTATTTTTATTTGAGTACACATTCTTCTCAGTTTCTTAATGTGAACATGTGTACAGCTTTTGGGGCCACAGCTTCCGAGACAGGGTTCATTTGCTCACATCTGGAAAATTTCAACTTTATCCTTCTTGGAATCAGTGTCATGGACATTCCCTTGGGTCAGCCTAAGAGACTGTCTATAAGACATTCTCTAATTACATGGATTCACATAACCTCTGACCCCATGGACATATGGCTTTGTGTTTAGATTGTTCCCTGTTTTACCTCTGTGTATCATCCTTGGCTCTGCTCTTTTCCCATGGCCTCCATCTTGGGTCCCTCCCAAGTCTCCATCTCCTGACCCTCTTACAAAGTAGAGGTTGGATACGTAAGGCTAGGCAATCTGAGTTCTGTCCCTTTCTCACCAGTCATTACAGCTGTCACTCAAGCAGGTAGTTTATTTTGATCTAGAATTTCTCAACACTTAAAAGTTTATGGAATGTAATTATAAGTATAGGGCTGTTTAAAGGGCAAACAAATTAAGATAAATAAATGTTTTATAAATTTTAAAGGTCAATAAAAATTTTATATTTTGCTTAGAATTATGTAATTATAAAACCTCCCAGCTTCTTCCTTGGTTGCTTGCCAGATTTCAAATTAATTCCATTCACTTTTCATTATTTAAAGATTATGTTGAACATGTAACATTGCTGATATTTGAATACATTGTTGATTTTGAACTCTGAGTAGCAATTCTCTATTATTTGTCCTAATAATGAAAATATACCAAAATGATGGATTTTAAAGACTGCAATTCCAATCAGTATCCATTGGTGAATAATTATGTAAAACGTAATTGTTTCCCATGTTGCTACACTATTAGTTTCTAAAACATAATTTATAGACTAGTCTCAGTCTCTCATCTACATGTGGTTTCTGTAAACTCCTGGCATTCCCTTTGTCAATGCACATTGTGAGTGATACAAAAAGGGGAGTAGTAGTATCCAGGTTGTCCATTCAGAGACTTGTCTAATGATCTTGATTTTAGTTGGCCATGATGCTGGTAATTTCCCAGATACTAGTAAGTGATGTAAGTCATTTCTGTAAAATAGAGTTCCTCCTCTTACTGGAAGGTAGAGACTTAGCTACTGGTGCCTATCCTCTATTCACCAAAGGAGAGTGGAGGTAAGACATAGAGTTCTATCCGGTGCCAAAGGCTCATACCTATAATCCTACCAACTCAAGAGGTTGAGATCTGAGGATCAGGGTTCAAAGCCAGCACATGCAAAGTCTGTGAGACTCTTACCTCCAATTAACTACCAGAAACTACCAGCTGTGGTTCAAAGTAGAAAGCAGAGAGCACTAGCCTTGAGCAATAAAGCATAGGGACAGGGCCGAGGCCATAAGTTCCATGACTGACAACAACAACAACAACAACAACAACAACAATAACAACAACAAAAAGACAGAGTTTTGACTGTACACTGTACAGATTTTGATGCATTACTGTTACAGATATCTGTCTATGTATTCTAATCCACATACCCTTGAATCCCATTGTCTAGGATCCTTGCACTATGTCTCCATCTGCTATGGGCACCCTTTATTCTTTTGTGTTAGTTACATATCTACTTTCCATTCCTGTCAGTCATTCTTCCACAGTTACGGTCAAGCCTGAAAGCATAGGTATCGGCCACCCCAGAGGACCATGAGGAGATAAGGACAGACAGGAGAAGAAGGTTCATAAGGAGGTTTATTAGTGGGGCCATAGTTCCCACGAGAGAGGGAGCTACATGGCGTCTGCACCTTATCCAGGTGGCAGCTTCTCTCTCTGAGGGGAAAGGGGAAGTAGTTAGATAGTGAGTAGGAGTGGCTCATTAGATATGGGTGGATCTGGGGGCTAGTGGGAGGAGCTGAGGATCTGAGGCTAGGGAAATGCTAACATTCCCCCATTTGTTGTTTACTAATAACAGAGGAGGGGTACCAGGCTGGGAGTATGGGCAGAGATTGTTTCTTCTGGAACTACTTCCTGCTGAAAAGGGGCGAAGTAGTCAGGGGTCCCTGATTCGTCATTTGGCCTGGTACTGTCCAGTTTGGTTGGTAAAAGTCCTCATCATTTCCATGAGAATGGTTATCAGGGACAATGGGTGTCATGGTCTCCTCTGGCTACCTCCTGCAGCTTGGGCACATCAAGGAGTCACTGGGGCTGGGGTCTTCAGGGTCCAGATCTGTGCTGAGCAGAGCAGTATAGTAAGAGGATGGTCTTGAACTGCAAGTTCCCAGGTGGCGTCCTAGGTGAGGGATGTTATCCTGTTAAAAGAGACTTGAAAAGGGTCAGGCAAAAGGCTGACAAGTTCTCAGGACCAGTTAACATGAATGACATGAGAGGGAGAACACACCCTTGGCACAAGCCAGAAAAGTTCCATTTGAAACATAAACCCAATTGTGGCCCATTACAAGGAGGAATAACTGGACTGGGGGCAGGAAGGAAGTGTTTAGGGATAGTGGACTGGTTGGGAGTAACCAGTGAAAGGCTATATAGATATATATACAAATAGCAAGTAACAAAGGCAAGAATGCAAGTTTCTGTCCAGATGGAAAATGGACAGGTATGGATATTAGGTGGGTAAACAACTATTCCTCTTGATCTCCCAGCTCTGATTAATTTTGAAAGGGAAGTTTAAATTGACTCCATTTAAGATGAGACTTCATCTCCTCTTAACTCCTCTCCATGGTTCCTCGTTGTCAGGATTGACCTTGTCCTGAAGGTCTAGGTGCTCATTGCTTGGATACCTTGTCCCAGTTGGCATTCACGGGATTTGAACTGGGCACTGTCCCTGAGCACTTCTGCTCGAGGCTAGTGCTCTACCACTTGAGCCACGGTGCCACTTTCAGCATGTGGCTGGTTCTCTTGAGCCAAGCTTCCAGTCTGGCTCTTCACTGGTTAGTTGGGAGATGGAGTTTTAGAGGGATATTTTTTCTTGCCCGGGCTGGCTTCGAACTGCAATCCAAGGAGTCTTAGCCATAAAAGGCCTTTTTATTTCCAATTAAAGCAACAGGAGAACAATAGGAGTAGAGCTTACCTGTAACTTGTCGAGAATTGACCAACAAGTACTTGCCAGAGTTCTGATGTAACACTTAGAGAACAGCAGACTGAATGAGATCCATGTGCCATCAAATCAAATCATATCATTTAACCTTACTGGCAGGTGGAAGATAGCACAAATGAATAACAATTAAGAGGGCAAAGGGTCAGGACAATGTAAAAGTCTCAGCTTCAGCGGATCTGAAGTGGCTGTGTCTCCCATCCCGAATCAGCAGGCTTTGTTAGGCATGCGTGATGGAGGCAGGCAGGAGAGATGAGTTGGATCTGGGTGAGGCTGTAGTGGCATCTCAGAGTTCCCTGGATAGATTGTCACACCTCCTGCTGGGTTGCCTGCAAGTTTCTACACAAGACTGGTTAAAGACATTTGAAATCTCCCACTATTCCCTGGTTGCTTACTCTGAGTACTATGGCTTTTGTAGGCTGGTGCCCTACTAGTTTAAGCAGGGTGACAACTTTAAACAGATTTTAGAAATCCATACAGACCAAAGGCCAACCAAGTCTGCAGTCTGCAGCAGCCATGACAGTTTCTGAGACATGGAGGGGGAAGACACCAATGCTACCCCAATGCAACCCTGTGGCCACCAAACACAACTCTGATGTTTTTAACCTTGGAGTAAGTCTCAGTTGCAACTCTGTCATCATAGGCCTGCTATAAACCCAACTCTAACCTGGGTGGGGGCGGGGGGGGGGGTCCAGAGCCAGAGCAGGAGCACTCTGGGCCTGTCAAAATCTTCACAGGAATATCACCGGTGACTTCTAGATTTTCTGAGCAGTTTTGCAAGAGAGAGAGAATAAGGAATCACTAGTAGTGAAACCAGGCAGTTTGGGAGCAGACCGTGGAGGTAGCTTCCTGTAGCCATGGACCACCACAGTCCACGCAGCTAGCACACATGTCCACGGTCCACGCAGCTAGCACACATATTGACCTGCATCCTATAAAGCAAATATTAATTAATCCTGTGTCAGGAAAATCGAGGTTAGCAGCCACACTCATTCCAAAATGACTCTGGTCCCTTGATCTTAAAGAGCTTATGAGAGCACAGGAGAGAAAAAATGGAGAAGCAAAATCTTAGTGTATACCAAAGAATTGTCAGGATCAGATGTACATTTGACTTTTAGCATAGATGGACATAAAGAATAACACCTGTTTTACATCATTGTATTTGTACCACGTGTTGCATATTTGAACCTTTTGGAGTTTTTTTTTTAAGACACATTTGCTTGCACCCAAATATGATCAATTTGGGTTTAAAACCTGGGTTTTTTGTTTGTTTGTTTGTTTTGGCTTGGGGTCTGGTGATAAGAGTCAGGATTGCCTCCAGGTTGTTTGTTCACTGTGACTCCACCCACAGGCTGCAAAGACCAGTTTAACATAAGAATTAAAGTAAGTTAAAATAGTAGTCAAAAAGCAAATAATTTTGAAACCATGATGCCAGTTTTTTTTTTTTTTCACATTTTTTACCAACAGACAGCTACACAGAAAGTTGTGCACAAGCTTTGAGGTGCACTTAGAAATTTTTTCTTTTAAATTGGCCATGTAAGTTTTCTGGAATTCCAGTGGCAAAATGATATTATTTTGCCCATATTTTAGAACCACGTGGTCAGTTAGAAAAGAAAAGCTTTCTTAGCAAACAAAAAATTTTCACAGATTATCCTGCAAGGAAATGGAGAAGCCACATTTTGAGAAACCAGTTCAGCTCCAATGGGGAGCTGAAGTGGGATGCTACGACCCAAGAATATCCAGGAGATGGGAGACAGGAGGCT